>NC_143510.1:65499499-65816165 GCF_031878675.1 Megascapheus bottae | reverse complement strand
GTAAGTAAGCAACGATGTGAGATTACCAGACAGTTTGGTTATCTTTGCAAAGCAGCTGAAATTCAAATTTGAGGTTTTAAATAGAGTTGTTACCCATCCCAGTGTGCTTGTGGAGGGTTTATAGGATTTCAGAGCTAAACAAAATTCCTGGGGGAATGGGATTCAGTGTGCAATTTCAGCTGTGCATATAAAAATGCCAGGTAAAAAGCAGAGCTCCCAGAACTGACTGAAAATATCAAGAGAAAAATAACAAGAGATCTCAAAACAGAGGGATGATCTGTATGGAAATGCAGTGAACAGTTTATTAGACTATAGGGTGTGTGCTTGTCTGCCTTGCCACTTTGAGCACCTGTGTTGGGGGAGGGCAAAAAAGATACTAAATATTAGAAGATCTGCAATCTAGGTAGGTAGTACCTCTCAATGGGAAGAGCAGGAAGATGGTTGCCTCTGCACAGCAGAAATCACAGTTCTGAATCACTTTTAGTTAGTAGTTAAGGCTTTTTCCTAGCTTTGTATTTCTTTCAGAGAAAGGTTAGAAGGAACAATGTATAGATATTTTATATAAATATATGTGTACAGGGGCTGGGAATTTGGCCTAGTGGTAAGAGTGTTTGCCTAGCATGCACGAAGACCTGGGTTCAATTCCTGGTACCACATACTCTAGCCTTGAGAAAGCCTAAGGACAGTGCTCAGCTGAGGTCCTGAGTTCAAGCCCCAGGACTGGCAAAAAAAAAAAAATATATATATATATATTAAATAAGATGGACCTATGACTCAGAAAAAAGATGAATGTTTATTAAGTTCATTAAACTGAAAGAATTAATGTACAACCTGGTTTATAAAAGTTGAATTTTTGTTACCTCTTAGGAAGTTTATAGATTTACATAAACATAAGTTGTACAAGGATAACTGCAATACTCTCTAACTAGAAACCTAGTAGCTTACCAGAATACTAGTAATATATAAACGTTATATATTAAAAGATATAAAGAAAAATGATTTGAGTATTTTGTAGTGAAATTATAAAGTTGGTTTTTTTTAAGATTTGATTTATAGCAATTATAGAAGTAGCTAATATACTCACGTGACTGTATAGGAAAAAAGGTAGGGGCTGGGAGTTTGACATAGTGGTAGAGTGCTTGCCTGCATGCACGAAGACCTGGGTTTGATTCTTCGGTATAACATACCTAGAAATAAAAGCCAGAAGTGGTGTTGTGGCTCATGTGGTAGAGCCCTAGCCTTGTGAAAGGCCAAGGTAGTGCTCAGGCCCTGAGTTCAAGTCCCAGGACTGGCAAAAAAAAAGTAAGGTATAATGTCTTTGCATTATAGTTATTCACATATTTGTCATTTTCAAGGTATTATACTACTCATGTTTAAATCATTATGGTACACTTTAAAAATGTCATTATAAAATTAAAATAACACATTTGCAATTGGGACATGTAACCTAGGTAGACAACAGTATGAAATAGGTTCTTATTCTTTTGAGAATTAAAGTTTAGACTATCTTCTGAGTTGAATTAAAATTCAGGAATTCTAATACCTTGAGCATAAATTTCTTGATATTTATAGGGAGGCTGATAAAAGTCATTGCCTAATTTTGAATAGGCAAAGTGGGTGGAAAGAGTAGGCAGAGCTTTTCAATAAGATTTAATTGTCCTTAACCTGTGAATACATAATTATATAATTTGTTATGATGAACTTTCATTTTTAGACTTCTATGGTAGGAATCGTTAATGCTTCACAGTTATATGGACAGTTTGTAATTCTGCTCTTTATTACTCTAAATCATGACCTAAACATATATTCATTTCAAATTATATAAATTATCTTCATTGGTACATTATGTAAATTTGAAATAAGAAAACTATGAAGAAAAATACTTAAAATGTTACACTAATAATTATTTTAAGAGACTATGAAGGGTGGGATCACGGATCAATGTGTAGAGAGCCTACCCCAGGAAGCATAGGGTCCTGAGATGAAACACTAGAACTGAAATAAAAAGAAAAGAAGCCCAATGAAATACTGTTTGGAAGGAAGAAAAATAATAGAGAGTGCTTTCACTTTGAAAGGAATTAAAAGCATATGCTAGTTGAGGATACTAGCATTAATGGTTAAAAACAATCTGATGAATCTAATAGAAGGTATAAAATGAGAATTTAGTTAAACATTTCTAATACTAAGTATGGCAGTGATGTTAGTTTTTGTAAGAGTTGTTAAAATAACTTTGGCAATTCTGTTTTGTAATCAATAGATTTTACATAGTACAAATATTAATCTTTTGTATTGTTCTTCACTCATTCTCCAAGTTTAGAGCAGTCATTTGTGATCAATTTTCTTGCTGTTTGAAAAAAGTAATATTCCTTAGATTGTCCTTTAATACCAATTGATGGTTGCAAACTTGGCTTTGCCTGCTTGAAAATACCTTTATTTTTTTTTAAAAAGGAAGTTGTTATTCTATTTATTTATTTATTTATTTATTTATTTTTTGCCAGTCCTGGGCTTGAGCTCAGGGCCTGAGCACTGTCCTTGGACTTTCTCAAGGCTAGAGCTCTACCACTTGAGCCTCAGCACCACTTCTGGCTTTTTTCTATGTATGTGGTACCGAGGAATCGAACCCGGGTCTTCACGCATGCTAGGCAAGCACTTTAACCACTGGGCCAAACTCCTGGCCCCAAAAATACCTTTACTTTAACCTCACTCTCAAGGTACCTTTCAAACAAAGGGTGCAGAATTTAGGCTGACTTACATTTTCTTTTTTTTTTTTCTGTTTTTGCCAGTCCTGGGGCTTGAACTCAGGGATTGAGCACTGTCCTTGGGCTTTCTCAAGGGTAGAGCTCTACCACTTGAGCCATAGCACTATTTCCAGCTTTTTTCTATGTATGTGGTACCAAGGAGTTGAACCCCAGTCTTTGTGCATGCTAGGCAAGCACTCTATCACTAGGCCAAACTCCCAGCCCAGACATACATTTTCTTTTAGTGAATTGAAGATATTCTGCAGTCTTCCCATTTCTTGTGTTTCTGCTGAAGGTGAATTACCTGATACTTTGATATAATCCATATTTTTAATGCTACATGTATGATTTTCTTTCTTTTTTTATATGCTTCATCTTCACTACAACATGTCACAGTGTGGATTTATTATTCTTTGAGTTGCTTAGGATTCGGAAGGCTCCTTAAGTCTCTGCGTTGGAGTCTTTTCATTCGTTCCAGAAGGTTCTCAATCATTATCTTGTCAAATATTGCCTTTGTCCCATTGTATCTTTCCTTTTCTTTTGAAGCTATAATTAGATTTAAAATCTTCCAAGACATGTGAAAGGGTATCAATGTATGTGAATTAATGCACCTTCCATCTGGCAAATATCATGTAACCCTTTTATTAATTACAATAAAAAATTTTAAAAAAAGATTTAAAATTTTGTCCCACTGTCACTTTAAAGTTTCTTTCATACGGTTTTATACTTATTTACAAAAAAATTCTATTTATTTTCTGTTGTATTTTGGATACTTCTTTATCTCACAAGCTTGTGCATTTTTTTTTGTGTCAGACATAACATTAAATCTGTCCCTAAACAGTATTTATATTTTCCAATTAAAAAAAAAATCTACTTGTTTTTGGTTTCTCAAACAGCCGTCAGCATTTTTTTTTCTTTTTTATGGTGTCTGTCCTGGGACTTGAATGCAGGGCCTGGGTTCTGTCCCTGAGTTTTGGGGGGTTTTTTGTGCAAGATTAACACTTTACTACTTGAGCCACAGTTCTATTTCCTGCTTTTGGGGGTTTAATTGGAGTCTGTGTACTTTTCTGCCTGGGTTGACTTCAAACTGCAAACTTTAGATATCAGCCTCCTGAGTAGCTAGGATTACAGGTGTGAGCCTCCATTGCCCAGCTTCTTTACAGTTTCTTATTCTCTGTCTGTGTATTAAAAGCTTGACTTGGACCAGGAGTGTGGCCTAATGCGGCCTTCATGCCTAGCATGCATGAAGCCGTGAATTCTATTCCTGGTACCACATACACTGAAAAAGGTGGAAGTGGTTCTGAGGCTCAAGTGGTAGAGCACTAGCCACAGGACTAGAAAAACGAAATAAACTATAATTAAAAGCTCTTTCTTCTGGCAGCACTGAAGTTTGAACGCAACATCTCACACTTGCTCAGCTTGCTTCTTTACTATGCTGGTGCTCTACCACTTGAGCCATGTTTTTTTGCTGGTTATTTTAGAGATACACTTTTCCATCTTGCTGTCTTAAAAATGAAATCCTCCAGTTTTCAGCCTCCTGCTCTAATTAGAATTACAGATGTGACTCATCAGCACCTGGCTCAAGCTTGTCTTTTATATCTCCAATCATATTTCATAGTTATAGTCTATGGTTGGTAAATATATTATCTGAAGTCTCTCAGAATATTTTGTCATTTTATGCTACTATCAAATCTCACTAATGTCTCATTTTCTTTTGTGCATGTTGTTTGCATATGAACTAGTCATTTTCCTCAGTAATAAATTTGATATTTTCTAAAGCTTACTATGAACATAGTGGATTGGTATTTGTTTCACTTGGTACCTGAGAACGCTATCAGTCAAAAATCATTATCAGCTTGAAGACTTTTTTTTTCTTGGTACCCAGGAATTTCAGTTACTTTATTTTTTTACTTTATTATATTTAGATTCTAAAGTCTGACATTATTTTGCTTTGACCCTCTCTACTTGGTTCTAAGATTTAAAAAGATTAATATTCTTTGTAAATTCTGGAGAAAGTTTTTGTTAGTGTAAGGCGATCTTATTTCTGGTATATAGTAACTTAAACTCTATTTCTATTTGTATGTAATGCCGGTTATTAGTTTGTATCTTATAAAGTCATAAAAACTGAGTTTTGCACATTTCCTTAGGGTAAAGGTTGGCTGTGGGCTCTGTTGAATTCCCCAAGTTCCTGCCTTCATTTATTTAGTATGTTCCCCCTCTGAGGATTAAACCTGGAGTCCTATTGGAGCTAGCTAAATGTTCTAGGATGAGTTACATCCTAAGTCCTTTTTTCATTCTTCTTCTGAGAGTGTCTATATATAGTCCAAACTGGCCTCAAACTTTTGATTCTCCTTTTGTAACCTCTCTAGCACTGGAATTACAGGTGCATGGCATAATTGCTTTTTTAAATTTTTTTTTTAACCTCTGGTGGTTTGGGGGCTTGAAGTCAAAACCTGACTCTGTTCTGCTCGTGGCTGGACTTCTAATTGAGTCAAGCCTCCAGTTCTGACTTTTTGCTGGTTAAGTGGAGATAAAAGTCTCCCAAACTTTCCTGCCTAGGCTAACTTCAGATTGTGATCCTCAGATCTCAGCCCTCTGAGTAGTTAGGATTACAGGTGTGAACCATTAGTGTCTGGCTATAACCTACTTTTAAATGTAAGTTTTAGAGGATGTTTATCAACTATCTAGTTGACTAGTTTATCAATATTTATTGTTGTTGAAGAGAAGGGCAAATGTTATGATTCTACAGTATACTTAGCCACTGTAGATAATTTGACTGGGATTTGAAGTCTCTGTGGTTTATAATAACCAGTATTCTTGTTTTAACATTAGTAGCATCATGTTGCAGGGGTAGGTCAGTTGCTCCAGTGCTGTTCCAGGATGAGTTAGTTAGTTATTCCGTATGTTTTTTTAAAAATTATTCTGCGATATTTTCTGGAACATACCTTTTTCATAGCAGGAAGTCCAAGTGTAAAAAATTAACAGCTGTTAACACTTAGTTTCTCCTTTGAGTTAGCATGTTCACATCTAAAGAACCACTGGCTAAAGCCAGTCATATGACCAACAAAAATATTGCAATTTACTACAGCCTTCAAAATTGAGTTAGATTCTTTGTTTATGATTATGCTCAATCTCAATTTTCATCACTTTTTTTCAACCTATAATCTTGACTACCAGTTTTTGGCTAAAGTGATAAAAGAAAATACAACTTTAAGATACTACTTTCATGGTTGGTCAGAGTAAAATATACCTAGTGAGATATTACCATGCCTGTCATTGCTTAGACAGATTTGAGAAAAAGAATTCATTCTGAGTACTGTATAATTAGTTAAGCAGTAGGCAAAAGAGAAGAATTCTCACTGCAAGTACAGTTGGATATCTATACCAGAAGGTTTTATTTTAAAATATTGTTGCTAAAATTATTTTAAGATCAGCAGACTTGCAGGTTATCTCAACAGCAAATGAGTTATACATTTTTCATTTATAATGTAGGATCATATTATACTTTGATGTTGCTGTGAAAGAATTATGAAAATTATGTCATTTGTGTCAACTTTAACATGCATACAATATAATAAAGCTGAGAGTTATGAAATGGTGATTCTTTTTTTTTTTTGCCAGTCCTGGGCCTGAGCACTGTCCTTGGACTTTCTCAAAGCTAACACTCTACCACTTGAGCCTCAGCACCACTTCTGTCTTTTTTCTATGTATGTGGTACTGAGGAATCGAATCCGGGTCTTCATGCATACTAGGCAAGCACTCTACCACTAGGTCAAACTCCCAGCCCAAAAAGGGTGATTCTTATGACTGTTAGTAATTATTACAAAAGACTGCCAGAACTACAAGTTTTCACAGAGGTCACCATGACCTTATACAAGAAGTTCTTTTATAGGGATATCTGCATAGCAACTGTCTGTTTAACCTTGGACAGATGCCACTCCAGTTAGTAATCACCTTGCCTAAGAATTATTTCAAAACTTATGATGTAAGTCTTGTTTTAAAATACTTCCTTTTGTCAACTGACTTGAACATATCTATTGTTTACTGTATGGGTATTCACATTGCAATGCTCTATTATTTGCACTGCAACCTCCTGCTATTCCCAAATATACTTGGAAAATCTGTCTACAATGATTTTACTTAGCTTGGCTGTTATAGAAAAAATACTAGGTTGAATGAGTATTTGGAATCAGAGAACATTAGATATGAAAGTACCTAAAAATCAGATTCATCTCCTGCAGTATCTTGGTAGTTATTTTTTTTATAATGTCAAAATCATTACTCATACCAATCAAGTAGAAGATGCTGAAAGTTATAGTAATATTTGTTTTCCAATAACATCTTTAAATTACTTGCACTGATTTTTTTCTATATATTTTTATTGTAATTGTAATTAATAGAAGGGTTACATTATATTCACCAGATAGAAGGTGCATTACTTCACAAACATTGATACCCTTTCTCTTGTCTTGGTCCCCATTTCCCTCTCCCTACCCTTGTGATTTTTTTTTTTTTAATGTGAAGTTTCAACTAGACTATCAAGAAT
The DNA here is from genome assembly GCF_031878675.1 of Megascapheus bottae. NCBI lineage: Eukaryota > Metazoa > Chordata > Mammalia > Rodentia > Geomyidae > Megascapheus > Megascapheus bottae. The sequence continues at coordinate 65,808,881 of NC_143510.1, read as the reverse complement.
CCTTTGTTTACCGTGGGCTATTTATTCCTCATGAATAACATGCACCGGGGGAAGGAAGATTATATACTACTAGTTAAAGAATGTGTAGTAAGCTTTTATCTTACTTTATTTACTTTATTTTCTTTTTGCCACTCCAGGGGCTTAAACTCTGGGCTTCTTCTGCTCAAGGCTAGCATTCTACAACTAGAGCCACAGCATGACATTTCCAGCTTTTTCAGTTTGCTAAGCAAGCACTCTACCACTAAGCCACATTCCCAGGTCCCCCTCCCCGTGCCCGTTTTTGTTGTTTAGGTCCTTGGGTTTGAACTCAGGGCACAGTCCCTGAGTTCTTTTGCTCTAGGACAGAGCTCTACTACTTGAGCCACAGTTCCACTTCTGGCTTTTAGGTGGTTAACTGGAAGTAAATGTCTTATTGACTTTCATGCCTGGGCTGGCTTGAAACCATGATCCTCAGATCTTAGCCTCCTGAGTAGCTAGGATTACAGATATGGACCACTGATGGGCAGGCAATAACTATCAGAACTTTAATGTGGAGTGTAATTTATAGAACTGTACATCTAACTAGTTATACCCACAATGTATTTTTTCTAATATCTTGCTTCCAACTCTGACAAATGACCACATTTTCAAAGGCCAATGTAAGAAATTTGGGCAGAGGATGGAGAGGATTAGGCAAGGCAATTTCCCCCCTTCTTTCTAATCTTCCGTCCCAGTTCTCAGAGGAAAAAAAAAACCTCACCAAGGAACAGAATCCAGATGGTATATTTTGCATGTTATCTAATGCTTCAGGAACAGTGTTTTTCAAGTCTACTTGATAGAAACAGTGAGAAATAAAAGACCTTAAATCACAAGACAGAGCATACTCTCATTCTTTCTCATACCTGATACAAAGCAGTTCTTTCCTTTTTAGATTTGTACTCATCTTTTAAATTCTATTCCATTTTAGCGTATTACCCTTCCAGAATATAAAAGATAGGTTCAACTGGTTGACAAACTCCAAACTTATTACCTTCAAAGACCAAAGTAAACTTTCCTGTTTATCTGATATTTAAGTACAACTTCTCAGACTCCAAACCACGTGGTAGAATCTTCTCCTCATTGGAACACCAGTTCATTACACATTATCTCAGAGATTCTATGACTCATTGTTTTTCACAAGTTAACATCTTTGAATTCAAGGAGTCTTCAAGATCAGTGGCATGGCTATTTTCTTTCTTAGGTAACGAAATAATGGTAAGTCTTAAAAGTTTATAATTTTTTAGAGCTTCTATAAACTATATTAGTAAGAATTACCAGGCCAAAGTGTGGCTTACGAATTTCAGAGTATTCCTCGGAACAGAAGGCCATCCATCTTCCTATGAAGAGAATGTATTAGGTTGAGAATTGCTTAATAAGTCAATTCTGGTATAGACGAGAAAGTGAGTAACAAACCGTGTTTAATGATGAGAGAAAACTTTCTCACTTGCCTTTTCTATTAACAAGGTTTCAGTGTGATTTTTTTTTTTTTGGTTCTTTTTTGTACTTTTTTGAGCATACTGTAGGCTGGCCGCCAACTTGTTCTATTTCTTATTTCTGTATTGTAACGTTCTTTGGGTGACTACTATTCACATGCGTTCCTTCTCATCAACGGGAAGAGGAAGGTAGGTTCCAGGAGTCAGGGTAAAAAGGACAAAAAAGAAAAAAAAAAAGTTCAAGGGTTGAGGTACTTGTGGGTTGGGGAAAAACAAGTCAAGAATCAGGCTTTATTTTTAAGATGGGGTGATTGCCAAGCTCCCATGTGTTTGTTTTAAACTGCCACCAACCCAACACACTGTAAAAACAACAAAAACTGGCACGAGGATCCTGAACAAGACAAAAATTAGCTGTCTCGGCTATTTTCATCCCAGCGTGATTGAAACACACCACTGTTTCCTCGAAAAGAAAAAAAAAATTAACAAGAAAAGAGGGAATTAAAATGCCACAAAGAACGTGCCAGTAGAATAGGAACAAGCAGTAGGTGGCTGGATGCTCTCAAGCCAGACGTGGGGACACCAGGCCTTCTTCGGGCGCTTTGGGCTCCATGTTCCCCCAGTCCCAGGGCGGGGACGTAGGTCCCAGGCCTGGGCCTCCGAGCGGGGGAGTGGCAGACCCAGCATCTCTTCCGGGCAGGCAGCCATGGCCAGAAGGCCTCACCTCGGTGTGTCTGCAGGCGCGGGGTTCCAGGTGGGGGAGTTGCCATCCCGAGGACACCTCAGGACGCGCGGAGGCGATTTTGGCCCAGCCGAGGTGTTTTGGCAGTGGTTACCCCCGCGATTCGCGCCTGCACCTCAGGGGAAGCGACCGGTCGAGGCCGCAGCGCGTCACGTGATGGGAAGGGGGCGTGCCCAGAGCTCGGGGGGCGGGGCCTAGCGGAGGCTGGGCTCTCTAATGTGAAGGCTCGTGGCAGTTCGGCGTGCCCAGAAAGGCGGCGACGCGGCCGATGACAGCATCAGGCTGCGACGCGCTCCTCGCTGGGCGGCGGTGGTAGCGGCCGCCGGAGTGGCTGTAGCGTTAGCCTTAGTCCCGGCAGTGGCCGCCGCCGTTAGCGGCCGACAGTGAGCAGGGGAGCGGGAACCGGCCGTGGCCGGTGGACCTCGGGGCCGCACTTCCCACCCCGTTGGCGGGCCGAGTCCCCTCCCAGCGGCGGCCAGACCGCGCCTTCCGTCCGGGTTCGCTCGCCCTGGGTCCCGGAGAACACGACCCAGAGAAGTTGAACCCACGTCAGGTCCCGGACCCCGGTGGCGTCCGCCCGGGATCCCGGAGGAACCGGCCCCCTGCGTGCCGCCTCGCCCGGGGCTGGACACCGGTGAGTGTCGCGCGGGTCCCGAGTTGGGGGGCGGCGGCGGGTTCGCACCCCTTCCGGCGACTGCACCGCCTGCACTCGCGTACCGAGCCCGGGTTGCGGGGACGCCGGGCGTCCCGCGCTCGCGAGTTCCTCGTGGGCTCCTTTGTCCCTTTTTGGGGAAGGGGCGGGGGATCGGGGAGGCTGGCGGGGGTGGAGCGTTTCGGGGGCCCACGCTAGGTGTGTCCGCAGCCCGACCACAAGCCGCGGCCGGCCGTGGAGGGCGTTCTGGTGGTCTGCGCCTCCCGAAGTTTGTCCGAACCGTGGCTGGGTCTCGCCCGAAGGCCTCTCTACCCCCCCACCACCCCGGCACCACACACACCCCCGGCGCCCGGGAGAGCTGGCGCGGTGTCGCATGGTGCGGTCAAGGCGAGGCTCAGGTTTTCCGGTGACAGCCCCAGAGGAGGAGGCTGAGCCGGGCACCCGCAGACCGCACCCCCGCCCCTGCAGAGCCGGGTGACACGGGAACCCTCAATTCCCCGCGGCCCTGTCTTCCTCTAACGCAGGAAGAAAGGCGAGGGCTGCTGCTGTACGGTACTTGTCCTTGTTTGCTTCGAAAGCACGCTAAGAGTGCAGTCAGCTTCCACGGGGCTTCGAACGGAGCGAGCTCTGGGTTCCTTCCTACCCACTCGTGACCGGCCGAGGCGAAGCAACAGCATATTGCAGGTTTTTCCATTCACAAAAGTCATCTAACACTCTTCTCCAGGAGGGACCTCCTCCTTTACAGACCATAACCTAATTTCGTTTTATATAAGTGCTGTCTGAAACAAATAGCCTGGGCTCCTCCCTAAGCTGCTGGGAAAATTTACCTGGTGTTATAGATTTGTTAAATAATTTTGTGCCCTTTTTGCTGCTGGAATACTTAAATATCTAAGTTTTAGAGTATTAGAATTCCTTGCTCTGTCTATCTCTATCTCTGTCTGTCTATCTATCTATCTCCCTCCCACCCACCCACCCATACATACATCCATCCTGAAACTTACCCCCACTTAGTGCCAATAATCATTTAAAACAGTTTTTGCTTCCTTCAGGATTCCAAAGAGTGTGGATTATGGAGGAACAGGTAACTTGCTTATTAGATTTTTCTTCATCCCACAGGGTTTCATATAAAGCTGATGATGTGGATAGACTGTGATTAGTCTCTAGGCTAGAACTTGTTTTGCAGAGAGTATTATAATGTTGCTAGTTTTGTAAAACAGGTTGGAGAAGGAAGAATAAGGCTATACACAATTCAAAATGTCCTTCAGTTAAAGCATAACTAATTTTCATTACTTTTCTTTTACTGTGTGTGGGATATCTATAGTACACAGGTTCCAAAGAGATGAAACATTAGAGCTACTGTTTAGGTCTTTAATTATAGAGATTAAGTTGTGATCAAATTCCATGTGAACAGTTTTAGCCACAGTGTTCAACACAGTTACATGGAAATGCTTGTTTAATTAAAGATGGTTATGGTTTAATTTCTCATTCACTTAATCATTATAGTCATCGGATCTCTGATCCTTGAGAAGATGCTATATGTATTTAATTTTTCCCAATTAGAATGTTACTATGTTTTAGAAGTCATCAGGAATATTTATTACAGTTCATTCATGGCACTTAGATATATAGCTTCTGGATTCATTTTCATATTGGGAGTTTTAAAAACATTCTTTGTGTATAGCTGTGCTACTCTTTTGTAATAAAGTTATGTTTCTGGCTGGGAGTTTGGCCTAGTGGTAGACTGCGTGTCTAGGATACATGAAGATCCAGGTTTAATTCCTGAGTAGCACATGCATAGAAAAAGCCAGAAGTGGCCCAAGTGTTAGAGCACTAGCCTTGAGAAAACCTGAGGACAGTGCTCAGGCCCCGAGCCCAAGTTCAGGACTGGTAAAATAGTTAAATAAATATATAAAGTTTTGTTTCATTTTGCTTTGATTTAGGGAATATGATAAATATACAAAGTGTATTACCAAAGAATCTTTCCTTTAAAAGGTTTAATTTCAGGGCCAGGAGTTTGGCCTAGTGGTAGAGTGCTTGCCCAGCATGCACGAAGACCCAGGTTCAATTCCTTGGTACCACATACATAGAAAAAAGCCAAAGTGGTGCTGTGGCTCAAGTGGTAGAGCTCTAGCCTTGAGAAAGTCTAAGGACAGGGCTCTCGGGCCCTGAGCTCAAGTCCAGGACTGGCACCAAAAAAAAAAAAAAAGGTTTAATTGCAGCATTTTAACCAGGGAGTAACTCTTAGAGTATTTCAACTTGATATAGTTTGTAAGCAGTCCATTGAAAGCAGATTATTTCAAATATGAAAAGACAAAGAACTGTTACTTAATGGATTCTTGTATTTTAGAAAACTTTCAGAACAATAGTTGTAATATATTTTGGTATTTATAGTCTATCCAAAGTTGAAATAAATAACAATGATCTTGAAACACTAGGAAATTAAAAAATATAAAATATAGATTTTACTTTAATCTTATAAGTACAACCTAAAAATGAGACTGGAACAAAAAAGCCACTATTATTACTATTTTGTTGTTGTTCATGGGGCTTGAACTCTGGGCCTGGGCACTGTACCTGAGCTCTTCACTCAAGGCTACTGCCCTACCCCTGGGCCTGGGTGTTTTCCCTGAGCTCTTCAGCTAAAGGCTATCACCCTACCCTTGAGTCACAGCACCACTTCCCGTTTAGAGTATCACAGACGTTAGTGTGGGGGTGGCTTTGAACTGAAATTCTCAGATCTCAGCCTCTTGAGTAGCTGGTATTAAAGGCGTGAGCCTCCGTACCAGCTTACAAAAGCCACTTTTTTGTTTTTGGTCAGTCCTAGGCCTTGAACTCAGGGCCTGAGCACTGTCCTTGGGCTTTCTCAAGTGTAGAGATTTACAACTTGAGCCACAGCCACTTCCAGCTTTTTCTATGTATGTGGTAATGAGGAATTGAAGCTGGGTCTTCGTACATGCTAGACAAGTACTAGGCCAAACTCCTAGCCCCCGAAAAGCCACTTTTAATGAGGCTGTCTGGGTATAGAGAGATCATTAGAGGACCTGGGATAGATACATGTACTAATGTGTGTAAATCTCAAGTTAGTGAGTGGAAGCCTTCTCAAAAATTATAGATCTATCTTTCCCACCTTGATCTTTCTCCTTCATACACCCTCTGGAATGAGTATGTGACATGACAATGTTGTCATAACTAGATAAAAGCAATAGGTAATATAGGTAGGATCTTAGCCTGCGAACAGGGAAGCAGGTCATTTAAGCTGGGAAACTTATTGATTCTTGTGTTAGATTTTAGTATAGTGTATCTGCATCTGATGAAGTGGACATCATGAATAAGCATTTAAATTAGAGTATATTATGTCAAATTTAAGGCAGTGCCTTTTTTCCTTTCTCCGTTTGGAGGAAGGTTTGGACCTGGGGCTTAAATTCAAGCCCTGGGCACTATTTGTAAGCATTTTGCTCAAGGCTAGCACTCTTTTTTTTTTTTTTTTCTGCCAGTCCTGGGCTTGAGCTCAGGGCCTGAGCACTGTCCTTGGACTTTCTCAAGGCTAGAGCTCTACCACTTGAGCCTCAGCACCACTTCTGGCTTTTTTTCTATATGTGGTACCGAGGAATCGAACCCGGGTCTTCATGCATGCTAGGCAAGCACTTTAACCACTAGGCCAAACTCCCAGCCCCAAGGCTAGCACTCTTTAACATTTGAGCCATAGCTCTGCTTCTGGATTTTTGGTAGTTAATTGGAGTTAAAGTCTTGTGAGCTTTCTTTCCTGGGTTGGCTTCTAATCCTGATCCTCAGATTTCAGCTTCCTGAGTGGCTAGAATTATAGGTATGAACTTTGGCACCCCCTCGCCCATACTGAGTGCTTTTTTTTTTTTATTGGCCAATCCTGGGGCTTGAGCTCAGGGCCTGACCACTGTCCTTGAGCTTTCTCAAGGCTAGAGCTCTACCACTTGAGGCACAGCACCATTTCTGGCTTTTTTCTATATATGTAGTAGCGAGGAATCGAACTGTACATGCTAGGCAAGCACTCTACCACTAGGCCAAACTCCCAGCCCCAAGTGTCTTTTAAATAGTAGCATTATGAAGAATTTTTCTTTTGCCATAATGATTGTCTCTCCTCAGATAAAAAGATCACATTTTTAAAAAGTTGTGTCTCGGGCTGGGACTGTAGTCTAGTGGTAGAGTGCTTGCTTAGCATGCACAAAACACTGTACCACATACATGGAAAAAGCCAGGAGTAGTGCTGTGGCTCATATTGGCAGAGCACTAGCCTCAAGAAACTCAAGGACAGTGCCCAGGCCCTGAGTTCAAGCCTCAGGACTAGCAAAAAAAAAAAAAAAAAAAAAACCCCAAAAAAGCAATCTGTATCTTATCTGGGCACTAGTAGCTCATGCCTATAATCATAGCTACTCTGGAGGCTAAGATCTCAATGAAGATAGAAATTTGAAGCTAGCCTAGGAAGACAAATTTAAGAGACTTTTATCTCCATTTAGCCAACAAAAGCTAGCTGTGGAGTTATGGTTCAAATGTAGAGTGCCAGCCTTGAGGGGAAAATAAGCCACACAAGAGTGTGAAATCTTCAGAGTTCAAGCCTTAGTACTGGCATAAGAGAAAAAAAAAAAAGAAGGGGAAAACTATATTTCTATTTTTTAACTTTTAAAAGGCACACTTTAAAAGGTTTAGATAGAGAGTAATTAAGTTTTTAGAATTGTGTTACGTCTAAAATGAGGACATTAATCTAGACATAAGAAAATTTGGAGTTCTGACAGCATTTTATATAAATAATGAATGTGCCATTGAGTAAATTATTGGGCCTTAGTATTGAGCCAGTGTAGCAGTTGGGAGAATGAAGTTATATAATGTGCCTAGCATTTGGGTGGGCTTAGAAAGCATGCAGTTATTTTAAATGTTTGTTTTTGTCTCTATGTATTATAAATATTTTGGTTTATTTACTAAGAATTCTAATATCTATTTGGTCTACGTTTTTCAGTTTGTAAGAATCAAATTATTACTATTATTACTATTTTGGTGATAGTGGGGTTTGACCCTAGGAACTTGAGGTTTTTATTCAGGTCCTTTACCACTTAAGCCATGCCTTCAGCCCTCACAATAAAATTTTAGATAGCTTTCTTTCATTTAAGCTTATTGTTTTTTAATAAAAGTAAGGCTTAATTGTATTACCACACAATGTTCTATATGACAAAAGATGCTATATCCTTTAGATTTCTGGTGGTTTTTTTTTTTTTCCCTCAAGTCCTGGACCTTGAGCTCAGGGCCTAAACACTGTCCTTGGGCTTTCTCAAGGCTAGAGCTCTCCCACTTGGGCCACAACACCATTTCTAGCTTTTTCTATGTATAGGTGGTACCCAGGAATCGAACTTGGGTCTTCATGCATGCTAGGCAAGCACTCTACCACTAGGCCAAACTCCCAGCCCAATCCTTTAGATTTTTAAAGCTTTAGTTCTAAGATGTATGTGACTTAAGGTTTAACCTGTTTTTTCTTTTCTATATAGTTTACCTACTATGCTATCTATTATTTCTAGTGATAGGACTGTAAATCAGAAGGATTTCCACCTCCAGTTTTTTTTTTCCCTTAATAGAATGCAGTATTTTTTCAGCAAACTAATAGACTTCTGTGTAATTTCTTATCATGGCTTTTTGTTCCAGTAGCAATTTGTTCTTTTATGAATCTAAACTTTTCATTATACTTTTTTTGTGAACTCTTTGTATTGTTCATGATCCATGGAGCAGTCTGTTCATTGTATACTATTTGGAAAAGATTTTATGAAAAGACTGAGTCTTGAGTCTTCAAAAGGTAAAGAAGCTGCTTACTCCAAATCTTCCCTTTCACAGAGGACTGAAGGAAAGAGAAAATGGTTTTAGAGCTTAGCTTTTTTTAGCTAAAAGGAGAAGAAATTTGATTTAGGGTTGTTAAAATTGATAGATTCAAAGGGAGAATAGTATAACTTCTCAGGGTATCTTAGAGGAATGGTGGGTCATGATTATACTAGTTAACATGTGTTGAGTCCTAAATATATACTAGGTATTACTCTAAAAGTACTTAATATATGTCATCTCATTTAAGCTTCAGAAAACAGGATTTTTCTTTTAAAATCTGAGGTACTGAAAGGTTAGGTAGTAGGTAACAGAGCCTAGCAAAAGAATTTAAACTTGCAGTTAGTTCAACCTGACCATTAACATTGGAGACTGTCCTTTTAAATACTATTATTATACTGTCGTATGTAGTTCATTTGCAATTACCTTTTATGACAGGTCTTAGCCTGATATTTCTGAGTCTGTTTTGCCTGTGTGAGTTGATAAAAATACATCGTGTTATAAGATGGAATATAGCTTTAGGCACTTTGTAATTAATGGAATAGTCTTTTTTTCCCCCCATTTCCCTTAAATTTGACTCTCAGTTCTGTTTTTCAATCTTAAATACTTGAAATAAAGTGAATTTTGTTCATTGAGTGGCAGTTTTCACACTGGAAATTTCAGACTGTAAGTAAAGGAACATAATGATACAGTGTTTTAGGCTAACTTACTATAATCTTTTTTTTTTTTTTGGATTGGGGTGGAGGGATTGGTAATAAGCTTTTTTTGCTCATGTCTGTACTTCATTCCAGCTTTTTGCTGCTTAATTGGAGATGGAATCTTATGGACTTTTTCTGCCTGGGACTGGCTTTGAGCCTTGATTCTCCAGATCTCAGCCTCTTGAGTAGCTAGGAATACAGGCAGAGCCACCAAGGTCCAGGTTTTTGTTTTTTGTTTTAATAATAAAACTGACTCATGTGTAGATAGTTCTTTGTAGTAATACTTGAAAATACTATACATCTATGCAACTGAAATCTATCCTTATGGGAATAGTGAAACTACCACTAAAAATTTGAGTTTTGGCTTCCAAATGTGTACATTTCAACAGTAGTTTATCTGATTGCATAGTTTGTTACAAAGAAGTCTTAAGTATGTGGAAATTACGGAATTTGTGTAGAGATATTTTAGTGGAGTTATGAGTATTACACAATGGTGAGAGAGCAATTGATAGTAGCATTATTATACTGTAGTAATGCGGTGGGATTCTGTTGATAAAAGTGAATAGGTACATTGTTCAAATGGAGACTAGGGTAAAGATTTATGAAGGCTAGAAATACTTACTGTACAATTCTGCATATTGTTGCGTTATATAATGTGTAAAATGAGCAATTTAGAAATACAGTAAACAATGAATTTCAATGTGGAGTTTGTAATAGTTCTTAGAATTAAAAATACTATTAGTATTAAGCAGTTGTACAAAAGGGTTGCAATTCCTAAGTCAGGTTATGAGAACAATGCTTCTCAGTCAGTGTCATCCCTTCCTTCATTCTCCCCCATTTTCCTCCTCCCATCCCTACCCTCAAGTTAATAGCTCATTGGGCTGTTTCATAAAATGTGAATGCATTGCAAATATTCATTGATAGTAATGAAGGACTCATTATTTTAGAAATTTCAAGAGGCAAGTAAGCAAGTTTAGGACCTATTTTTACTAGTTTATTGTTGTATCTCTTCCTACACTGACATGGGGTGCTCACACTAGGAAAACTAGTATATATTTTTCTAAACAGGAAGGCACTAGAAATAGTATCCTATGAGGTTCTCATGGTTCTTATATTGTGTGAAAGAGACCTAAAAGTTCTTTAGAAGGAAATGAAGGATATTGAAGTTAGAATGAGGACTAGCAAACTTGCCACAAGACTGCCATTGTAAAGGGAGAAACCATGCGGAAGCGTTGCAGAGGGCAGATTCAGCTTATTTTCTATTATAGTCTGTGTTCTCTTAAGACTGATTTTCGTCAGTGGAAATTATATTTGTCACTTCTAGATTGAAATGACAAGAAAGTTGGGTTTTTTTTCTTCAACTTCTCTTTGCAATCCAAGAGGATATAGCTTTTAAAGTAAGGTAGGCCCATAAGACTAAAGGGACCAAGAATCCTTAAATAACAAGTCAGAGTAAAGCTAACAATGAACTATAATTTTAATCGAGTGAAGCTTCTAAAAATTTGGGGGGTTATTTGTTGAGGAGCTAATGTCTTAACTATAAGCCATGGATTGGATAGAGGAGTTCTAATAATATCCTTTTTATTGTGAATAGTATGTTGGGTTGATGTGGAGATCACCATGGACGCTCTACTAACATACTCATTAACATATGGCAAAGACTTTATGAGGAACCATGACCAAACCTCAGAAGCTCACAAGGAAAATTGTGAGTCTCTATTCAAACTAAGTCTCACACTTTAAATGCTCACAATAATTTTTTCCTATGCTCAGACACCATCATAAGAATGAGGTAGAGAAGAAAATGATTACAAATCTAGAGTTTCCTTAAATATGGTTTCTTAAGTTGGCACTTGGTATTTTAAGCTGGATTCTTTGCTGTGAGTTTCTGGGCATTGTAGGACTCTCTTGCTACCTTCTAATAGCACATCCCCTATTTGTGACAGCTAAAAATATGTCTCAAGGTATTGCCAAATGTCCCATGGTGGGAGTAGGACACAGCTTCTTTTAGTAGAAAACTATTACCTTAAAAATTGAGGGGATCTGAAAGAAATTATTTTTATTTTGGTTTTGTGATCTAGTTTCTTGCTATGTAATCTAGATTGGCATTGAACTCACTGTGTAACCACAAGCAAGCTTTGAATTTGTCATCCTCCTGCCTTGACCTCTTGAATGCTATGATTACAGGCGTGTACCACCATTTCTAGCCTGTTTCTTTTAGAGATAAGTTCTCACTGTATAGGCCCAGCTACCTTTGAACTTGGAATCCTCTTACCTATTCTTCCCTAAGTACTGGGATTTTATGCCTATACCACCACACAACTGTCCCTGGTGCTTTCTTTCAGTTGAAGAAAATTCATTATCCTGGAATCATATTTTTCCTACTCAAGGAAATTCTCCTCTACCATTTCCTTGGTAATGTCTTCTCATTACTTTCTTTTTTGTGTATTGGCTCTTCATTAGGCATTTTTTTTCTCCCTCTTAGATGGATTCTCTTTGTCTTATTTTTACTTTCATACAATGTGATTCTTTTCACTTGTGGCTTCTAGAGATTCTCCTCCCGATCCCCAGCTAGTCTTTTGGCTGATTTTTTTTCTTTAGAGTAATGAACAGTTTTTCTTGTTTATTTTTTTTTCATTCCTTTTTCATTCCTATGTTGTAATCTATCTTGAGACTACAAATATATAAAGTAGGCTTCGATAAGTTATCTTTCCTCTCCCAATTATTTCCTTTTCTTCTTTGATTAATTTTGTTTGCTTTTAAAACAACTCATTTTCATGCCTGGGTTTCTTGATATGCTTATGGATTCTTGATTGACTCTTCACTGTTAGAAAGGATTGGATTTGGGCTCAAGGTTTTCTTCTATCTTGTTCCTTGGTCTGTTTTCTCTTTTAGTTTTTCTTTTGTGCAAGAATTCTGGCCAGAGCACTTTAGGGCAAGGCAGTACAGAGTAGGATCTGTCTCTTGGCAGGCTTGTTTAGGATAAAAGAGAGAGGAGCTATCTGCCAGGCTGTAGGTCCTTCAAATGCCAGATGAGAAGGGTTTACTCTGCCAGCATCCTCACTTAACTTTCCCTAGACAGTTACTTTCTTTATAGAAGAGCTGACTGTCTTTTGCCCTGGAGGAATATATCCAAGCTGGGGGATGGTGGATGAAATTGTCTGTTACACAGTGAATCATACAGTACTCATGTTCTCACTTTCAGCTTTTGAACTTGTCCCCACCTTCCACTTTATCCTTTACTTTGCATTCATGCTTCATTGGGATCCTGACAGATAATGATTCCCATACTTTCTGCCTCCCTCTCAAAGGCTGTGACTGTGCTGTAGCTTTTCTTTTTATTGTATCTGTCAGTCTCACATGTATTTGGATCTTACAAAATTTATTGGGGCCGAAAGTTTGGCCTAGTAGTAGAGTGCTTGCTTAGCATGCGTGAAGCCCTGGGTTCAATTCCTTGGTTACCACATATATAGAAAAAGCCGGAAGTGGTGCTGTGGCTCAAGTGGTAGAACTCAGCCTTGAGAAAGCCCAAGGACAGTGCTCAGGCCCTGAGTTCAAGCCCCAGGACTGGCAAAAAATAAATAAAGAAAATTTGTTGGGTTCCTCTCTACAACTATCTTCAATTTCAGTACTTTGCTTTTGTTGTTGTTGTTGATGATTATGGAGCTTGAACTCTGAACTTGGGGCCCGGGCGCTGTCCTTGGGCCACAGAACCCCTTTCCAGTTTTCTGGTAGTTAAATGGAGTTAAGAGTGTCATGGCTGGCTTTGAACTGTGATCTTAGCCTCCCAAGTAGCTAGGATTATAGGTATGAGCCACTGGTACCTGAATTCAATACTTTGCTTTTATGGTTTTATTCCTTTTTTTATGTATTAATTTCATTATTATTATCATTACGATTATTTTACCATACTAGACCACAATCCCTGCCCAATGAATTATTTTTATTTCAATGGAATAGCTGAAGTATTTTGAGAGAAAATTTATATTTAGCCCACCATCTTTTATTAGGTCTTATATTAATAAGATTTTTCAAGCTTTTTAAACAGATTCAAAAACTATCAAACTTTTTTGGTTGCTAATACAGTTATGATAGTATGTTAAAGTACAGTTAAGTCTCTTCACTGTTGGTTTGTATACATGTTTGTGTCTTTGTGTAAGTTAATCTGTACTTTTTCTGTTTGATCTTATGTTGTCATCTAACTTCCACATATTAAGATTCTCTTGCCATTTCTGGCTTACTATTTGGAAACTGAATGCAAGTATTTAGAAGTTTTGAAAAATAGTGACTGCTCCTGAGAATGGCATTTCAGCTTAAGTGCATGACCCAGGAGGCATTTTAATTTATGTAGAAGTTGTTTCTTAAAATTGTATCTAGGTAGGGAAAGTGTTATCATTCTTTTCCATTTGTTTCTGTGCTACTAGTATGATAGCTGCCTTGCTTAGTTAGTATTTTGTCCTTTATTGCTTTTCCTTCTGCCTTGTTATTATTGGCACTTCGAAAGGTGAACTTGCTTAGCAAGTTTATTGAAGGCCTTTTTATTTCTTTTTTTTTTTTTTTGGCCCCCTTCTCTCTTCTCTTTTCTGGCCCCGCTCGCTCCGGCCCCCTCTCGCTCTGGCCCCGCTCGCTCCCGCACGCTCCGGCCCCGCTCGCTCCGCCCCGCTCGCTCCGGCCCCGCTCGCTCCGGCCCCGCTCGCTCCGGCCCCGCTCGCTCCGGCCCCGCTAGCTCCGGCCACCACTCGGTTGGGCTCCGCTTGCTCGCCTCCGCTCTCTGTCGCTTGTTGCAGTCTCGTCTCTGTCACTTCCGGCTTGGTTGTGTCTCGTCTCTGCCACTTCCGGCTTGGTTGTGCATGTGGGATACCGAGGAATCGAACCCGTGTCCTTGTGCATGCTAGGCAAGCACTTTAACCGCTAGGCCAAACTCCCGGGCCCTTTATTTCTTTCTTTTATCTTGTACTGTTGAAAATTTCATTAAAGAATTTCAATATTGCTTTAAACTTTATTTTCCCAGAGTTCTTTTCTGAATATTTAGGTTCCATACTAAATGGTCTTAGAGTAGTATTCTAAACAAACATTGGTAAATAAATTTAAATGTATCTATTTCTTTCCCCTTGTATCATATTGCTACATTTGTCCTTAATCTGGTCCAGTATTCTACAGCTGTAATTTTGACTATTGAAATGTGAATCTTTTGTGATTGAAAAAGTTATAATTCTCCTGCAATCAGAAGTTTTTACAATCCAGATTTTAAAAAATGCTGACTGCTTTAAAGTTGAAATCCTGTCAGAAGGTCTGTGATTTGAAAGGCTTAACTGTCCATATTTGGCCTGATTACATAAGGTATTACAGAACTTACATAGTAAATACATCTTTGAAATTTAAAGTAGTTTAGAGAATAAAGCAGCTCTTAGTTTTTCTTTCAGTCTGAGAAGTCAAAATTGTAAATATTTTGTAATGAAGGGAACCAGTTAATACTTTATGAACTTTATTTTCTATCAAAGACTTGATTAGAATCTAGAGATTCTATTTAATAGTGGCCATATGTTTTATCTTTTCAAAGTATTCTGAGAATTTCCCTTTCAGATATGTTATTATGATTAATTTCTTTCTTGACTGATTGATTTCATTGTTGCTTCTATTATGCTTACAGTTTTGGTCCTTTTCAAAAAACATTCCTGAAATTTTATCTTGAAACATGAAATTGAACCTTAAATACATATAATTTTTATGTGTTAGTGAAATATCAATAGTGCTATTAAACAAAGAAACTATATAGGAAATATTTTCAGTATTTTCAAAGACATATCTGTAAAATTGTAACTATTTTCCTGAGGATTTGTGATTAGGATAGAGAATTAGAAGAATACAAACCTGTCACTACAGTGGAAAAATTGCTCTTTTAAAGACAGAGGTTCAGAGCTGAGTGCTGGTGGCTCATGCCTGTAAGCTTAGCTAGTCAGGAGACTGAGATCTGAGGATGCAGAAAAATATATATTCATTAGGGGCCAGGAACATGACCTATTGGTAGAGTGCTTGCGTAGGAAGCACGAAGCCTTGGGTTTGACTCCTCAGTACCACATACACAGAAAAAGCTAGAAGTGGTGCTGTGACGCAAGTGATAGATTGTTAGCTTTGAAAGCTCAGAGACAGTACCCAGTACTTGCAAAAAGAGAAATAAATAAATAA
The DNA here is from genome assembly GCF_031878675.1 of Megascapheus bottae. NCBI lineage: Eukaryota > Metazoa > Chordata > Mammalia > Rodentia > Geomyidae > Megascapheus > Megascapheus bottae. The sequence goes on along the minus strand of NC_143510.1, from coordinate 65,793,323 downwards.
AAAGAATATTCATTAAGCATATTCTCATTTTCATGTTGGTAAAGTATTCTTTTAGGAATGGCTTTCCATGTAAATTATCTCCATAATTGCTAAGTTTTGATAGTTACACTTAGCAAAAGTATTAGAAACTTGATTTTCATAGATCCTGTTTGAATTGGCACTTAAAAGTGTGATTAACTATCTTGTCTACTTACATTATAAATGAAAGATGATTAATATATTGTTGGTTGTAAATTACACCTAGAATTTAAAACCCAGGAACAATTAGGCTAGAGTTATGTATTCAGGTGCTTCTTTTTTTCATACCCCAGTTAGAAAACCATCAAAATATGAAGAGATTGTTTTGGGATTGAATATCAGTAACAAAACTGAATAACTACTTTGAATTAACTTGAAATCTTACATGTTGAATTTTATATATTAATAATGAACTCTCTACATAAGTAATGTATTCTGTACTTGTAGGAAACTGGGTAGCTTTTGCCATACTTAATAAATTAGAAACATTTTTTCATTAATACAAACAAGGTTCATATTTCCTTAGAAGCTAGTTTCAAAAGAAGCAAAAATTTATATAGACTGTATGTGAATTTTAGCTCTAAGTTAAAATATCTAACTTTAAAAATAGATACTTAGCTGGGTGTGGTGGCTCATGCCTGTAACCATAGCTATTCAGGAGGCTGAGAGCTGAGGATCATGGTTCAAAGCCATCCCAGACACTAAAGACCATGAGACTCTTATCTCCAGTTAACCACCAGAAAACTGGAAGTAGCTCTGTGGCTCAAGGGGTAAGGTGGTAACCTTGAGCTGAAGAGCTCAGGAACAGCTGCCCAGGCCTCCAGATTGACCAAAAAAAAAGTTGTTGGTGAAGGAATTTTCTCCATTTTAAAAATAAGCAGAATGAATAAATATTTACAGACTTTGTACTATTACTGGCATTTTTTGACTTGCAGTTTAGAAAATATTATTATAAAGGTGATATACAGAGAGGTTACAGTTAAATAAATCAGGTGTATTTCTTTTTGGACAAAGTGACCCCTCCCTTGCTCCCAGCCAGTTTTCTCCTCCTGTCCCCACATATAAGTTGTATAGTTCATTTTCAACATAGTTCAGTGAATATCACTGCTGCATTTGTTCACTGTCTTTCCATTTCTTCAACCTCCCTTATCCTTCCAAAGGCAGATGAATGAACGGAATCAACTCTTTTGTAAGAGTTGGCTTAAGTATTGGTTACATTGCTATTTATTATATACTGTGTAGTGAACCATGGCTAGATTTAATGCTGAGCACCAGTTCCATTTGGGTTGTACTCTTTGATGAAGACTTACTTATGTTTAAATAAAATTTTTACAAAAGTTATCTTAAAAATAATATTTTAAAGCCAGGTGTGGTGCCTCACACCTGTAATCCTACGTACTCAGGAAGCTGAGATCTGAGGATCAAGGTTCAAAGCCAGCCTAGGCACAGAAGGACCTGAGACTCTTATCTCGAATTAACCTCTAGAAAATGGAAACTGGGGCTTGGTTCAAAGGTAGGGTGGTAGCCTTGATCTGAAGAGCTCAGGGACAGCGCCCAGGCCGAGTTCAAGCCCCATGACCCACCAAAAAAAAATAATATTTTATTGGTATTATTAAGGTGTTATACAGAGGAGTCACCATTTCAGAAGTCAGGCCATGAGTAATTTCTTTTTTGGACAATATCACCCCTTCCTTTGCTCTCCTCCAGTTTTCCCCTCCCATCCCTGCACACAGTTGCAGTTAATTTTCACATAGTATGTACTGAATACCATGACTGCATTTGTTCCCCCTCCTGCCCTTCATTTCTGTTCCCCTCTTTCCTCCTCTGCAAAAGTTATCTTAATTTGCAGTATACATAACTGCATAGCTTTTGTATAAAGGTGCTATGCTTTATAGAAATATATAGAAATATATCTATATTTTTGTCTCAGATGAGCTTATAATCTGATTCAGTTGTGTTTTGTCTATTGTACATGTGTTAGGGCATGAACCTTGAGCCTTGTGTTCGACTTTCTTCTAGCTCAGATTTCCTGTTTGCAGCTGGTGCTCTACCATTAGAACTATGCCTTCAGCTCAGCATTTTGATAGTTAATTAAAGATGGACTCATTTGGACTTTTTAGGCTGGGTTGACTGCAGACCATGACCCTTTGGATCTCAGCCTTCTGAGCAGGTAGGATTATGGGCATGAGCCACCAGTGCCTGGCTCATTCTAGTTTTTGTTTTTTGTTTTCAGGTACTAGGCTTTGAACTCAGGACCTCATTCTTTTTAGGAAAATGCTTTACTAAGCCATGCCTCTATCATGTCTTCTTTTTTTGGTGATAATCTTGGAGCTTGAGTGCTGTCCCTAAGTTTTTTGCTCAAGGCTAGAGCCACCATCTCTAGCAACTTAAACTCAAGGCCCGAGTGCTGTCCCTGAGTGTTTTTTGTTTTTTTTTTCTTTTGGCGGGGGTGGGGGGGCGGGATGGGACATGGGGTTTGAACTCTGGGCCTGGGTGCCATCCCTGAGCTCTTCAGCTCAAGGCTACCACCCTATCCCTGAACCTGGGTTTTGTCCCTGAGCTCTTTAGCTCAACCTACTGCCCTACATTTCCCATTTTCTAGTGATTAAATGGAGATAAGAATCTCACATTCTTTAGTGCCCAGGCTGGCTTTGAACTGTGATCCTCAGACCTCAGCCTCCTGAATAGCTAAGATTACAGGTGTGAGCACCTGGGCACACCCTGCTTGTTCCTGAATTTTTTGCTCAAGGCTAGCACCATCATCTCTATCTTTACTCTGCCCAGATGGAGTTTCTGAACTTTTCTGCCCTGGCTAACCTTGAAGCTACAACCTTCCCAATCTCTCCTTCCAATCAGCTAAGATTACAGGAATGAGTCACTGTACCCCCGTATGAATTCAGAAGAGGTCTCATGAACATTCTCTAGGCCTAGCCCCAAACTGCAATACTCCCGTTCTTAGGTCTCCCAAGTAGTGAGGAGCATAGGCGTGAGTCATTGGTGTTGACTTGTAATGCTTTTGCTTTAAACTTCCAGAAATATCCTCATTTGTAAGAAGCAAGCCATACTTTAAAAAAATGCTTGTTAGTGCCTTTTTAATAATGATTCTGAGGTTCCAAAATGATATTACAAAGTGATTAACTTTAATAGACTTGAGTGCAAGTCACTATGCAAGGATCTGTCATTCAACAGTAGGCTGGCAGATGGGCTTTCTGGCTTTGTTGAGATAGTATGTGGGGGAGCAGAGTAAAATATGAATTGCACAATTCACTGTGTAATCTTCTTTGTGGAAATTGTTAAGAGGAAGAAATATAAGCTGATAGAAGAATTTGTTGACCTAAAGAGGGTTGGGGAGCCAAGAAAGTGACTTGAACTGAGGGGGAAAAGAATATTTCTGGCAGAACATCTTGTTTAAAGATCCTGGAACAGCAAGGAACTTGGTCTTTGCTAGGAACTGAAAGAGTTCACTGTGACTGGAAAAAAAAAATGTGTTTAAAAAAAAATGAGAGGGTCTGGCAATAACAAGGCTCCTGGGTTCAATCCCTGACCTTGGCTGGGTTTACTACATTCATGCATCACCATACCTGGAATGTATGTGTAAATTTTTTAAAGAAGTAAAACTAACATAATACTGTTTAGATCTTTTCAGCAGAAGTTAGGGAGGTCTTACCTAATACATAATTACAAAATTGATTTTAAAGGATATTTTCCCAATATTTTCTTAGAATAGTAAATACTTTGAAAAATACTTCATAGTTTAAAATGCAGTTATAAAAAGAAAATTTTAAAGTGAAAATCTCAATATAATAAGTTTATTTTCTACATTTATAAATATTTCATCAACACATTGATGTATAATATATGGGTCAAACAAAGCAAAAGTTAGTAAGGTGTCTAGATGTTCTAGCTCCTTGAGTCTTCATATCCTAGGTACTCAGGAGGCTGATGGTAGTGCTTGAAGCCAGCACTGGTGGAAAAGTTTGTGAGCCTCTTATCTCCAGTTAATTAATGAAAAAGTTGGAACTTAAGGTGTGACTCAAGTGGTAGAGCACCAGCTGTGACCAAAACCCAGCTGAGCAAGAGTTAAAGGCTCTGAGTTTTTTAAGCCCTTGAAAGTGCTGTGTGTGTATGCACATATATACACCCTCATGTATTCAAAGAATTCTGCTAGGGTTTTAGGAGAATAGTTAACTGGGGATTTCTTTTTTTATATTTTTTTCATATATTTTTATTGTAATTAATAGAAGGGTTACATTATATTCGCCGGATACATGGTGCATTAGTTCACATACATTGATACCCTTTCTCATACCCATTTCCCTCCCCCCACTCCAGCCCCTCATCTTGTTTTTATCCCTTCCCTATCCGACTTCAAATAACCAAATATACATATATACGATATATCAGATAACCAGAAGTATGGTAACAATATGAGATAACCAAGGGACAGCAAAAGAGATGAGAGATAACATAATAGTACATTAAGGACAACAATCACTCATTATATGGCTTTTGTTTCTATATCATAGAAGTCCTTTCATTTAATGTCATTGTATATAGTCTTATGAATGTATGTTTTGCTCTATTGTAAATCTCTGCTAGGAGAGCCCAAGGTTTTTACTGATTATGACAAATGAGGGAAACCATTGAGCCTATGATCCTTTGAGTCTGGCTTACTTCACTTAATATGATTTTTTTCAAAGTCTTTCCATTTCCTAACAAATGGGGTGATGTCATTCTTTCTGACAGCAGCATAGAATTCCATTGTGTTTAAATACCACATCTTGTTGATCCACTCATCAACTGAGGGACATCTGGGTTGGTTACATATCTTTGTTATGGTAAATAGTGCTGCAATGAACATCATTGTACTAGTGGATTTAGTATGTCCTTGTTTCTGGATGATTGGGTAAATGCCAAGTAGTGGAATTTCTGGGTCATAGGGGAGTTCTATGTTTAGTCTTTTGAGGAACTGCCATACTGCTTTCCATAGTGGTTGAACGAGTTTGCACGTGGGGAGATCTTTTATATATTGATTTTCAAAATAATAATCATTAACATTCTGACTTTTAAAAACAAAAGCTTTTTAATTTCAAGAGTGCAGTGAGAGCTGTACATGAACCAAGTCCATATATTGCTTATATACTATATTCTTTTGGGTAAAAACTATGGCTAATGTCCATATGTATATGAGGATGTATATATTGTTTTCTGCAGTGGCCAAACCATAATAGTGTCACAATTTCTTACCATACTCCATTTTTGTATCTGCTTCTTTTTGTAGGAAGAAACATTAGTCTTGTTATTTACACCCCTTCACAGCAACAGCAAGTTTGCATAATTAAGGATTATGTTTCCAATACTGTGAAAACCCAAGGTATGTGTTAATGAACAGTTAAGGACATTATCACTCGCACCATGCTAAGTGCTGATTTAGGGGATATAAAAACAACTTGGACCCTCTTGTTGAATTCTCAAAAGTACAAGGAATATTTTGAGGAAGAAAATGGAAGATAGATAAAGAATTTTTTTTTTTTTTAATGCCAGTCATGGGGACTGAACTCAGGGCCTGAGCACTGTCCTTGGTCTTTCTCAAGGCTAGAACTCTGCCACTTGAGCCACAGTACCACTTCCAGCTTTTTTGCTATATATGTGGTACCAAGGAATTGAACCCAGGTCTTCATGCATGTTGGGAAGCACTTTTACCACTAGGCCCAATTCCAGGCCCAAGAAATGTTCTTTTCATTGAACAACACTTGAGGAATTTTTTTAGTTGCATAGCAAGAGTAGAAATTTTACCTCTTCCAATGACATTTATTCCAGTTACCCTAGGAGAAGCTGCTACGGAGTGGAATAATATAACTGATTTTTAAAAAATATTTATTAAAAAGAAGACGCCAACTTAAGTAGCATATTGAAATGTGAGTTTGTCAAATTCAAAGTACATAAAGGCCAGGAGTTTGGCCTGGTGGTAATGTGCTTGCCTAGCATACACGAAGACCTGGGTTTGATTCCTTGGTGTCACATAGATAGAAAACTCCAGAAAGTAGTGTTGTGGTTCAAGTGGTAGAGTGCTAGCCTTGAGAAAGCTCAAGAACAGTGCTCAGGCCCTGAGTTCAAGTCCCAGGATTGGCAAAAAACAAACCAAAACAAAATGCCCCAGTAAAACTCGGCTTCTGTCTGAATTTAAATGCAATTATTCAATGTTCTTGTTTTTGCTATCTGTACTGTATCCATACTCCAGATACTGTTTGGTGCCTCATTGTCTATACTTAACAAAGTTTCTAAAGAGAGTGATTTTTTTAAAAAAATTGCTCCATTTTTGGACTTTTGTGTTGGCAACAGAGTTTGGCCTAGTGGTAGAGTGCTTGCCTAGCATGCACAAAGCCCTGGATTTGGTTCCTCAGTACCACATACATACAAAAAAGCCAGAGGTGGTGCTGAGGCTCAAATGGTAGAGCTCTAGTCTTCAGAAAGCCCAAGGCCAGTGCTTAGGCCCTGAGTTCAAGCCAGGACTAGCAAAAAGTAAAAAGAATATATGACCTGTTGCCTGTACTTTATTTGTATTCTCTTACTAGTCTTTGTTTAGCTTTTTTTCATTCATCCTTTTGATCTGAGCTTAACTTTGATTTCCTAAACTTCATTTCCTATGACCTTATGTAAGACTTGTTTCTTTGGTTTTCCAGAAGGTAGGAGACTGCTGTAGGAAAGTGCTTGGTACACATGGCACTCAGCATGAGGCTAATGGATGTCCTGGGGAAGGCAGATGGATAACCAGAAAGTTAGAAATACAGTGTCATTGTTTCTGTATTTTAAGAATGTAGAGGAAACAACCAGAAGATTGGAGGTTCCCCCTCCTCCATTTCTGTGTTCCTATCTCTGTTTCTCTGCATCTCTGTGTCTGTCTGTGTCCCTCTTTCCCCCCCTCCCCTCTTTGTCTCAAGCCAGTCCTGGATCTTGAACTCAGGAATTGGTTGATGTCTACACTAAGAATTCTTTCTGTAAGTTATCTTGGTTTCAGAATATTTTTTCAAATGTAGGAAAATACTACATATTTGACTACAAAATGTATGGTTTACTGCAACCAAATTTTTTTCATATATTTTTATTGTAATTAATAGAAGGGTTACATTATATTTGCCAGATAGAGGGTACATTAATTCACATACATTGATACCCTTTTTCATGTCTTGGTCCCCATTTCCCTCCCCCCCCACCCCTCATCTTGTTTTCCCCCCTTCCCTATCCAATTTCAAATAACCAAATACAAATATATCCAATGTATCAGATAACAAAGTGAGATATTGTAACAATATGAGATAATCAAGGGACAGCAAAAGAGATAGAGGTAACATAGTACATTAAGGACAATAATCGCTCATTACATAGCTTTTGTTTCTATATCCTAGAGGTCCTTTCATTTAGCATCATACTATATGGCCTTATGTATCTAGGTTTTTCTCTATTGTAAATCTCTGCTATGAGAGCCCAAGGTTTCTACTGATTATGACAAATGAGGGAAACCATTGAGCCTATGTTCCTTTGAGTCTGGCTTACTTCACTTAATATGATTTTTTCTAAGTCTTTCCATTTCCTAACAAATGGGGCGACGTTATTCTTTCTGACAGCAGCATAGAATTCCATTGTGTTTAAATACCACATCTTGTTGATCCATTCATCAACTGAGGGACATCTGGGTTGGTTCCATATCTTTGCTATGGTAAATAGTGCTGCAATGAACATCGTTGTGCTAGTGGATTTAGTATGTCCTTGTTTCTGGACAATTAGGTAAATCTGCACTCATATTTTATTACTTGTCAAACCTGTGTACTCAGTGTGCAAAGGATTTTTTCCTGTCATCTTTATAATTCTAGGTTTAGTATCTCTGTATGTTGACATGTAACGTGATACAAATACCTTTGTTATAAGAATCGTTGCATTGTATATACTAGTCAGTTTTCTTCTCCTGGAAATACTCTGAAGTTGCCTGAGGACAGGAATGAGATTTAATGGCTTATGGTGTGTTCAGAAACTAGGACAGTGCTTTCTATATGACTAAAAGTAAATTATACTTGCTGAATGTGTTTTTGTAAATTTATTTGTATGGCCATGGAGATTTAATTTTTTTTTATTGTTACCATAAAGGTAATGAAAAAGGGATTACAGTTACATAAGTCAGATAAAGAGTACATTTCTTTTTGATCCATGCACCCCTCCATCAATCTCTCCCAATTTTTACCTTCCATCTCCATTCACAGTTGTATTTTTTATTCTCAACATAGATGAATGTGTTTTAACCATTGCAAAGTGACATGTAATGAACAGTGAGGCAGCAATAGATATTTATGGGTAGTGAATTTTATACAATGAGTGTACTCAGTGGCTTGTCAAAAGATGATGGGAATTATATGTTGATTTTTTTTACATTGCTAGAATCTGTACAGTAGTGTTTGTTTTTTTCATAGAATTTAGACTAGCATTCTGGTTTTCCTCTGGGGACCAGTGCCAGTGATAGAGTTTTGGCTATACTTTGCATTAATAATACATATTTACAAACTAACAGATCAAGAGAATCTTTGATCTTTAGATTATTTTTCTTGTGTTAGTATTAGTACATATATATATTTATCTAAAATAATGGCTGTATTGTAAAAATTTAATATTAGTTGTGAAATTTGAAGGCATAAAAAGCATTTTGATTCCTTTCTAGTTCATATTTTAGATAATTTGTTGGGTTTTACTATCCTAGTAGATATTCATTTGATAAATGGAAACTAGGTTATAATGAGTTTGTTAAATAGATGCTCTGTATGTACATTGATGTGTAGTTGTTTTTAAGAAGCTGTTTCTTGGGGCCGGGAGTCTGGCCTAATGGTAGAGTGCTTGCCTAGCCTACATGAAGACCCGGATTCGATTCCTCAGTCCTGCATACATAGAAAAAAGCCTGAAGTGGTGCTGAGGCTCAAGTGGTATTGCTCTAGCCTTGAGAAAGTCCAAGGACAGTGATCAGACCCTGAGCTCAAGCTCAGGATTGGCCAAAAAAAAAAAAAAAAAAAAAAAAGCTGTTTCTTATTTTATTATCATTAAGTTGTACAAAGGGGTTGTTATTTAACAAGGCCGTTTATGAATATAATATATCTTGATCAGTGTCAGCCTGTTCAGCATTCTCACTCATCCATTCCCTACCTACCCCTTCACTCATTCTTCCTAATTTGTAGGATATACAGTAGATTTTTGACTACATTCTTTCCTTCTCTTCATTTTGTCTACCTCTTTCTCCTTGACCCTACCCTACCCCTTTTGAGTACCTGCATCCTGGTGTTTTATTTTGTTGAGCTTTGACTTTGCCTTGATACACTATTTGAATTCTCCCTTAAATCTACTGTATTTCAGTTAATACATTCGTATACACTTGCATACCTCCCAACTAATTTACTTGTAATTTTATAAGCTAAATCTAGCTTCCACATATAAGGGAAAACATGCATCCTTTGTTTCTCTGGGCCTGATACTTCTCAGATGAAGAAGTTAAAATGGCCAGTAGACACATGAAGAAATGCTCAACATCTCTAGCAATAAAGGAAATGAAAGTCAAACAACATTGGATTCTACCTCACCCCAGTCAGAATGGGCCATTATCAAGAAAACAATATTAGATGTTGATGAGGATGTGGCTGAGAGGGAACTCTAATACACTGTTGGTGGAAATGTAAACTTGTTCAAATACTCTAGAAAGCAATATGAAGGTTCCTCAGAAACTTTAAACCCAGGGCCAGGAGTTTAGCCTACTTGATACAGTGCTTGCCTAGCATACATGAAGACCTTGGGTTCGATTCCTTGGTACCACAAACAGAGAAAAATAAGCTGGAAATGGTGCTAAGGCTCAAGTAGTAGAAGCTCTAGCCTTGAGAAAGTCCAGGGACAGTGCTCAGGCCCTGAAATCAAGCCCAGGACTGGCAGAAAAAAAACCCCAAACCAAAAAACCACTTTAAACGCAGAACTACTCTGTGATCCAGCAGTTCTACTCCTGGGTAGACATCTATCCAATATCCAAGAGATTACACACCAGGAAACAGTAAAGCCACCAGTAAAATCATGTTCATTGCTGCATTTCTCACCATAGCCAAGATATGGAATCAGCATAGGTGCCCCTCAGTGTATGAATTGATCAAGTAAAGGTGTTATTACTCATCTGTCAGAATGATATTGTACCATTTATAAAGAAATGGAAAGATGCTTTAATGAGAGCTTTATATGTACAATTTTTAAATTTATTTATTGGAGACGAGACAGTGTTTTTTCAATTACCTCTCTGCTCAAGAGTAATCAAGACAAGTGGACCATCTATCCTCCTTCCCCTGCCCCCTCCCTGTCATCTTTATATCTTTTAGGACATGTTTTCTTTTCTGAGACTTGGTTTTATTAGTTCAGTATGTTCTTCTTGGCTGAATGTCTTCCTCAAACTATGTATCTAAAGTTTTACCTAATGTTATTTGATAACCTAGAACCATACACTACTTCTAGCTTACCCCTTGTCCATCAGTGTCTTAGCTTTTGGCTTGTCTCTTGGTCTTCCAATATCATGTCCATTCCTCTTGCTTTTCTTTTGTTATTGTTATTAAAACAATTACATTATTCACAGGTGCTAAAAGATACTGAGGCACATATGTTACACTAGTTTGTAAATTTTTTTTTGTTTTGTCTATATAATGCTGAGAACTAAAGCCAGTATCTTGTTAATACAATTAATGGTGAGCTACATCTCTTTTCTTTATTATATTTTATTGTTGAATAGAGGGGTAACAGTTACATTCGTCAGGTAGTGTGTACATTACTTCTTGAACATTGATACCCCTTCTCATGTTGTTTTCCAACTTTCTCTCCCCTTACCACCCCCCCCATTCATCTTGTTTTTCCTCTTCCCTTAGTGAGCTACATCTTAAGCCCCTATTTTGTAATGATTTTATTTTGTTATTGTTGGGGTAATATATAGAGGGGTTACAGTTACATCGGTCAGGTAGTGGGTGCATTATGTCTCGAACATTACTACCCCTTCTCATGTTTTTGTCCCCCACCCCCATCCCTTCCCAATTATCTTGTTAGCCCACCCTTCCCTTCTCTATTTCAAATAAAGAAATAAAATGTATATACTGCAATCATTTTTATGATATTCATTTGAATAGCTTAATTAAGCAATGCTTTTTCTGTCAAAATGCTTGAGTGGGATGCTGGTATTAGCTTGATATTTGTATAACTGTAATACTTTTTTTTCTTTTTTTCTTTTGCCAGTCTTGGTATGTGAACTCAGGGCCTGAGCACTGTCCTTGGACAGGTTTTGCTCAAGGCTAGCATCTGCCACTTGAGCCACAGTACCACTTCCAGCTTTTTTCTGAGTATGTGGTACCGAGGAATCGAACCCCAGGCTTCATGCATGCGAGGCGAGTACTCAACCACTAGGCTACGCTCCGGCCCTGTAATTAAATTGTACAAGATTTAACCTACTATAGAATTTGTAGATTAGTTTAGACTAGCTAAACCAAATACCTCTCCCCCCCCCCCCTTCTAGTTCTGGGACTTAAACTCAGGGCCTGGGCACTGGCCTTGAACTTTAAGGCTAGAGCTCTACCACTTAAGCCACAGCACCATTTCTGGCTTTTTCTGTGTGTGTAGTACTAAGGAATCCAGTTAAGCATTCTACCTACTACTAGGCCACACTCCTGGGCCCAAATCTTTTTTTTTTTAATAAAAATTTAAATAAAATTAAGATTATTGCATTTAATCTTAGTGATAAGTGATATGGGGATTGTTATATTACAGTGAAAAAAAGATTATTCCTTAAGTGTTTACCATATTCAGTGAACAGGACTTCTGATTTTGTTAGTGTGCATTCTAATAAAACAAACATCTGTGGCATACTGGAAACTATAAACCAATCTTGTATAGGCAACCATCATTTATTCAGTATAGCCTAATTAAGTTGTTTTCTTAAATGCCATGTGTTAGAACTGCTATAAGCTGTACTTAGTAGGGACTCCTTTTCCTTATCTCTGTTGCTAACACAAGAGTCCAAAAATGGAGCAATTTTTTGAAAAAGTGATTTTTCTGTTTAGAAACTTTGTTAAGTATAGACAGTGAGGCACCAAACAGTATCTGGAGTATGGATATAGTACAGATAGCAAAAATAAGAACAATCTTTTATAAGCTTTGAACTTATCTAGTAATTGCATTTAAATTAAGACAGAAGCCCAGTTTTACCATGGCATTTTTTTTTTTGCCAGTCCTGGGGTTTGAACTCACAGCCTGGGCACTGTTCTTGAGCTTTCTCAAGGCAAGCACTCTACCACTTGAGCCACAGCACTACTTCTGACTTTTTCTGTGTATGTGATACCAAGGAATCTAACCTAGAGCTTTGTGCATGCTAGGCAAGTACTCTACCACTAGACTATACTCCCTGCCCATGCCCTGGCAGTTTCAAAAAATGAGCCTTTAGGCTGCTGGCATATGGTATAATTTTCCAAAAATGTTATTAAACTTCTTTTGTTATAGAAGCAATATGCTCTCATGACAGGCAAAAAGGGCTAGCATGCGGCAGTGGCTTACCCCTATAATCCTAACTACTCAGGAAGCTGAGATCTGAGGACTGCAGTTTGAAGCCATTCTAGGCAAGAAAGTCTGTGAGATTCTTATTTATAACCCCCCCCCCACACACACAAACCCTAACATATGCACATATGTGTGTTTGCACACACACAATATGTTTTCATTTTCCCAGATCTATTATTACTTAAGACTTTTGTCTTTTAGGATTTTTTTTATTAAGCAGTGTTTCTCAGCTCCTCACAAAAATGAGCAGTTTATTTCACTTATCTTTCATTCTTATTTCCTTTTCCTACTTTTTAGTCGTTTTGTGATTTTTTTTTCTGCTTTGAATATATTTCCTTTGCTTTTTTTAAGATAGCATGATGTAGAATAAACCTGATCATTGAAAACTAGACAATAGGATTCATTCATTTACTCATTTTACAAATATTGAAGTAATATAGGGCCTTGAACTTATGTTGGAACTCTTTGTATAGATTTCCAAGATCCTTTAATTTGGTCCTATGATTTTAAATTATATTTACATTATGTTCTGATTCCCACTTTACATTTCTAGCCTGGTTTCTCTGTTTCAGCTCATAGTTTCATGCTCAACTTTTTCCTTGATATCTTCATTCAGAAAGGGGTTACATCATTTTGTGACATGTGATATAACTGCTTCCTAGTTTTTCTTCTTTCTAATGATTGGTATCCAGTGTATTGAATGAAAACTAATTAGAAAATTATTAAAGCTAACTATTGAAAATTTATCAGATCATGTTTGTTGCTTGAAGAAAACAAATTACTGCAGAAGCCAAAGAAAAATGAAAAGGAATTAGATACAGGTAATTTCACTATCTGGAAGCAAGGAAATAGGATGCTTTTCTGTGAAAATAAGATGGGTTCAAGTTTGTCGTTGGTGCTAATGACATTGCTAATTGGCATTCCCAACTGGGTAGCTAACAGGGAAACATTTTGTGGTTAGTGCAAAAACTCATGTTTGACAAAGTCCATGTGTCCACTGCCATGAGAGGATCTGCTTTTTTACTTTCCAGATATTGTGAAATGCATTACATTAGTCAAATGTAGATCACGTTTAGAATTTCAGAGGCAACAGTATTTTTGCCAAGTGAAATTTTTATGCTCTTACCTTTGTTGATAAACAGGAAATTACCGAAATCAGTGAGAGTGAATGGTTAAATGCACCTAAAATAGTTAAGAAATGAATATATGCTCACTGATTGCTATAGTTAGGCTTCTACAGAAAAACTGAACAAGTAGGAAGGATGAATATGTATGTATAGAGAAACAAAGAGATACGATTGATTATTTTAAGGAATTGGCACATGACATTATTGGGGGTAGCAAATTCAACATTTGCAAGGCAGACAGGTAGAAACTCAGGGAAGAGTAGATACTGAAATCTTAATTTAAAGGCAGTCTAGAAGCAAAATTCTTTAAGGATAATCTCAGTTTCCTTTTTCTATTTTTTTTAAAGCCTTCAGCTTATTGGATGCCACCCACTCACGTTATGGCGATTAACCTACATTACCCTGAATGTTAATATGACTAAAAATATACTTTCTTAGCAACATAGTTATATTTGGTATTTGATTGGTATTTGACTCAACATTATAGCTTTGCCAGAGTCACAATAAAATTAACTATCATAGTCCATCCCTTATCCACGTGGTAGCCAAATATATCTCCTTAAACTATATTAGTTCTGGGCTGCGTTGTGTTTCTCCCTCCTAGTTCTAAGGAAATCCTAACCCCTGACATCTTAGAATAGAACTGTATTTGGACATAGGCTGTTTAATAAGTGGATTCTGATTCAGTATTTCTGATGTGCAGTGGCTATGCTTTTCATGAGCCCGTTGGACAATGCTAGAAATAGCTCGGGAAAAGTTGCCCTGATGTAGAATTGGTCCCTTTGTTCATTTGACCATTTAAGGTACTACTCCACTGAGACAACTGTGTGATAATCACATGTCAATTAGTAAATATTTCAGGCTTTCCTCTCTCTCTCTCTTTTTTTCCATTGGTTGGCCATAGGGCTTGAACTCTGAGCCTGGGTGCTGTCCCTGAGCTCTTCAGTACAAGGCTAATGCCCAAGCACTTGAACCACTGCGCCACTTGTTTTCTGGTGGTTAATTGGAGGTAAGAGTCTCACGGAGCCAGGCACAATGGCTCACATATATAATCCTGGCTACTCAGGAAGTTGAGATCAGAGGATCCCGGTGCAAAGCCGGCCTGGGCACTAAAGTCCATGAGACTCTTACCTCCAATTAACCATCAGAAAACTGGAAGTGGTGCTGTGGCACAAGGGGTAGGGCGGTAGCCTTGAGCTGGACAATGCCCAGGCCCAGAGTTCAAGTCTCATAACTGACAAAAATAAATGAGTCTCACAGTCTTTTCATGCTCCAGCTGGCTTTGAGCCTCAACCCTCAGATCTCAGCCTTCTGAGTAGCTAGGATTATAGGCATGAGCCAGTGGCACCCAGTGCTTTTCTCTTCTTTTTCTCCTTAACAACACTTTAAAAATGTAAAAATTATACTTAAATTGTGCACTATAATTTGCTGATTGTGTATCTCCCTAACTTAAAAAAATGTTTTTTTTTTAAATAAGAATCACTTAAGTGAAAATTGTATTGAGGAGTGCATTTTTCCAGAGAATAGGGTTAAGAAAAGCACTGCATTTATTTTAATTAAAAGTTTGAATAAAGACAGGAAAACATTGTGACATCTCAAGCAGAATCTTGTGTATTACATGCCCGTATGCGTGCGCACACACAGATGAAAACCACTGGGTTCTGGTTTTCTCCTTGTATGTACGTATGAAGACAGGGGAACCAAATAAAGAATTTCAATATGTAAATTACTAAGAAGAAATATTCCAGGAGAGGTAAAGGACATTAGTATTATGGCATATGTAAGTAAGGAAGAAGGGGGAAGTGAGTTAAAAAGAATGGTACATATGAGAGGAGAGTATATGAACTGAGAAAGGGCTTCCTATTGATAAGGAGTCTTTGAGCAAATGGACAGTGGAAGGACAGGACAAATTCTTTTTTTCTTTGTCAGTCCTGGGGCTTGAACTCAGTGCCTGGGCACTGTCCTTGCACCTATGTGCTCAAGGACAACACTACCACTTTGAACCACAGTACCACTTCTAGCATTTTCTGTGTTTGCGGTACTGAGGAATTGAGGCTTGTGCATGCTAAGCAAGCACTCTACCACTAGGCCACAATCCTGGCCCTAGGACAAATTCTTTTTATTTCATTTTATTGTCGGAGTAATGTATAGAGGGGTTATAGTTACATTTGTCAAGTAGTGGGTGTATTACTTCTTGCACGTTGATACCCCTTGTCATGTTTTTGTTCCTTTTTCCCTCCCTCCACCCCTACCAATCATCTTGTTTTCCCCATTTCCTTTCCCTATTTCAAATAAACAAATAAATGTATATATAAAGGTAACAAAGCCAGATACAGTAACTACATGAGATTAACCATAAGGGGGAAAAAAAAGAGAAAAGAAATAACATAGTACAAGAACAACAATCACAAAGATATCTTTTGTTTCCATTCTTAATATGGTAGAAAAGCTTACTACCATTATATGCTAGAAGGGACTACCTTAAAAGTTTAGATAGAAACCATACACAAAAGTGTGAGGACATAGAGGTTTGGAAATTTGGTTTTAACTAATTATATTTCATTAATAATAAGTAGGTCCAATGGAATATTTTTAATGTTTTTTCAAATTGTGGATATCTTACTAGGATATCCTGATCTTAGCTATCCTTTTTAGTAGAATACTTTTCCTTCTTAGCCATCACCATTTTACCTTCTAATATACTTAAACTATTTTATTATACTTCACAGTTTTTCACCTTTCATAATTTTGAATCAGTCTTAATTCATATTTCTTCTTTTAGGGTTCCCAGACTTACGGGATGACTGAACGTTGATGAAAAGAGCATAAAAACCTATCTTCTTCCATTATGGAGGCAGGTTTAGCAGATGGAGAACCTGACCGAACTTCGGTGAGTAATTCAAATATAGCATCGTAATGAACTATATCATCTATGCTTGTAGACTTGTTGATATGTTATGATTTTAATAAAACATATTGAAATCAAACTTAGTGTATCTTCAAGCCAAGTGCTGGTGGCTCATATCTATAATCCTAGCTACTCAGGAGGCTGAATTCCCAGAGTAATGGTTAGGAGCCGGCCTAGGGAAAGTCAAGAGACTCTTCATCTCCAACTGGGCAGCAAAAAGCTGGAAATGGATCTGTGGCTCAAGTGGTAGAACACTACTAGCCTTGAGAGAAGAAGCTTAGTTGCTGATTTCAAGTCCCAGGACTTTAAAAAGCATTTAAAAAATAAAGATAATACTTAAAATTCCTATGTTGATAGAATTGCAGATAAAAGGTTTATTGGTACACAAACACAAACCAGACAAGTTTGGCTGAGTTTTGCTCTCCTTCTGGTCTTTTTACCTTCTCATCTGTATTTGTCAGGCATTCTGAATTAATAGTTTGTGTTTATTTTCCCTAAAGCCTTTTTGTATTTAGTGAAATCAAAGAAAATTAATAATAGAGGAAATTAAATCCCTTCAAATCTCAAATTGTAGCTATGAGCAAGCACAGTGAATGATACATTAAAAATATTTAAAAACTAAGAGCACTTGCCATGTTTATTCTTTCTGTAAAATTTCTAAGATTGGATAAATATTGAATTATATTTAGAGATAAAAATATAAATTACCCAGTAGATTAAAAAAATTACAACTGAGATAAATTCAATGATGATCTGTCCTCGCATAAAAAAGGTTTTGCTCCAAAATGATATCGCTTTCAATCCTTTTACTGTGTGGTGAGCATTTCCATTAAATATTGGCTTATAGACTATTAGGAATGGTTCTTTTAGCTAAAGTAAGGGTGCCTTTCATTAAAATTTAATCAAGTAGTAGTAGTCTTTGTTGTGAGATGTCACATTTATGTTGTCACAATAAAGCAGAAACCAACTTCATTTTGGTGTAGAAAGTCTTCATTGTATTGAGTCCTTTGTAAATCTTAATTTTGTGGATGTCCTTTGTGTTCAGTCTCCAGTGGAAGAATGGTGTAATGATTAATAGCAAAATGCAATTTTGCTGACTTGTACTAACTTGGTCCCAACCTTTTTAAAATTTCTAGGTCAAACTTGTATGTAGCTTAAATAATTAAAATAACTAACAAAGGTTTGTTAATAGAGAATAGAATGGGCTTAAAAATAACGTGGCTAATTATTAAAGTTACTGTTAGGATAAGCATAAATGGAAAATGAATGGTCAGCTATTTTATTTTTACTTCGATTTCAGAAAAAGTAAATCTTTATCTTTTGTTTTGTCTTGCCAGTCCTAGGACTTCAACTCTGGGCCTGGGTGCTGTTGTTGAACCATAGCTCCATGGACTTGCAGCATTTTTGTTTCTTTTTTTTTTTTTTTTGGTCGTGGAGCTTGAATATTTTCAGCTTTTTGAGTAGTTTATTGGAGATAAGAGTCTCATGGAGTTTCCTGCCTGGGCCGGCTTCGAGCCTTAATCCTCAGACTTTAGCCTCTTTAGTAGCTAGGATTATAGTCATGTGCCATCTGTACTCTGCTGCATATCATCTTTTTAGAAAATTTTAAAGGCTCTTGGTGGAAATCCCTGTTATTTGGAAGACTGAGATCTTAGGATCTGTTTGAAAACAGCCAGAGGAGACAAGCCAGCCAGTGAGACTCTTAACTCCAGTAAACTAACAAAAGCTAGAAGTATGAGTGTCAGCATTGAGCAAAAGGCTATGTAAAACAGTGCAAGGAATCTTCAGCATGACCCCTCATCCAGAAAAGCTCCAAACAGACTCTTTCTGGTTCTTATTCTTGGATGTTAGTGATAATAAAAACGTCATGAAAATAAAACTAGGACTAGGGAGTGTAGCAAGTGGCTAGAGATCCATCACTTAAAAATACACAATAAAAGCAGCTGCTGTTTCTTAAATATGTATTTCATAAGACTGTCCTTATAATAGCCACTAAAGGGAGATACTTGGATTCTCCCACTATTATATAAAATCAGGGTGTGGGAGGGTAATTACCTTCTTACAACTTAGAATTAAGATCTGCCTGTTTCTGAATATTCAACCTGAGACATTGACTGTATATACCCCTTTCTAAATAGAATCACTTGAAATTGTTACTTTTAAAAAATACATATCTGGCCGGGAGATTGGCCTAGTAGTAGAGTGCTTGCCTAGCATGCACAAAGTCCCAGGTTCAATTCCTCAGTACCACATACATAGAAAAAAGCCGGAAATGGTTCTGAGGCTCAAGTGGTAGAGCTCTAGCCTTGAGAAAGTCCAAGGACAGTGCTCAGGTCCTGAGCTCAAGCCCAGGACTGGCAAAAAGTAAAATAAAATAAATTTAAAAAAATGACAAAGGCAAAAAAAAAAAAAAGTACATGTCTAAGAAGATAGTATTAAATTCCACATCAGAATCCTTAGGCAGGGGTTAATGAACTTTCTGTGATTTTTTTTTTTTTGTCTAAATTCTGAGAAGTTGGAACAAAGATGCCTCAGAAGGAATGAAAATAAAATTTTATATAGTATAAATATTTTAGTATAAATTACAGAAATTTTCTATATTTGAAACTAATATTGAGGGCTACTTGTGAGTTAACTATTTATGGAGCATTACCTTTGGACTGTATTACCTAAGCTAGTTACTATTTAGATCTGAAGAGATGGTTTAAGAGCATGGGCTTTATACATCATTTAGCTACATATTAAAATCTGAGCTCTTTCACTTCGTGTGTGACTTGGGTAATCCTTCAAACTCTTCAGATTTCCTATTTAAATAAAGGTGATTACAATACCTATTTCCCAGATTAGTATTACTTGAAAAAAATCTTCAAAAGGAGCTTCTTATATACTGCCACACATATTATCCATTAAATAAAAGCTCTACTATGCTATTGTTGGTATAACTATTACTTTTAAGCCTAATCTCTGTGAAATTAGAAGCTAGAAGATTGGGCGAAGTGTGTGAGTATAGCTGGAAAAGCTTTTTTCAGAGAATATAAACTTTGGATAGCACAAGAAAGTAGAGATTATCCTAAAGGATGGAGAATAATAGGAAGAGGCAATACTAAATGGGGGAATTAATGCTTAAAGTTTAGGGTAAGATAAATAGAAAAAAAACTCAATAAATGTTGGAGGAGAGTGATGTTTATGGAATAAAGATTGGGTTGGCAGAAAAAGACAAATTTTTGGAATTTGTCTTTTTTTTTTTTTTTTTTTTGCAAGTCCTGGGCTTGAATCTTGGACTTTCTCAAGGCTAGAGCTCTACCACTTGAGCCTCAGCTCCATTTCTGGCTTTTTTTGTATGTATGTGGTACCAAGGAATTAAACCCGGGTCTTCGTGTATGCTAGGCAAGTACTCTACCACTAGACCAAACTTCTGGCCTGTCTTATTTTTTGTGGATGGGCTAAGTGAATGCGGAAGCAGGATACAAAATGATTTGGGCTCTTCCTCCTCCTCCTTCCCCCACCCCTTGTTGGCAGCTCTGAGTCAGTAGCTCTTCTCCCCACAGTGAGTTTGTTTGTTTTGCTTTGCCAGATGGGTAAGTTAACCCCCTGCCCCCAGGACAGGGATTTGTTCATTCGGTAAGGGTCAGGATGAGAACCCGGCGCCCTTGGCACTGTGGCTCAAGGAGTAGAGCCCTAGCCTTGCTGAAAAGCTGAGGAACAATGCCAGGCCCACAGTTCAAGTCCCACGACTGACCAAAAAAAAATGATTTGGAGGAGTGAAAGTGAGGGATCTAAATGTATTAAGAGACTATACATGTAGTCCTGATGAGAAGTCATGAAAGGTTAAACTAAATCTTGGTGTCTTTACTTTTCTTGCAAAGAAGTTTACTTTTTAAATTCACTTGATTATTTTGTTACTCTGCTTGTACATAATTCCATTTTTGTTAATGTTGTGTCTTAGTTTGTACTGAAAAACTTACTTCAGGATGCAACTGTACATTTAATAAATATAATATTTTTCAAAAGCTAGATCTTAGTCACTTTAATATTAAAATTTTTCAAATGTTAGGATTTTAATAACTTTAGAAATTAACCACTAAGAAATGTTTCCAGTGTTACAGTCATACACATTTTTTGCTGTCCCTGAGGCTTGAACTCAGGGCCTGCCTGTTGTCCTTGAGCCTTTTTGTGCCCAAGGCTAGCATCCCACCACTTGAGCCCCACAGCACCACTTATGGCTTTTTCTGAGTAATTTATTTGAGATAAGAGTCTCATGGACTTTCCTGCACAGTCTGGCATCAGACCATGACCCTCAGATCTCAGCTCCTGAGTAGCTAGACATGAGCCACCCAAAGTCCAGCTTAGAGTCAAACTCTGATGATTGTTTGAATGAATATTTGCTTGTGCAAATATTCATGGTATCTGTGGATTTGTCTCAGTTTTGTTATATCAAGTATTTTGAGTTTTAAATGTTGTTGTTTTTGTTTTCTATTATAAATATTGGTAATGTAGCTTCATTATTGTCTTACTTTAAAATTTATCGTGTTAGTGACAGCATCTTTTTTTTTTTTGGCAGTCGTGGGACTTGAACTCTGGGCCTGGGTGTTGTCCCAGAGCTCTTCAGCTCAAGACTGCAGCCCTACCTCTTGAGCCATAGTGCCTGGAGATAAGAATCTCATGGACTTTATACTGCGCAGGCTGGCTTTGAACTGTGATCCTCAGATCTCAGCCTCTTGAGTAGCTAGGACAGGTGTGAGCCATTGTGCCTGGCTGTCGGGGTCCTTTGTCCCTGGTCCCTCTCGACTAGTAGGAGGGATGGGGGAAAAACACACCCCAACCAGGACGAGCCGCGAGAGGAGAGGGCCCACTGTCCTCCCGCACTCAGCCTTCCTTCTCCGGAGCACGAACTCCAGGCAGCTTCATCAAGGCAGGAAAATCTCTCTCCAATAAAACCCCCATCTTGAGGAAGTCCCTCCAGCTAATACACCCTCACTCTAGGTCCCAGAAGAGAGCAATAAACAATAACACATTTGTAACCAATGGTAATGAAGTCTTGCGCCCTGCCTCTTGCGCCTTGCCTTGTCTCAGCAGAAAGTTATTAGACTTGGCGTTACTCGGCCCCCAATATCTCCCCCCAATCTCCCCCGTCTTTATTTTAGAAAAAAGACAAAACCTAGGATATGTGGGGCTACCATCATATCAGATTGACTGTGCCTGTCTTAAGTGTCTCCAAGCGCGCTAGTCTTCTTACCCGTCATGGGATCACCAAGTCCTTTTTACTTGGTTCCTGTCTTAGTTTGATAGGCTAACTGCTGGGACTTGCCTGTCTTTGACTACTAGCTGTCCATTTAAGCAAATCAGACCTGAGGGGATGAACCTATTTCCATGGGAGCAGATGCCTGTTGCATTAGCATTCACTTTCTGCGTTGACTTTGTAGGCAAGCAATATAGACATATTACAATTATAGCGCATAAAAATAAATCCAAATCGATCAATCCTGCCCATTTTTGATCAAGTCCCAAACTAGTCTTAACCAATCACCCAAAGTTAGAATATTAACATGTGTCATTTGTGCACATAACAACTCCAGTCTTCATATGCTGATTAATGGCTTATTCAAAGCATGCTCTGTAGGAACCTCAGTGGCAAGGGCAATACTCACGGCAGTAATGGCAGGTACAAATGTGGCAATGGCCACCACCACGGCCAGGAAAATACCAAAGTCTCCTCTACTGATAAGCTGGAAAGCATTCTCCTCCACCTGTACAGGCACTGGTATATTCTGAGGGTCTCTGACTACAACAGCTAGAGAAAACAGGGAAACATTCTAACATTAACTAAGAAAACAACATTATTGAAACCAATAGAAAAAAAAGACTATCACACAAGCCATAGGGAATAGCAGGGCAATGGAAGAATTAGAAGAGTCTTCCATTCCCCCCCCCCACCCCCGCTTGTTGTTTTAAACTACTGTCCTATCTCACCTTCCAAAAATGACTCTGGTCCCTTCATTTTAAGGGGGTTATGGGAGAATATCCATTTTCTGTAACTTCTTCAAGCTGTCTCTGTATTTTGCCAGGGACCCTGAAAAGCTTCAGCGTGTCAACTATGGGCGGTGGCTCCCTATTTTGCAATTCTGCACCCGAGCCCAGGCTTTCTAAATCACTACCACTTAATTCTTAAGTATTTTTCCAAGCGTCTTTGCACTTTTCACCTGTTCTTAAACTGTTTACTCCTGTATAAGTTGCCACATAGTTTAGACTTAGATTTGCCTTTGTTTTTCAAGTATGAATTTATTATTTAGCATGCTACTCGCGCAAAATTAATATCGGTCATTACAGTTCTATTCTAAAATCCCTTTCACACACATTCATACTCGCACAAAATATTGGTCATTCCAGTCTGAACCCATTTCGTTTCTATTCTAAAATCCCTTATTCCGGTTCTTTTTCCGAACCCCTTATTGCCTCGTCCTTATAACGCTCTGGCCAGTGACTCCCTATCGTGCCGAAGTGACCTGCACTTTGGAGGCGGACTGGGAATGATTATTAAAATCTTTTACTGTTAAAACACCTAGCTGCTTCTGCTGTGTTTGCCTCTCTGCTTTGACACAGCTGCAGCTTCTTTGCCTTCTTTCTCCTTAGCTTTGGGAGTTTTTGGTATTTCTTTTCCTCAATTTTCTGTCTTTTTCCTTTTTTATGGGTTTTTCTTTGTATCTTTTGCCTTTTTATGGGTTTTTCTTTGTATTTTCCTTTGAGGTTTCTCTGGTTTTCAGTCTTTGAGTTTTTCTTACTTCTTTGGCTTTTGCAGGTAGTTGCTTCCCTTTCTCTTGTCTACCACTTTTTTCTCTGTCTTTGTCTTTCTCTTTGTCCCTCTCTTTCTCCTTGTCTTCCTGTCTTTTTCTCTTTCCCTGTGAGCAACTTCAGCCTACATTTTCCCTTCAGGTTTCCCTGGCCCTTCAGTCCCTCCTTTTCCTTTGCATTATTTTCCTTTCAGGTTTCCCTGGCCCTTCAGTCCCTTCTCCATGTATCTCTGCCTTGGCTCAACTCGCCGTTGTGCCCCTTTCATGCTCCACGTTGGGTGCCAGTATATCGGGGTCCTTCTCTACTCATAGTAGGGATGGGGAAAATCATGCCCCAACCAGGACAAGCCTCGAGAGGAGAGGTTCCACTGTCCTCCTGGACTCAGCCTTCTTTCCCCGGAGCACAAACAGATACTCCACGCAGCTTCATCGAGTCAGGAAAATCTCTCTCTCTCCAATAAGCCGCCCCCCTCCTGAGAAAGTCCCTCCCCCTAATACACCCTCACTCTAGGTCTCAGCAGAGAAGGATAAACAATAACACATTTGTAGCCAATGGTAATCAAGTCTTGGCCTTGCCTCTTGCACTTTGCGGTTGACTCAGCAGAAAGTTATTAGACATGGCGTTACTTGGCCCCCAACACCTGGCGACAGCATCTTTGTAAAAAAGAGTATTTCTGGGGATGGGAGTTTGGCCTAGTGATAGAGTGCTTGCCTAGCATGCATGAAGACCCGGGTTGGATTCCTCACTACCACATACATAGAAAAAAGCCGGAAATGGTGCTGAGGCTCAAGTGGTAGAAGAGCTCTAGCCTTGAGAAAGTCCAAGGACAGTGCTCAGGCCCTGAGCTCAAGCCGAGGACTGGCAAAAAAAAAAAAAAAAGTATTTTTGGTGTACATACAGAGGCATTGTTTCATTTCCACACATTTTCAATGTATTTCTGTCAAGCTCACCTCCTCTATAACTGTCGTATTAAAATATTTTTCAAGTTTTAGACTTTTAATCACTTTAGAAATAACCACCAAGAAATACTCCATATTTTATATTCATTCATTCATTCATTCATTCATTTATTTATTGCCAGTCCTAGGCTTGAGCTCAGGGCCTGAGCATTGTCCTTGGACTTTCTCAAGGCTAGAGCTCTATTACTTGGACCTCAGCACCACTTCTGGCTTTTTTTTCTGTGTATGTGGCACACTGAGGAATCGAACCTGGGCCTTTGTGCATGCTAGGCAAGTACTCTACCACTAGGCTAAACTTGCTGCTCCCATATTTTATTTTTATTTTTATTTTTATTTTATTTTTATTGCAAAGAAAAGAGGGTTGGATGTGAGGTAGACCCTCTGGAAGAAAATAAATTAATGAGAATCTAAGGACTTGGTGTGATTTTAGGGGAAGAAAAAGAGTCTGATGACTCAAGGCTTAGCTCTGAGACAAAGAAAGATGGGCAAATCAGTGTTGGAGCAATTTTTGGAGAAAGCTACTTGGTGCTATTTTTCTGACATAAAAATGTGTTCTAAAAAAAACTTTGTTAAGAGACTTAGAACTGGAAGTTAAATTACAATAATGTCCAAACATGCAGGTAGAAATGTTTGAAAATGTGCTAATTCTAAAAAAAATGACTTGAAAGTTACCTGGACAAATGTGATATATTGACCTGACCATGAGTGGAATCTGCAGAAAAAGAGCCAGTAGAGGAAAAACAAGTAGTTGCACCTGTACAGTGGTCATGGCAATTTACTTATTGAGTGAGAGGACACAAGAAACAGGAAAATAGGAAAAAGGATGCCGTAGTAGTGTGCAGTATTTTAGAAGAGGACTTGTATGGTAAAAAGCTCAGAGTTAAATATATACACAAAGAGTAGAAATTGGAAGCCATTCTAGGACATAACAGAGAATTTCATAGTCTGACAAATTGATTAGAATTTCCTGAAGCCTCAGATTTAAGAAAAAAAAAAATTGAATTCAGTTTCCAGTAAGAAAGTACTATTTTCAAGAGCTCAGGAACAGTGTCCAGACCCAGAGTTCAAGCCCCACAACAACAAAAAAATTATACACACACATATATAACATATATATATATGTGTGTGTATAAAATTTGTCTCACTTTTTTCTTCACTAGCCATACAAAAGACAAGGGCCTCATATCTAAAAATACACCTACAGCTCAAACAATTGAATCTCTCAAAAATAAATTCTCAAAGAAACAACCATACCATTAAAAGGTGGGCTAAAGACTTAAAGAGAGACTTCTCTGAAGAGGAAATAAGAATGGCCAATTGACATATGAAGAAATGTTCAACATCTCTGGCAATAAAAGAAATATAAATCAAGGGCTGGGAATTTTGGCCTAGTGGTAGAGTACTCGCCTAGCATGCACAAGAACCCGGGTTCTATTCCTCATACCACATACATAGGGAAAAAAGGCCGAAAGTGGTGCTGTGTTTCGAGTAGTAGAGCCCTAGCTTTCAGAAAACCCAATGACAGTGCTCAGGCCCTGAACTCAGGGCAAACAAACAAACAGACAAACAAACAAACAACAACAACAACAAACAAGAAAAGAAATACAAATCAAAATAACTTTTAGATTCTACCTCACCCCAGCTAGAATGGCCATTATCAAGAAATCTAATAACAACAGATGCTGGTGGGGATGTGGCCAGAAGGGATTGCTGCTGCATTGTTGGTGGGAGTGTAAGTTTGTTCAACCACTCTGGAAGCCATCTGGCAATTCCTAAAAAGACTAAACATAGAGCTTTCCTATAGCCCATCAATCCCACTCCTGGGCATTTACCCAAAAGTCCAGAAACAAGGCCAAAGTAAAGCTACTAGCACAACCATGTTCATTGCAGCATTTTTTTTTTTTTTGCCATAGCTAAGCTATGGAACAGACCCAGATGTCCCTCAGTAGATGAATGGATCAAGATGATGTGGTATTTATACACAATGGAATTCTGTGCTGCTGTCAGAAAGAATGACATTACCCCATTTGTAGGGAAATGGAAAGACTTGGGGAAAAAATTCTATTAAGTGAACTAAGCCAGACCCAAAGGAACATAGGCTCCAAGGTTTCCCTCATTTGTAATAATTAACATACATCTAAGATTCTCCCAGCAGAGGATCACAATGCCTCAAAAGCTATGTACACATAGCCATATAGGATGAGGCTAAGCAAAATGAACTCCAGTATAGAGAAACAAGAGGTTTCTCTTTTTGGTTGTACTTAAGGTACTATGTGAAGTTATTTCTCCCCCCCCCCTTATGGTTTATCTCATGTTGTTACTGTATCTGACTTGGTACCTGGTATATTGTATATACATTAATCTGTTTACTTGAAATGGGGAAGGGAAGGTGAAAAACAATATGAATGAAAGGAGGTGAAGGGAGGGAAAGTGGGAGAAAAACATGGGAAAGGGGCATCAGTGTTCAAGAAGTAGTGTTCCCATTTCCTGATGAATGTATCTGTAACCCCTCTGTATATCAGACAATAAAATACAATAAAATTTTTTTCCTTAAGCTCAGATTTGTGAAAAAAAAGTTGAGTTCAATTTCTAGTATAAAAGGTATTATTCTCAGGGAGATTGCCCAGGCCCAGAGTTCAAGCTGCCTACCCCCCCCCCCCCCGCCTCCCCACATTCAAAAAAAAAAAAAGTATTCTCTGCCTTTTTTTTAAATTGTACTTTACCACTTGGTAAACTGTGGTACTCTTTAGATTTAGACACATGAGATTAAATCACTCCTGAGAAAATTTATTTTCTTTTTAGATCTCGCCATATTCAGAAGTTGCTGAAGTTCCAGAGACAGTGAGTAATATATGATGCTGTTTAAAATGTTAATGTTTCTGTATTTTTCTAGGATTTCGTGTTGAAGGTGGATATTTTCTACTATACTAAATAATAGGTGCTTATGTTATTCTGAGAAGTAGCAATATAGATGGAAAAGATTGGTTTAAAAATTGTATTTATCTTTATCTAAAATGTAAATATGTTTATTCCTTACTTCCAGAATATAACCAGTGTTAACAATTTCCAAAATTTGTTTAGATTGGTATACAACAAAATAAGATAAAGTAATACAAACTTATTTATTTTTTTTTGTTATTGTTCAATTTTTTTTTGTCAGTTCCTAGGGCTTGAACTCAGGGCCTGAGCACTGTCCTTGGGCTTTCTCAAGGCTAGAACTCTACTGCTTGAGCCACAGCACCATTTCCAGCTTTTTCTATGTATGTGGTACCGAGGAATTGAACCCGGGTCTTTATGTCAAGCACTCTACCACTAGACCAAACTCCCGGCCCGTTTTTGTTGGATTTTTAATTTATGGTACTGGGGTTTGAACTCTGTGCCTGTGTTTGATAAGGCAAACATTTTATCCCTTGAGCCATGCCTCCAATTTTTATAATATATTGTTTAAATCTAGTACATAAAGAATGTTTTCATTTAGTTAAAAAATACTATGACTAAATAGTATTTTGTTGTGTGCATAATTATTATTTACTCTCTTTAAAATAAATAACCACTTTAGATTACAGTGAATTGTGTTATGATCAATATCTATGGACAACTGTTTATGAACATTTTGAGTGATCATCCCAGTGATACTTGAAGTAGAACTTTGGATCAAAAGTGTGGATTGAGTTATTTTAAAGTAACTACTTAGCAGGCCAGATCATATTCTTATCCAGTGATAAACTCTAGTTCCCAGAAAAGTATTCTTTTAAAACCTCTCCTATAAAACTCAGGAATAAAATGTGCATATGATTTTGCAGCCGATTACAAGAATATAAAAAAGTCAAGCTAAGTATAGAGTGATGACTCCCATTCTAAGAACAAGCAGATCTCAGCTGCATTGTATATTCTTCACTGAAGGTTCTTATTCTGAGAGCTAAAGATAGCACTAACGGAGCATCCTCGAGATGTTTTGTGTAATCCTTCCACATGTGATTTCTGGACCAGCTGCAGCAGCACTTCTGTGAGAGCTGCTTAATCAATTTTTATTGGTGGGACTGATTCCATAAGCTATGTCAGTGCTTGATAGGCACTTCATACTTTTCTTTTAGTATATCACAGGACAAGTTGAGCTAATGATATATCCAAAGTGGAAATGCTGTGCTGAAGACAGTGAAATGAAGCTGTAGATGTCATTGGTTTTTCTCTTTGCTATGATAAAGTAACCATTCATTTTGATTTGTTTGAGACATCGGGGTTCCCTAGGATGAGGGTCATGATGAGGAACCGCTACTTTTTCTGTTCTTAAAAAAATGCCATTTTTTAAAAAAGACATATTTTGTGCTAATTAGGTAAGATAGAAAACAGACATATGAAATATGATTACATTTTGTATAATCTTTTTGTGATTTGTAATCAGTAAAGCTTTAAATAGTGGCTTTAAATATTTTATTCAAAAGACTTGTGGACATTGTCTAAAGAATAAGACAAATATTTCAAAGAAAATATTTTATCCAGTCTTAATGGTCTTTTTTTTTCTGAACAGACTTGACAAGTTCCTGGATGTTTTTTTGAGCTGCTAGCAATATTTTGAACTTTAACAAGAGCCCAAAAGGATGCCTCGCTTTAATTTTTAGTATCTTACAAGATTCTTGTGTAGATAGTCAACATCAGTGATATCGCATTTTCTCTAGATATATTATGTGGTGCTATTCGAAGCAAACCAAGATCCTAAAGGCGTTAAGATTAAGAAGGTTGTGCTGTGCAGGTTAGTCATGTGCAGAAGAGTAAAGTCTTCACTAAAGTGACATGTTACTTGGCAAAAATGTTACATAATCTTACTTATATGCTGCTTCTCATTAGCATTACTTAAAAGCAACATGGGGAGGATGATTTTACTGGCATCTGGTTTAATGCGTTTATATCTATATTCTGGGAAAGGTTTCTGAAACCATGTTGACTTTTCATTGTGTTTTGACTTGGTTTTTGGTGTTTTGGCTTGTCCATTGTAATACGTTTCTCTGGTGTCCTTTTTATCTTGTGGCTTTTTAAAAAAATCTTCAGTGATTGAGGCATTTTGGTTATATAATTTAACTCATGTATATTGTAACTTATGGGTCGTCCCCCCCTCACACCAGCCTGAATCTCTCCTTGTGCAGCCTTATGTACCCAACTGTCTAGTTGTCTTATTCACTTTGATATCTAAGAGATATTTCAAACTTGTCCCAAACTGAACTCCTTACTTCTTATTGGTTATTGCTTCCAAAGTCTTGTTTAACGTCCCTTCCTGTACATTAGTGCAGGAATTTCCCAGTTGTACTAGTTGGAATGCATGATGTCTGTTTCCATCATTATTCAGTTCCTTAAACTGAAAAATAGGGTCAACTCAGTAAAATCTGTTGTCTATGACACAGGTATGCTTGAAGGTATAATACTGAGAGTAAAATGCATTTGGAGATTTTGCCCACAAATATTCGTAAGTTAATAGAGATGCAGAAGTTAGGGGTGATTTTTCGGGGAGTAAATAGCCAAAGAAACACAGTGGCACTGAACAGTTGGCACTGTGCTGTTAATAAAAATTAAGAATATAATAGAACTATACAACAAAAAAGAGGTTATTAATATTTTGCCCTATATAGAAGATCAAGTTTAAAACTTTCAAATGTACCTGGTTTATGAAATGAAATATTCTCAGCGATGTGTATGTATGATTACAACTGCTGCTTTACTTTGGAAGTTACAGATAAATCTAGAGAAAAGTATTCATGTCAATACAGGAAGATTTAAATTTGGGGATGGGGGAGTGCTTAGGCTTGCACTTGTAGCTTTATGATTGCTGAGTAGTCATTCTGTCACTTGAACCTCATCTTCAATCTCTCTTACTTTAGGTTATTTTTCAGAAGTAATTTTTCTTCCCAATGAGATAGTCTTAAATTGGTAGCTCCTACCTGTTCTTACCACATAGCTGGTGTTAAAAGCATGCCACCACCTGGTGCAGTGGCATGTGCTTGTGATCCTAGCTACTCAGGAGGCTGAGAACTGAGGATCACAGTTCAAAGCCAGCCCAATCACTAAAATCCGTGAGACTCATATCTCCAATTAACCACTAGAAAACAGGATGTGGAGCTCAGGGTAGCCTTCAGCTGAAGAGCTCAGGGTCAACATCCAGATCCAGAGTTCAAGTCCTACAACCAGCCCCCCCCCCAAAAAAAAAGAATTCTCGTTGATCTTTTTTGGGGGGGCAGAGATCTGGACTGGCTTTGGAACACAATTCTCCTTGTTGTGTGCCAGTGGTTCATGTCTATAATCATAGCTACACAAGAGGCTGAGTTCTGAGTTGAGACTGAGTTGGTTGAAAGCCAGCCTGGGCCAGAAAGCCCATGAGACTAATTAACAACCAGAAGGTGAAAAGTAGAATTTGGTTTCACCGGTAGAGCAGTAACCTTGAACTAAAACACTCTGAGACAGTGCCTAGGACTTGAATTTAACGTCCTCTTGATCTATACCTCCCATCTAGCTGGGATTACAGATTTGAGCCCTAGTCCCTAGATCTCAATTGAGGAAGATTTTAAAAGTATCTCTGAAGTATTTGTAAAATTTGGCACAATTGTTTTTTATCAGCTTCCTAACGTGTTTCATTTTAGCAGTTACATTATTAATTTTTTCATAACAAATGATCCCCAAATTAAGTTTAGTAAAACATTACATTTATTATTTCAAAATAAATGGGTCAGGGATCCAAGAACAGCTTGGCAAGATGTCTCTTGACTCTACCTCTCACGTGGTTGCAGTTAAGATACTTGGAAGGAGTCAGGCAAGTTCACGCCTATAATCCAGATTTGAGGATCTCAGGATTTATCTATGACAGAGCAAAAGACTACAAACATTATGGAAGTCATGGTTATTTTATAAACTAGTTGATAAAGATATTCTATCCATTCTGCCTATTCTCTTCAATAGAATTGACTCTAGGCTGAGGCAAAAGAATCTCAAGTTTCAGGCCAACCTGAACTGTATGGGAAGACCCTGTCAAAGGAAAGAAGAAAGGAAGGAAAGAAGGAAGGAAGGAGGAAAGGAAGGAAGGGAGGGAGGGAGGGAGGGAGGGAAAGCCAAGGAAGAGAAGGGGAGAGTGACAGAGGAGGGAAGAGAGAAATGGAGGGAGGGAGGAGGGGAAGCAATAGTAGGTTCATGCACTCCTAGAGAAAGGATTATACAGATAGGAAATGGGAATCATTGGGAGGACATTGCTTAATATTACATACCATCGATTTGTCCCTCAAGCTTGCTTGTTGTGTAATTATGATTCCGTGGACATCCATAATAGAGTTAAATATAGCTTTGTTGACAAAGCATTCTTTGGTTTATCTATGAATCTGAAAGCAACTCATAGAAGAATAAACTTAAATGAATAGCGCAACAAATGCCTTTTAAGGGACTGGGACACAATTTTAAGATTTGTTAAATAGCCAAATCTTTAGGGGAGTAACAAGTCCAGGGTTATATCCATGATTACAGAAAGCCAGAACAAACAACTTTAGGTTTTGATGTGTTACTATAGTTGGTTACTGGAAGGAAAGAAAGCTGAGAATGATTCTTACTATAGGCAGACTAAATAACTTAATACGTAAGCAATATTTAGAGTAATGTATGTTAAATAGTTCCTTAATAGGTCAGGAATGTTTTACCTCTTTCTTGTCATTGTTTATAATCTCTTGATTCAAGAATTGAGTCTTCTGTCTGATACAGTGATACACTCTTGTAATCTCAGCATTTGAAAGATTTAAGATTGGAGAATGGAAAGGTGTAAGTTAGCCTGAAGTACATAGCAGGCTTGAGGTCAGCTTGGGGCATATACCAGACCCATCTAAATAAATGTTACATACATACATACATTTATACATCTATACATCTATACATATATCTGAGTCTTTTTAGTCCTTGAAATGCCAGAAGCTCCAGATAATATACTTGATAGTGTATTTTAAGAAAAATTTACCTAACTAGTAAAATTTTTCATTCTAATGAATACTTTTGGGTTTTTTTCCCCCAATTTGGAAGAAAGTGGTTGCACTTTGATGTCTTTGTTGAAACTCTGCACAATGCTTGGCACATAATTAGCATGCAGTAAATGGGTAGTGTTAAGTACTTTCATGGCATCAAGTACTAATATTTAATAGTGCATAAGTATTGTATATTTTTTAAACTGCCTTAAACTTTAGGAATGAATAACTTTGTCTCTCACATTTCTAATTAGATTGCCAGTCCTCATCTTGATCTTGAATTATATTTGAAAATAATTTTTTAACTTGAGTAACTCCAAAACAAAACACTTTGGTGATTGTTTTTCTCTTCTTACCTTTGTATCCCCAAATTAAAACATGTTCGATAATGCCTGAGCCAAGATCATTTTGCTATGTTAAGGGGACATATCATGAATTATTATGACTGGAATTCAAGTGCATGTGCTTTCTGCTTATAGACTAATGCTGTTTTCCTTGTCCTTTTGTTTCACTGCTGCTTCCATCCTGATGCCTTTTCTTCTTCCTGGTTTGGATTGTATTTGTTTGCTCCTCAATTATTCTGCACTAAAAGCTTGGTGATAGCAAAGATATCCTTGGGCAATCAAGTAAGTAGCTAAAGTTTAATTTCATTTGGGGGGGCATGGTAGTATTTCATTGTGTACATATAAAAGGCAAATTATATTTCGGTGTTGATCTGCTTCTCTTTCTAGGCGTTGAAATACAAGGTAGAGTAAGAATGTCAGTCAATACTCAAACTAATAGTGTTTTCTTTTACATTGTAATTAATCTAGAGAATGTATTGTTTATTTAGCCAATTGTCTAATTTATAATCAGTCCTTCATAGCATTTTCTAAAATCATAATAAAGCATGACCACTACTGGAGATGATACAAGGAATTTACTGCCATATGAAAGTTTTGTTTTACTTCATCAGAATTTTTCCATGTAATTTGATTATGAAATTGTTTTGTTTTGTTTTTTGGTTCGATTGTGGGGCTTGAATTCTGGGCCTGGGTGCTATCCTAAGCTCTTCAAGCTCAAAGCTTTTTTCAAGGCTACTGCCCTACCCCTTGAGCAGCAGTGTCACTTCTGGTTTTCTGGTGGTCAGTCATGGGACTGTAACTCTGGGCTTGGGCATCGTCCCTGAGTTCTTCAGCTCCAGACTACCAGCCTGTCCTTTGAACCACAGCACCACTTCCCATTTTCTGGTGGTTAATAGTAGATAAGAGTCTCATGGACTTTAGTGCCCAGGCTGGCTTTAAACTGCAATCCTCAGATCTTAGCCTTCTGAGTAGCTAGGATTATAGGCATGAGCCACCTCCCTTGGCTTGATTATGGAATTTTTATACATTGAGGATATTAAAATTGAAACATGTTTTATGTTAGGGATTGAAACAGTTACACTTGAAAATTAGATCCAATTTGCCTCAACAAATTTTACGAAGATTTTTTTAAAGGGGAGGATAGGGATAATGTGTCACCCCCCTTTGAGTATATCCAGTGAATAAAGCATGTCACCTGCCACTAAGGATTTTTATTCTGTCTGGAGAATAACAGAAGAAATATTTATATTAAAAAAAATCTTGGAATTGTCGGGGGCGTAGTCTAGTGGTAAAGTGCTTGCCTAGCATGCATAAAGCCTTGGGTTTGATTCCTCGATACCATATACTCAGAAAAAGTTGAAAGTGGGGTCGTGGCTCAAATGGCCTTGAGAAACTCAAGGACAGTGCCTCAGGACTGGCAAAAACAAAAACATGGAATTATTTGGGGGAAAAAGAGCATCATAGATCATTTAATAAACCATTAATGTCATAGATGCGGAGCCTGAGGCCAAAAAGCTAAATATTTAAGAAGCTGCTGGCTCATTGTACCCACTTTTATACATGTATATATTTTTGGATGGTCATGAGGCTTGAATTCAGCACCTGACACTGTCCTTGAGCTTTTTTGCCCCAAACTAGCTCTCTACCATTTTGAGCCACTGCTCCATTTCTGGTTTTCTAGTGGTTAGTTGGAGCTAACACTCTCACAGATTTTTGTGTCCTGGCTGGCTTTGAACCATGATCCTCAAATCTTCGTCTCTTGAGTAGCTAGGATTATAGGTATGAGACATCAACGCCCAGCTTTTTTTTTCTATTCTTACTAAAAAAATGAAATTACTAGTTTGTTGAATTCAAGCATAACAAAATAAAAGTTGATGCATCATAAAGAGTTCAAAATTCTGTTTAATTGAAGTGTAAAAAATAATACTACTTTAGGAAGTTTCACTTTTCATTTATCAGTAGTGATATACTGTTGCAAGCCATTTTAATGCTAT
Organism: Megascapheus bottae; assembly: GCF_031878675.1. Lineage (NCBI taxonomy): Eukaryota > Metazoa > Chordata > Mammalia > Rodentia > Geomyidae > Megascapheus > Megascapheus bottae. Next base: position 65,758,602 of record NC_143510.1, on the reverse strand, counting down.
GGGGCTCATTTCTTTGGTGTTCAAAGAAAAGGTACTGGGTAAAATATTGACCAAGGCTTTTCCATAGCTTTTAAATTTTTTAAAAAATTTTTAATTTTTTTTTGCTAGTCTTGGACTTGAGCTCACGGTCTGAGTACTGTCCTTGGTCAAGGCTAGAGCTCTACCACTTGAGCCTCAGCACCACTTCCGGCTTTTTTCTATGTATGTGGTACCGAGGAATTGAACCTGGGTCTTCGTGCATGCTAGGCTAGCACTCTACCACCAGACCAAACTCCTGGCCCCCATAACTTTTTTTTAGATAACTCTTATTATCTAAATTTTTTGTTATTTCTCCCTCATTACTAGTTAAAATGCATAGGTAACTTTCAATTCTGTTTAATTGAAGTATACAAAATAGTACTACTTTAGGAAGTTTCACTTTTCATTTATCAGTAGTGATCTACTGTTGCAAACCATTTTAATGCTATAGGGCTCATTTCTTTGGTGTTCAAAGAAAAGGTACTGGGTAAAATATTGACCAAGGCTTTTCCATAGCTTTTAAATTTTTTAAAAAATTTTTAAAATTTTTAATTTTTAATTTCTTTTTGCCAGTCTTGGACTTAAGCTCACGGTCTGAGTACTGTCCTTGGACAAGGCTAGAGCTCTACCACTTGAGCCTCAGCACCACTTCCGGCTTTTTCCTATGTATGTGGTACCGAGGAATTGAACCTGGGTCTTCATGCATGCTAGGCTAGCACTCTACCACCAGACCAAACTCCTGGCCCCCATAACTTTTTTTTAGATAACTCTTGTTATCTAAATTCTTTGTTATGTCTCCCTCATTACTAGTTAAAATGCATAGGTAACTTTCAATTACAACAATTCATAGAATTTAAAATATGCTTTTTGTTATACAACCAGAAATATCAGTATAGTAGATGTGGAAAAAAAGAATACAGTCTGTTAGATTTCGTATACTTATGACTGAACTTACAACTTAAAAGATTATTATATCTTAGGTTCTATAAGAATTCTGCAGGAGAATTTGAAACTCTTTAAATTATCCAGTTTTTTTGTATTGATAAATTAAGTTCAGAAAGTAAAGAAGGTTGTAGATTTGTATTCTCCAGTGCTTTTAATCATTTTAGGTCATTTCTACCAAGATGAGTAAAGTAACATGGCTAGCCAAGTAGGTTGTGTGCACTACAAGTAGAACCAGCAGAGGGCACTGTAACATAATCTTTATTAGGTGAGTCAACTGTGTCAGAAGCTATATTGATTCAGTTGCCAAACATCTATGCAGTCATTTAGCAAGTATTGATCAGATATGTGCCAGCGTTTATAGACCAAACGAAGTCATTAGCCTTATCAAGCTTCAGGTGGTGTACCATTATTACGAAGATAACAGAATGCTTTGTAGTGGTTGTTTTTTGCTTTTTTGTTGTTGTTGTTGTTTCTTTGGTGTACTGGTCCTCGGGCTTAAACTCAGGGCCTCAGCACTATCTTTTTTTTTCTTTTTAATTTCTCCAAGTCTAGTGTTCTAGCCCTTGAGTTATAGAACATCTGTGGTTTGGGTGGTTAATTGGAAGTAAGAGCTTTCTGTCCGTGCTGTCTTCCATCCACAATTCTCAGGTCTCATCTTCTTCATTGCAGATATAAGCACCAGTGCCCTGCCATGGTAGGGTTTATACAGAACCTCTTTTGTCTTTATAGTTATTAATGGTTGTTAATATAAATAGAAATATAACCATTCTGTTTTTCTGAAAAGATGTCTACTCTATACATCACTGTTTCTATGTACTCTTATCACTTGAAGGTTATCAATATCACACACTTAGTAAATTGGTTTAACATGACTTAAAGAGCCTGATGTGGTTGTGATGGACCTTTATAATGTTAGTAATCAGGGAGCAGAGCAGGACGATCATGAGTTTGTAAGTTTAAGGTCAGCCTTATTTCTATTAAAAGAGCTAAATAGAGCTAAATTTTCTTTCAGAACTATTTCTTTGTTTATATAGTGAACTCATTCAAAACATAGATATCTGTGTATTGCTAAGATATCCTTTAATTCCACCAGTGTTTTTTCATATAATATTTTAGTGTTACATACATAATATATGTGACACATTCACAAATAATATAATATAATAAAATACTGACCATACATAAATCTATAATTTAAGATAAGAACTAAAATCTTAAAAGTAACTCATCTTTCTGCCTCTCCTGTCTTCTTTCTCCATGTCTGTCCCCATAGGGTTTTTCCTTTGCTTTTTTAATAAATAGTTTTATTTTTCATTGTTATTTTAAAATTATGTCTGTAGCCTAAGTTTTGCTTGGTTATTGATTTAATAAGTTTTGTTTACTACTGTATTTTACTGTTTTGTGCATTTTCAGTTATATTATGAGATCATTAAATCAATAATTTTCATGTAGTGAATTTGTTTTAGTACTTTGTTAACTTCCTTTGCTTTGTTAATTCCTTTAAATGGAATTATCTATCCTAATTTTCTTTCTTTCTTTCTTTCTTTCTTTCTTTCTTTCTTTCTTTCTTTCTCTTTTCTCTTTCCTTTCTTCCTTCCTTCCTTTCCTTTCCTTCCTTCCTTCCTTCCTTCCTTCCTTCCTTCCTTCCTTCCTTCCTTCCTTCCTTCCTTCCTTCCTTATTTACTTTATTTTCCAGTCATGGGGCTAGAACTCAGGGTCTGGGCACTGTCCTGTGTCACTTTTTTTTCTTTTTTTTTCAAAGCTAGCACTCTGCCACTTGAGCCACAGCCCCACTTCTGGCTTTTTCTGTTTATGTCTGAGGAATCAAACTCAGGGCTTCTTGCATGCTAGGCTAGTATTCTACCACTAGGCCACACTCCCAACCCTATTTCTTTTATTTTCATGGAAATATTCTTTGCCTGTGGTATGAAGCAGAGATTTGTCTGTTTTTACAGAACGATTTCCCAGTTGTCTCAGTATCATTGAATGGGCTTTTTTTTGCCTACCTTTATTGCATATCTCTAAATTTGTCAGTCATTCCGAGACCTCTCTGGTATGTTCTTTAGGTCAGTTTAATTTTTTGCACTTTAAATTTTAGGGGTTTTTTGTTGTTGTTGTTGTTTTGTTTTGTTTTCTTTTGTTTTTGTACCACTCCTGGGGCTTGAACTCAGGACCTGACACTGTCCCTGAATTTGTTTTCGCTCAAGGCTAGCACTCTTACCAGTTGTGCGTCAGATCCACTTCCCACTTTTTGGTGGTTAATTGGAGATAAGAATCTCATGGACTTTTCTGCCCAGGCTGGCTTTGAACCAGCTCCCTGAGTAGCTAGGATTATAGTCAGGAGCCACCAATTCCTGGCTCCCAATCTCAGTAATTCTTTTAGGAATCAAATAAATCTTGGATTTAGTAACTGCGTGAGCCTTTATGAATGTTTTTAGTATGAACTACCTTTAGTATGCCAGGAGGTATATGAGAAACTGAACATTTAAGGGAAAATAAGGCAAAACAAACTTATGCTCATGGAATTTAAGGTTTAGAGGAGAAAAGCAGACCATAATAAGATTTCAGCGATATCAAACCTACATTGTATACCATTTAGTTTACCGGGGATTTGGCCTAGTGGTAGAGTGCCTGCCTAGCATGCATGAAATCCTTGGTACCACATACATAAAAAAAACTGGAAATGGTGTTGTGGCTCAAGTGGTAGAGCTCTAGTCTTGAGAAAAGTCCAAGGACAGTGCTCAGGCCCTGAGTTCAAGCTTCACAATTGGAAAAAAAAAAAAAAGTGTAGCTGTGATGTAGTAAACCATAGCCATAAAATGTATAAATTGTGTCATATTAAAATAAGAACGTGAGGCTGGGAGCATGGCCTAGTGGTAGAGTGCTCAATTCTTCAGTACTACATACACAGAAAAAGCCGGAAGTGGTGCTGTGGCTCCAGTGGTAGAGTGCTAGCCTTGAAAAAGCCCAAGGACAGTGCTCAGGTCCTAAGTTTAAGTCCCAGGACTGGCTAAATAAATAAATAAAATAAGAACTTACTTAGTTAGGAGCACTATTAAGAAACCAAAGAGCTTTTCTGAAGAGGTAATATTTGAGCACAAAAAGCAAATGAGAGGAGCTAGAACAACAAATGTCAGGGCCCTGACACCAAAAAGGCTATCTGGCAAGAAGAACCAAGTTAGTGACAGGAAAGAAGTGGAGAGTGAGATTGGAATGATAAGCTGGTACTAGACATTTAGGTAATGGATTTGATTATAAGTATAATGGAAACTACTGAGGATACTTCTGCATGATGAAAATTTAATTTGCCATCTAAAAGGATTGTGCTTTTATATGGGTAATGAATTCTGCATAGCAAGGAAGCAAGGTGAAAGCAGTACTTTGGCCTATAAAAGTGTTGAGTAGTAGTTGTGGAAATGGGATAATTATAGTATTCCAGAGCAATTTTGAAGTACATTCTGAAGATTTAATAGATAATTGGATATAAAGTGTGAGAGATGGGGCCGGGAGTTTGGCCTAGTGGTTAAAGTGCTTGCCTAGCATGCATGAAGACCCGGGTTCGATTCCTCGGTACCACATACATAGAAAAAAGCCAGAAGTGGTGCTGAGGCTCAAGTGGTAGAGCTCTAGCCTTGAGAAAGTCCAAGGACAGTGCTCAGGCTCTGAGCTCAAGCCCAGGACTGGCAAAAAAAAAATAAAATAAAGTGTGAGAGAAAGGAGAATCAAAGGCCACATATGTCTAAGGTTTTGGGTTTGACAAATGAAGAAAAAAGGAGTAGTGATGCCACTACCTTGAAGAGAAGCTGGGTCTAGAGGCTAAGCAGAAGCCAGAACTATTTTTAGGAAAACTTAAGGTATCTTATAAAAGACATGATTTTAAGGCTTGAAATTGACTATATGTAAGTTTTGGTTTAGGTGATATGTAAATTTGGAATTTTCAGGCTACAGTTTCTTTTTTACTTTTTGACTTGATGCTATAAATTACTTTTTTATACCTTTACTTAGATGATAAGTGAAAGTGGTTTTTGTATTTTTATTTTAAAATATAAGGAGCTAAAATATTGACAACTTCAACACAATGAAAGACATATTAAAGCAAATTGGATAAAAAGTTGTGGTGACAAAAATGTGAATGTAAAAAAATTAAAACTAGAGTGCCGGGAGTTTGGTCTAGTGGTAGAATGCTTGCCTAGCATGCATGAAGGAGCAGATTCGATTCCTCCGTACCACATACATGGAAAAAAGTCAGAAGTGGTCCTGTTCTGATGCTTAATCGGAGATAGAATCTCATGGACTTTCTTTCTCAGGCAGACTTTGAACTGTCATCCTCAGATTTTAGCCTCCAAGTAGGATTACAGACATAAACCACCAGCACCCAGCCTCATTATTTCTTAAGCTGAAACTTAGTTGACTGAAAGTACAGAAATAAAGTGAAAGAATGGAGATTCTCAGATCATTGGACACTGCTTTTGTTCCTTCATTGAGTACTGTTATTTCTGTCTTTCTTTTTTCTCTCTTTTAAAATCTGTTTCCACTGTTTCTCTATATTAGCAGCATGGACAAAAGTGTGAAGCAGCTTCAAAGTACTATTTTAATTGATTATTGTGATAGAAAGGTTTAATAAATAGACTTTTAGAATCAAATAAGTTAGAATTTTACTTTTTTTTTTTTTTTTGCCAGTCCTGAGCTTGAGCTCAGGGCCTGAACACTGTCCTTGGACTTTCTCAAGGCTAGAGCTCTACCACTTGAGCCTCAGCACCACTTCCAGCTTTTTTTCTATTAGTATGGTGCCAAGGAATCGAACCCTGTTCTTTGTGCATGCTAGGCAAGCACTCTACCACTAGGCCAAACTCGCGGCCCAGAATCATACCCTTTTTTAAAAAATATACTGATTACTTAGTATTAAGAATAATGGAAAGTACTACTTTATACTACTAATATTTTGCATGTTACCAGTAAAGCTGATTATTTCATGTACTTTTTGATTATTTGTATTTCTCCTTAGAAATACCTTTTTTTGTCTATTGTTCATTCTGCTAGAGTGAAAGGCATATAGAAAATATCAGGGTACTGCTTATTATGAGTTTGGCATGGAGTTATGTTTTTACAGTGTTATTTGCATATTAACTCATTCATACTATCAATTTCTCTTAGATTTATAGAAAACTCAACATGAAAACAATATGATTATGTGAATCTATACAAGTTGAGTTAGAAATATGTATATAACCATATGAACATTTGAGTCATAATTTGATTCCATATTGTTAAGTCATATAAATCTTCAACTTTAGTACTTATTGTTTTACTTCTCTTTCTTTGAGCTATTGTAGCAAACAGTGACGAATCTCAAGTTTTAACACCAGGAAAGATGAGTCAGCGCCAAGGGAAAGAATCATTTTCAACTCCAACTAAGGATTTACACCAGCCATCCCTTAGTCCTGCGAGTCCTCACAGCCAGGGTAAGGAGTCATGGTCTGGGCTTTCTGTTTCTTTGTGTTCAGAATGTTCAAAATTCTCTTTACTAAATGTGAATAAAATCTGGCTTGTATAGCTTTTATACATAATTAAATATTCTACTATGATTCTACACCACGACTTGTGTTTTGGTATATTTGGGTTTAGGCTTTTAGTTTTTTTGAGACATGACCTTACACTAGAGCACAGTGTAGCCTGTTGCTTGCAGTCTTACTGCTTTGGCCTCCCTACTGTTGGAAACATAGTTGTTCACTACTTTGACTGGCTGGTCATACTTGAAAGATAGAATCTGGTGGACTTTTCTGCATTCTATTAAATTAAAATCCATTTAGCTGTCTTTAATTATTTTTTTAAATAGTACTGTACCGTTTGAATTTAGGGCTTCATGCTTCTCAGGCTAGTATTTCACCACTGAGCCATGCTTGCAGCCCTGTTTTTTTTTTTATATTATATTAGTTTTATTTTTTAGAAGAATCAATTTCTCTAAGCTACAATTTCCAATTTTAAGCTTCTTTTCGTTACCAGGTTTACTGGTATGTGCTATCACAATCAGTTCAAGGACAGATTCTATCAGAGCTGGCCTAAAACTGTGATCCTCCTCTTGTGTTCCTTGGCCTGTCAAATAGCTAGAATTTAGGTATGAGCCGCTGTGTCCAGCTTCTGTCTGGAATTTTGAATGCCTCTCATGCATGATTTTGAAACATGTCATTTGGAAAAATATTCATTTCCTGAAGGATGCAGAGCTTTTGAATGTTGACTCAAGTGTGTCAAAATGGTGCAAAAGGTTTGTGATTAAGATTTGTAAGTGAAACACATAATTTTACTGTGAATTCATGAACACAAAGAATCCAGTGATTACTAATAGAGTTTGGTGGTCCTTGCCTCAATTTGTGCTTAGGTGCTAGAAGTTTTATCTACTAATCCTTTCCCAACATCAGTGAAAATGTTACCCCAATGAAAAATACTATGCTACTTTGGTTTTTACTTTGAAGACTCTTTTAAAACTATCTTACAGACTCCAACAAGTTAATGGATCACATTTTTAAATTCAGGTTGCTTAGTTTTAGATAGTGGATTCAGCCACTCAGCTTAAGCTTAATGGAATGTTCTAAATTATCTTGTGGTACTACTGAGAGCTACAATGCAAGAATATTTGTTTTTGGAACTGAGAGCTTGAATTTGTTTTTTAAAGTTAAATATATTAGGTAATCTCTCATCCGTATTTTTACTTTCTGTGGTTTAACTTACCTTCTGTCAGTTGTGTTTTGAAATAATTAAATAGAAGTTTCCAGAATAAGTAACTTAATTTGTATTCCATTCTGAGTAGCATTATAAAAATCTCAGTAACATCTTGTTCTATCCCACCAAGCACATGATCATCTCCTTGGCCAGAGTGATACCCACCTTGGGATATAATAAATACCTACCATCCTGTAATAAGTAGAAAAAGAGGGAGAGGAAAAGAAGGAAGAGAAGAGGGAAGGGGAATGGGGAAGGAGAAAGGGAAAGAAAGCGAGGAGAGAGGGAGATAGATAAACCATACTCATGTAACTTTTTAAACAGTATATTGTTACGTTTGCTGTTTTATAATTGTTGTTAATCCCTTACTGTATGTAAATTAAGCAACATTAGCTATGTATGTATAGTAAAAAAAATACTGCACCTATGCTTCAGTAGTATGTGTGACTTCAGGGATCCACAAGAGGCTTGGAATATATCTCTTGTGTATAAGTCAATGGGAACTATCAGACTTATTTATTTTTTAAGTTAAATTTAGACCTTGTTGTATGGTTGTGTGGTTGTGTGATGAATTATCATTTGAGATTAAGCTTTTGTAACATTTTGCAAAGTAATACTGACTATATCTTACCCCCAAATCTCAGTTCCAAACTACTGCAAAATTGGAAGCTGACAATATTAGAAGCTAATATGACACAAGGAGTGGAAAATTTTATATCTGACTTGTGTTAGTCGTAGTCAAAACACAAGCACAATAAAACTGTATGTAAATTTAAAGCTGTGTGTACAAGGTATACGATGATGAATTTGTGCTTAGACTTAGTTGCCATCCCCAAGTTATTTCACATGTATGAATATTCCAAAATATATAACCCTGAAATTACCTGGAACCCTGGTTCAGATAAATGTAGTAAGTTATTTTGATTTAAATTTTTTTTCTCCATTGTCTCATGAGACATGGCATTATGGAAATTTTTTGAAGGAATTACAGTGTTAGATTTTATTTGTAGCTAAATATTCCTGGGTAAGGTATGAAGAAGTTAATATTTGTACACAGTGAATGACATTGATGCACATGGCTAGGTTCATTTTTCTTAGCAAAACAACCAAGTTAAACATCATTACTGGTTGAGTGCTGGTGGTTGCTCAAATCTGTAATCCTGACTACTCAGGAGGTTGATACCTGAGAATCCCAATTCAAAGCTAGACTGGGCAATAAAGTCTGTAAGACTCTTACCTCCAGTTAATCACCAAATAGCCAGAAGTAGAGCTGTGGCTCAAGTAGTAGAGCACTAGTCTTGAGTGAAAAAGAACCCAGACTCTGAGCTCATCCCCAGAGCTCAGATCCCTGAGCTCATCCCCAGAGCTAGCAGTAGGGTGGGAGGCAGTGAGGGAGAGAGGAAGGGGGGATTACTATTACACATTAAGTGAGGTTATAATGAGGTAAAGACTCTTAAAGGCATATGTGGCTGAAGAACACATGGATCCTATGTAGTGGATCTCAAACGGAAATAACACAAAGGGAAAAACTAGATGTCTGTGTTTATGTTACTTTCATTCTGGAAAACGCATTGGCTTACTGCTGGCTAGTGCAGTGGTGCCTGAGTCTGGCTGTGTCTGAGAAATCACTTGGGAACTTTGCTTAGATACAGAACCTCAAGGGAAAGGCATCATAACAAATGTTCATAAAACTCTCTAGGTGTATCTTATGGAGTAACATTTGGGCTTACAAAAGGAAACCAGTAATTGAGAACATACAAATGGTAGTTTCTGTCATCTGGTGGTCATCTCCTTGTATAAGTGGAACCTGATGGCCTTCTTCACTGTGGTTTTAATTTTTTTGTTCTTTCATTGTGGAATACCTTTCTTCTTCTGAAGCTGCTCATTCCTGAAGTTGCAGTTTAAATCTTTTCTCCTTTATAAGACCTTTTCACATGGATAATGTTATTCTTTTATTTCTAAAGTCTCATGTCTGTTCATGCATGGTTTTTACAGTGGGATTTGTAACAACAAAGTGTTAATTGCCTTAAATTGCGTGTTTAATGAGTGAATGATTCTTACTATCAATTAGTAATTTTGTCCATTCTCATTGCTCTTGGTTTTCTGTTTATGCATCTTAACTTAAATCAACTTAATTGATCATAATTGCCTAAGAACAGCTCTTACATTTTTATCAATATAGTTTCTACCATTTTGTGATTTTTCTTTTTCTTTTTTTCCTTTTTTTTTTTTTTTTTTTTTGGCCAGGTCTGGGACTTGAATTCAAGGGCTGAGCACTGTCCTTGGGCTTTTTCTTAAGGCTAGCACTTGAGCCACAGCACCACCTCCAGCTTTTTCTATGTATGTGGTACTGAGGAATAGAACCTGGGTCTTTGTGCATGCTAGACCAACACTCTACCACTAGGCCAAACTCCTGGCCCCAAAATTGTATATTTTCTTGATTGCTTTCTTATTCTAACTTTTACTTCATAATAACTTGCACATAAGTATTATTAGAATATTAGGCAGAATAGGATTTGTTTTATGCTGACTTGAGTTTTATATATTTGAATTGTTTTTCAAGCAAGAAAGACATAGAATAATGAAGCTTGTTTTCTCCCTTTCCTCCTCTACTTTTAAGTAAAAGAGTGCCAAAGGAGTCTAGAGACTAAATTATTCCCCATCTCATGGGTAGAAACTCTGTTCCCTATGGATTATGTTTAAAATTGTTATTTAGCTTCATGATGTACTATAACTTGAAATAATCTTTCCTTTGTGGTTGTGAAAGGCTATTTTGCTTGTTTTTGTTGAGTTACAGTGCTTCATGAGAGAATATATGGTAATGCCTTGCTAAAACTTAAATGAGTTAATTTCAAACTCTCCTTCCTTCCTCCCTCCCTCCCTCCCTCTTCTCTTCTCTTCTCTTCTCTTCTCTTCTCTTCTCTTCTCTTTTCTTTTCTTTTCTTTTCTTTTCTTTTCTTTAGGTGGTACTAGGAACTGAGCTCTGGGCTTTGAACTTTTAAGTATGCATTCTACCACCTGAGCCATGCTTTCCAGTCATTTTGCCTTTTGCTTAGTTTTTTTATATAAAATTTTGCATTTTTGCCTGGAAAGGCCTTAGACTATGATCTTTCCTGAGTAGTTAGAAATTCATGTTTGTATCACATACTCAGCCCAAATTAATGCTTAAATGCCTGCAATTTTGAATCATTTTAGAATAAAAAATTTGGTCTGTATATCAGTTTTGTTAGGTTTATCCTTTTTTCCTTAGTAAATTCTCTTAAATCCAAAAAATTCCATCACTTTGAATGTTATGACAACACTAAAAATGAACGAGTACATATTCACACCTTCATTTTACATATTTAAAACTTTCAAAGAGATTTTCTTTGAAACTATTTAGAAGAGTAAAGATATATCAAATTCCCTAGGGTTGCAGAGACATTGTGGGTATAACCTCAGATGGTTAATTGGGAGTATCTTCATTTAAGTGGTACACAGATAAAAGGACACCTGAAAACTGCCTTCTTCCATGAATCGAAGCAATTCTTCCTTTCTTGGTAAGACTTTTATAGAGCAGTTCTGACCATGAAAATGTAATGTATATGTTCTTGAATATATGTGTTATATTTTATGAAAACTGTTTTGCATGAGGACTTGAAATTTTTCCTATTCATCTCCCACTATCTTTATAAATTTTTTTGCGCTACGTGATAGGTTTTGTATGCACTCATAGGCTTTTTTGTGTGTGAGGGGGGTGGGGTCGTGGGGCTTGAACTCAGCCTGGGCGCTCTCCCCGAGCTCTTCAGCTCAAGGCTACTGCCCTACCCCTGGGCCTGTGTGTTATCCCTGGCTCTTCTGCTCAAGGCTACTACCCTACCCCTGGAGCCACAGTGCCACTTCTGATTTTCTAGTGGTGAATTGGAGATAAGAGTCTCAGGGACTTTAGTGCCCAGGCCCAGAGTGCAAGCCCCACAACCAACCTTGTGAAATTAATAACCAGCAATATGTTTTTCTCGAGGTCACTGTAAAATGGTTTTCTTTCTGTTAAATTACAGATCCTCTGAGAATTCAACTTATTACTCTTCATTACTGCTTTACATTTATGAAAACATTCTATTCACACACACACATATACTTATGTGTATGTGCATATGTGTTTAATTTTTTTTCATATATTTTTATTGTAATTAATAGAAGGGTTACATGATATTTGCCAGATAGATGGTGCATTAATTCCCATACATTGATACCCTTTCACATGTCTTGGTCCCCATTTCCCTCCTACCCACCCCTCATCTTGTTTTCCCCCGTGTATTTAAATTTTTAACCTTAATGATTATGGTGTATAGTCAGGACAAAGAGTATATAATTAAATCAGATCTAGGACTCAGAACTATTCTAACTTACAATGTTATTTCCACTGGTTCTATTGAAGTGAATTTATTTTTCTTTTTCAATTTATCAAGCAGTGTTAGCAAATATTTTGAGTTTACCAAATATTTTTAAAAATTTTAACATAAGAATGATAATGGATGCCTTATTAAATTTGTATATATAGATAGATAGACAGATATCTAGATATCTTCTTGGCTTTATTTAGCCACTATTTAGATACAGTAGGAAGGAATGTACTATAATCCTATTTATATCACATTATTTACTAATGATTTTTTTTTTTTGCCAGTCCTGGGCTTGAGCTTGGGGCCTGAGCAATGTCCATGGACTTTCTCAAGGCTAGAGCTTTGCCACTTGAGCCTCAGCACCACTTATAGCTTTTTTTCTTATGTATGTGGTACCAAGGACTCGAACCTGGGTCTTTGTGCCTGCTAGGCAAGCACTCTACTACTAGGTCAAACTCCCAGCCCCACTAATGCTTTTTTTTTTTTTTGGTAGGATTTGAACTCTGGGCCTGGGCACTGTCCTTGAGCTCTTCAGCTCAAGGCTACCACCCTATCCTTTGAGCCACAATGCTACTTCCAGTTTTCTGGTGATTAACTGAAGTTAAGAATCTCACAGACTTTTTAGTGCCCCAGCTGCCTGTAAACCTGATCCTCAGGTCTCAGCCTCCTGCGTAACTAGGGTTACAGATGTGAGCCACAGCACTCTGCTAATTTTTTTTTTTGCCTGCTTTGCTTCTCTGAAGTATTGAAATAAGTATTCTTGAGAAATAATAATAATTTTTACTTGTTGATTATGTTCTGTATATCAAATAGCAATTTAACAACATAAAAATTTCATCTTTGGCCTGGTACTGGTGGTTCATGCTTGTAACCTTAGCTACCAGAAGGCTGAGATCTGAGGATCATGGTTCAAAGTCAGCCTGGGCACAAAAGTCTATGAGACTCTTTATTTTCAATTAACCACCAGAAAACTGGAAGTAGTGCTGTGGCTCAAAGTAGTAGAATGCTAGCCTTGAGCTAAAGAGCTCAGGGACAGCATCTAGGCACAGAGTTCAAGCCCCATGACTGGCAAAAAAAAACCTGTTTTTTCATCTTTATGTACTATGAAAGATTTCAAGTACTTGAAGGATTCATAAAGTTTATTTACAGTTTATCAGTCAGTCCCTTTAGATCCAGTGGGAATCATTGACAGCATTTTCCAAGTCTTCATATGTATTTCCTGATCCTTGTCTTTTTATCTCTCTCCTATTATGACTTGTGATCGTCCCCACATAACCTCATTTCAATATACATTTTCTTTTTCTTTTTTTTTTGGCATTCAACAAAGCAATTTATAATTCAGTGCCTCTAGATTAGTGTCCCCTGTTTCATAATTCTCCCCATTCCTCCCTCTATGTGAATTTTTCCATGTTTTCCTAATAATTTTATTCTCCCATATATGTATAGATAAACCATTTCTATTTATTTTCAAAGAGTATGTCATGCTCAAAGAAAAACTTCAACTAAATTTCAGTGTATTTGAGCAAGAATAATTCAGCATAGCACTAGAACCAAAAGAAAATTTAGAAAGCTCAACTTTGTGGTGGATATTTATAGTTGCACCTGTTTTTGCACTAGATTAATATGGTCTGATCAATTGGCTATCTGTGACTGGCTAGTCACACATATGATCTTGTCTGAGAGCTTTCTCTCTGTTATAAAAATTAGACTTCTGGACACTACTATCTGAGAATCAATGGTTCCAAGCCAACCAGGAAAGACTGTTATCTCCAGTTAACCATCAGTAATCTGGAAGTGTGCCGTGTGCCAGTGACTTATGCCTGTAATTTAGCTGCTTGGAAGGCTGAGATCTGAGGATTATAGTTCAAAGCCAACCCAAGCAAGAAAGTTGATGAGACTCTTATCTCAAGTTAACTACTAGAAAACCAGAAGTGGTAGAATGCTAACCCCGAGTGAAAAAGCTCAGAGACAGCAACCAGGCCTGTATCCAATCCGCATTACTGACATAAAGAAGCTGAAAGTACGACTGTGGAAGTAGACTCCTCAAATACTAGGAAGGAAGTAGGCCACCACAGTGTAAGCCTGTGAAGGGTGCATATTGTCCCCAAACCCCTCTGTCTATCTTTACTTCCTGGCTGCCGTGAGATGAGCAACCTCTTTGATTCCATTCCCATTCTACCACCAAGATGTTCTGCCTTGTAGAATATCATTCAGTGAATCCAGCAGACCATAGACTCTGAAATCTCTTAGACCATGAGTGAAATCAGTCTTTCTCCTTTTTATATTGTTTATGTCATAAAGTTGGCTGTCACAAGTCTTTTGAGGGAAGGGTTGGGCAAGATTATTAGTGAGTATTGGGAAGCATGGAGTTTTTCATTGCTACTGATTTAGATATGGTCAGGAAAAGTATTTTCTACTTTTTAGTTCTCAATATCTTCTCAGGAATAGGTAAGAGTTAGGGCACTTCTCTCTACTGGGAGTATCCTTAGCTGATCCAAAATTATGGGCATGGGGAAAGAGAAAAAACTTCAGCAAATAGTCAGAAAAACCAATGTGAGAAAAGTAGTTGGCAAAGCTAACTGAAGATATTCGTGTTCAAAAAAAAAGAAAGATGATGAAATGGCAAGAGGAGAGGTTGTGTTCTAATCCAATGATCCATGTGTTGGTAGAAAATATATATATATATATATATATATATATATATATATATATATATCCTCAAACAGCATTTTTAAACTGGAGTGCTGTGACAGAACCCTTTTCTAAAATTAAGTGAAGATTGTTTTCTCAATCCTACTTCTCCCAACAAAAAGAGATAGTATATGGCTGGAGATCTTATAAATACATGGAAAATAGTTAATTCATGTTGAATGATGGATGTGCTGCACATTAAGTTTAATTCTGTTTTAAGATAGTCCCAGGCAAGAGGGGCTGCTTAAGTGAATTCTTTAAAAATATGAATGTGAAGCAAAGATTCAAGACTCAAGTATATACAGTAGCTTTACTTTACTATATATGTCATTGGTAGTTTTGTTGGTTAATAATTTTGTTATAATGCACTTTCTTTAATAATTTAATGTTGAAGGCATTCCTTAAATTTTCAGCCAGTTTTGATAGCAATGGCCCATTAAAGTTGTCAGTTTTCATCACAGCTGATTTGTGACTTAGCTTTTTTTTTTTTTTTTTTTTTTGCCAGTCCTGGGCTTGAGCTCAGGGTCTGAGCACTGTCCTTGGACTTTATCAAGGCTAGAGCTCTACCACTTGAGCCTCGGCACCACTTCTGGCTTTTTTTATGTATGTGGTACCAAGGAATCGAACCTGGGTCTTCATGCATGCTAGGCAAGCACTTTAACCACTAGGCCAAACTCCCAGCCCGACTTAGCTTTCTTGAATTGACAAGTAGATTAAGTTTATCCAGTTCAGATCAAACTGAGAATTAAACTCTTAACTTCAAATCCTGTTTAACCATGGAGGTTGTGTAACCTCCATGGTATTACATTTTTTATGTCTTGAAAGGCAAACACCCTCTGAATGCATTGCTCAGGTCTGTCATCCTGGCTATTCTAGAGGATGAGATCTGAAGATTGCAATTTGAAGCCATGCTGGGCAGAAAACTCTGAGAGACTCATTTCCAATTAACCAGCAAAAAGTTGTAAGTGAAGGTGTGGCTCAATTGGTGTGAAGGTGTGGCTCAATTGGTGAGTGCCAGCCTTAGCACAAAATCTTCAATTTAAGCTCCAGTATCACAAAATGTGTTTAAAAAGTTGAAAAATGAAAAATACAGGCAGGCACCATTAAATAAGCTAATTGTATTTGTTTTTCTGTTCTGCTCTTTTTTTCCCCTGGCTCCTACATTTGAACTCAGGCCTGTATTTGCTCAGATTGCTTGCTTGCTCATGACTGACAATTCCACCACTTGAGAGACACCTTTAGCCTGTGTTTTCTAATTAATTGAAGATGGAGTCTCATGGGCTTTTCTGCCTGGGTTTGGCTTCAACTCACCCTCCTAAGCATTTAGAATTATAGACATAAGCCACTGGCCCCTGGCTATTTATTTATTGTACAAGGTAGCATAGATTTTTTATGATAATAAAAAAGTAAAACAATTTTTTTTTTTTGCCGGTCCTGGGCTTGAGCTCAGGGCCTGAGCACTGTCCTTGGACTTTCTCAAGGCTAGGGCTCTACCACTTGAGCCTCAGCACCACTTCCAGCTTTTTTCTATGTATGTGGTACCAAGGAATCTAACCCGGGTCTTTGTGCATGCTAGGCAAGCACTTTAACCACTAGGCCAAACTCCCGGCCCTAAAACAAAAATTCTTAAAGCTTAAGTCTCTTACGTTTAGAATATTAGGCATTAACTTATTATTATGGTTGGGGTTTTTTTTGGCTATAAACTTGAAATTCATTTGCCTAAAGAGGGAAAAACATACTGCACAGGAAATTAAAGTGCTTTTTGAAAGTGCCCTCTCCCCCTTGTGTGGATGATGTGTATAAGAGAATCAGTCTTGAAATATGCATAGTGGGGAAAGGAAACCAAGTCTTTATGGTAAATTACCTATTAAGAAAAAAAACCCCTACTACCTGTTTTTTTAACTCACTAAGTTATATCTGAATTTTCTTTTTCTAGTCTTCGAGCTTGAACTTAGTGCCTTGAGCTTCTTTGTGCTCAAGGCTAGAGCTCTACCACTTGAGCCATAGCGCCACTTCCAGCTTTTTCTAAATAGTTTATTGGTCATAAAGTCTCAGGGACATTTCTGCTGGGCTGGCTTCAAACCATCCTCAGATATCAGCTTCCTGAGTAGCTAGGATTATAAAAATTCTTTGGCATTTGAAAGATTATATATACATACGTATGTGTATACACACACGTATGTATATATGGAGATAGTATAATGTGTCTTTTAAAAAATAGGAAACAAGGGCAAGGAGCGTGGCCTAGTGGTAGAATGCTTGCCTAGCATACATGAAGCCCTGGGTTTGATGTCCTCAGTACCACATACACAGGAAAAAAACAGAAGTGGAGCTGTGGCTCAAGTGGGAGAGCACTAGCCTCAAGAAAGCCCAAGGATAGTGCCCAAGCTCTGAGTTAAAGCCCCAGTGCTGGCAAAAAAAATTTAAAAAAGAAAAACAAGGACTAGGAAGTTATCTGTTAGAATTAATGGTGATCTTACTAGACTCTTAGTTTAGTTTTAACCACTGTATTTTTTTAAAAGTATTTCTGTTTGTATATAATAAAGTTGTTTTAAAATGTTAAAGGAGGTGTTTTAAGTGACTGGATAGTCATTGCTAGATTGTGTATTTTGAAAAGTTTAAAATGAAGAGACATCTGTTTCAAGGGAACATGCATTAGAATGCATAGCATGATTAAGATGCCATTTAATCTTCTGTGTTGATTGGTTTGCACTGCCTTAAAGACTCGTAATATACCTACTAGAGGTAAAACTTAACACATTTATTCTGTTTTTCTCTTGTAATCCACAAAAATTATACTTGAAAGAATATCTTTCCATATGAATGTTTAATCATGGACCCAGCAAGCAGCAGATTAGATATAAATCTAGAAGCTTCAGGCAAGATAAAAAATGTTATGTTGAGATCCATTTTTGAAATAAAAGCTGAAAAGAACAGAAGAGAAGGGAATTATGGCCAGATACCAGGAAAACACAATAGATGTGATTTAAAAAAAAAAAAAACAAGGCTGCAGAAAGTGACTTTATTACTTCATCCGGAATAGCTAAGTATTGATCTTTGTTTTTCTAACACAGCAGGGCAGGGCGTTACTCCCGTTATTCCATTTCTAGTTCCATAAAAAGGTAAACATTAGTGGAATAGCCTTTTTAATCAGTACATTAAAAAGAAATCAGCTTCATGGCTTAATGCCTTTCCTGTCAGTCCCCTTTTCTATCTGTTTATTGCTGATTTGACAGTCTCCAGTTCTCCTTTGCTGGTAAATGTGTGTGTCCTTTGTTTGTGCTGGTGGGTTTTGCTACATTTGGATGTGAGAGAAAAGCCTGTCTTTTCCATACTGGTCTAATTAGTCTTCTGAGTGAGCATATACGTTAAATGGACCCTCTAAACCATGAAAGAAGACGGCTCACAACAACGTAGATTTTCTTCATGTACTGGGGTTTCGCCTGTCTTGTTTCCTCCACGAATTGATGGCCGAAAGCTAATCCGGAATGCTTCATTTGGGGGATACAATGAACTTTCTCCTTTGCCAGGTTTGTTTGTTTAATCTTGTATTTTTGTCTTATTCTTTTCATTTAAATGAACCAGGCATTTTAACATCTTAAAGCTATTTTATATAAGTAAAACAATTCTATAGTGAAAGCTTAGATTTTAATAACAGTTTCTATGCAGCTCAGCTTTTCCATATTTTCTTGTACAATGTCTTAAGCTAAAACTTGAGAAATAATGCCAGTAAAGTAGCTATCTTGAATGCTTACAACATTTTTTACTAGATAGAATTATGATCTTTTGATAAAATTAAGTCCTTTTCAAATTTCATATAAATGAAGAATTGTATAAATAAATTGCACTAAGGTTTTTGTAAATGAAATCCACATATTTAACATTGATACTTGACAGTTTCTACACAATAGTAACAATAATTGACTTTTATTACATGAACTTTAATCTTACTACTTTATGACTATTGTTGTTTAAGTCTTGACTAAAGTGAAGTTTTCTACGTAAGCATAATTTTCAATTTTGTTGTTTGATGTATCTGTATTGATTAATTATTGCTGGGAAAATATTATGATTTTTAGGGTAGAATTTGTTAAATAAAATTAGGTATTTGAAAACAATTTAGATATTCAATACTTGGTTAATGAGATATAGACAAACATCAGTTTGATTATTTGAAAAGCCTTATTGTACCAGGTGTTTACATGTATGTTTTTAAACATAAATCTTATATTTTCAAATTTTGGAATATGTGCTCTTAAGGTTATATCTACTCTTAAGATGATAATTTCTTTTGAAATTAACATTCTTTAATGCTCAAGGCAAAGAAATACTGGATAGGATTGGCGTTTGCTTTAATTATTTGTATTTTTTCTGGTAATTACATTTGTTAAATTAGAATTAACTTTCCTATTTTCACATTATGTTTTATACATAACCCTTTGAGAATATACTGATAGTAGTAGCTACATTCTTCTAAGAAAAGTAGACAGTTAAGTGAATTGGTAAATTGCATTGATTCAATTTTCTTTTCTAGCAGTATTTTCCAGAAGAATTACAGATGATAGTCCTGAACAGTGCTTAAGTAGCATAAGCTTTAGACAGCATTCAGAATCCATCCTTAGACTTCTTAGAATAGTACTTACCATGCTTTTTTGCAAATGATGTGTTAGTGTCTATGTTTATTCAGAGGTGACTTTTAAAATACAGTGTCTTGAAGCTTTTAAAAATGTTGTGAAATACCATCTTTGCTTTCATAGTGAGATCTAGTCTATATTTAGTCTCCTTTCTGTATCTGTATGTATTCTTGATAGTAATTTTTAAGCCAAAAAGCTTGGTAGTTCATACTGTTTGCTGACCTTAATGTGACAAATCTTCTTAGTATTAAAGAATAATCAAGTGACCTTGATAAACAACAGAAAACTTTTCAAAAGTTTAATGTTTACTTAACTAGATAATTGGATATATGATTGTCATTTTAACTTGTAAAAAATGTTTAAGAACATTTTGGTACTTTTATTTTAATTAAACTGTTTTCTTTGTTTCCTAAGACTTGAAAGAGAAAAATCATATTTGTAGGAGTAGTTCCATATTATTCATAGTACAACTAACTTTGGTAAGAAGCTTTGTTAAATGTCTGCCTACTCTTGTAGCTAGGCAATGGAATGACATTTAATACTTCAGAGAAGTGGTATTTCATTAAGCTCCTAAGTTAATCTTTAAAAAATTACCCAATTTGGGACCAGGACTTTGGCCTAGTGGTAGCGCTTGCCTAGCATGTATGAAGACCCAGGATTGATTCCTTGGCACCACATACATAGAAAAGGCCAGAAGTGGTGCTGTGGCTCAAGTGGTAGAGCTCTGGCCTTGAGAAAAAGGCCAAAGATGGTGCTCAGGCCCTGAGTTCAAGCCCTGGGAATGGCAAAAAATTTTTTTCTTCTGAATTATTTCATTTTTACATAGACAAAATATTTTTTATATTAATGTATAGAGGGGTTACAGTTATATTCCCCAGACAGAAGGTGCATTACTTTTCACACATTGATACCCCTTCTCATGTTTTTGTTCCTATTTCCCTTCCCCCACCACCTCCCCTCATCTTTTTTCCCCCTCCTATGTCAAATAAACAAACATATATATATATGTATATATATAATATAATATACCAGGTAACAAAGTCAGATACTGTAAGAATATGAGATTAAGCAAAGGGCAACACAAGAAAAGAGAAAACACATAGTATATTAAAAACAAGTCACTTAAAATTGAGCTCTTGTTTCCATGTCCTGGAGGACCATTAATTTGGCCTCATCCTGTATGGCCTTATGTATCTAGGGTTTGAGCTATTGTAAACCTCTGCTAGTAGAGTCCTAGGTTTGAACTAATTATTACAAATGAGGGAAACCCTTGAGCCTATGTTCCTTTGGGTCTGGCTTACTTCATTTAATATGATTTTTTCCAAGTTTTTCCATTTCCTTGCAAATGGAGTGATGTCATTCTTTCTGGTGGCAGTATAGAATTCTATTGTATATAAATACCACATCTTAAAAAAAAAAATAAATACCACATCTTCATAATCCAATCCTCTACTGAGGGACATCTGGGTTGGTTCCATATCTTTAGGCAAAATATTTTAAAGTTGCTTTCATATGACATCTTTAGAAATTGGAGAGTTAGTTCTTCAGGGCTGATACTTATAGCTTTGTGTTACCACTTTGAGCTCAACCCTATTTGCATCTTAAATTTCCTGTAGAAATCTCTATTTTTATTTCTTCATCACTTTGTGTGTGTGCATGCACATGAATGTGCACCAGTCCTAGGACTTGAACTCAGAGCCTGGGTGTTGTCTCAAGGGTAGTTCTCTACTACTTGAGCCACAGCTTCATTTCTGATTTTGTGAGGGGGAGGTTGCTTAAACCCCTGCTGGCTTTAAACTATAATGTTCAGATTTTAGCCTCCTGTGAAGCTAGGATTACAGGCATGAGCCACTGATACTTGGCTTCTCTTTTATCACTTCTATCTAAAGAAATATATTGGTTTAGAGGTGACACCCCTGACCATGTATTATAATACCATGATGCAATGTTAATTTATTGTTTTTTATTATGTCTTTCTTTAATCTCAATTATTATTTCTTGTTATGCTCATTGTACCAATCTCTAGAATAGTAGCCAACAATTGATACAAAAAAAAACTTTGAGCAAAGATTAAGCTCTGGGCCTGAGCACTGTCTTTGGGCTTTCTCAAGGCTATTGCTCTACCACTTGAGCCACAGCACCAGTTCCAGCATTTTTCTATGTATGTGGTACCAAGGAATCAAACCCAGGTCTTTGTACATGCTAGGCAAGCACTCTACTGCTAGGCCAAACTCCTGGCCTGTTAGCCTTATTTTTAAAAGTAATAAGTAGATGTGTGTCTCATGTGATGGAGTGCCATCTTTGAGCAAAAAAGGTAAGGGATAGTACTCAGGCCCTAGTTTAACCATAATACTGGCACAGTAAATAAACAGATCAGCTTTAGACTTATGGATTATTGTTTCACTCAGGAGATATAGCACTTGCTAGTCAGATACTCTGCCAGTTGAGCCATACTCCAAAACATTTAATGCGATGTTTGTATTTTTGTTTTTTAGTATACTTGACTTCTTTTTTAAACTTCTTTTTTTTTTTCACTTTTAAAAATAACTGTTTTTTATAATGATCTGTAAAGGGGATCTGTCCATAATGTTTAAGCTTAAAAAAATGATCCTTTTTTTTTTTTGCTGTGCGTACGTGCGTGCGTGCGTGCGTGCGTGTGTGTGTGTGTGTGTGTGTGTTGTATTTTATTGTCAGGGTGATGCATAGAGGGGTTTACAGTTCATCAGGTAGTACGTGCATTACTTCTTGAATATTGATACCCCTTCCCATGTTTTCTCCCACTTTCCCTCCCTCTCAATAATCTTGTTTTTCTTCTTCCCTTCCCTATTTCAAATAAACAAATAAATGTATATACAGGTACCAAAGGTATTAAGGTACCAGGTACCAAAGTCATATACATGAGATAAACCATAAGGAGGAAAAAAGTTTCCAAAATTGTTATTATAAAGGTGATGCACAGAGGGGTCAGCATTTCATAAATCAGGTAATGAATATGTTTCTTTGGGGCAGTATCACCCCTTCCCTCTCTCTCAGTTTTTTCCTCCTATCCTTGTTCACAATTTGCATAGATAATTTCAACATAATATCTACTCAGTGCCACTGCTGCATTTATTTTTTTACCCTTTGTCTCTCCATTTCTGTGCCTCTCCTTACACCCCCCGCCCCCCCCCCGCAGATAAATAAACAAAATTCTCTTGTTTTCGTTTCCTGGAATTTATTTTGATAAATAGTATTTTCTATGCTCATAGACACCCAGGCCTTGTGCCTTTGTGCTCTTCTCCTAAGAGTATCGGCCTTTGGTCTCACTGCGTGTGATTACCTACATTCCTGTATAATTTATTTTGTCCCAGTGTATTTTGGATGTAGCCTCTATATATGAAAAAAAAAATACACTGTGCACTGTTTGTCTCTCTGAGCTTATCTTACCTCACTTAACATGATTTTTTAAAGTCTATCCATTTTTCTGTAAATGACATATTATTCTTTCTAATGGCTGTATAAAATTCCATTGTATATAGATATCATATTTTTTGAATTCACGCTATTGTAGGGCTTCTGGGCTATTTCTACAACTTGGCTATTGTGAATAGTGCAGCAGTGAACATGGATGTGCAAGTGTCTTTATGGTATCCTGGCCTGGGATGTTCTGGGTAGAAATCTAGGAATGTAATGGCCGGATTGTAGGAAAGGTCTATGTTTAGTTTTTTAAGGAACCTCCATATTGCTGTCCAGAATGGTTGTCCTAGTTTACATTCCTACCAACAGTGCAATAGAGTTGATTTTGACTTCTTAAAAGTTTTTTTCCTGTACAGTTTCTTGGTTCTTGGCTATGTTAAATATACTAATTATTAATGTTACCAATCCTGTGTTTATTTTGTATGTACCCATTCTAAATTCAGTTGTAGATGTTATATATTTGATAGATAGTTTTAACATGACTGAAGCAACCTGAAGTCTAAATATTAATGGTTAATGAAACTAGTTATTGGAATATTA
Source organism: Megascapheus bottae (assembly GCF_031878675.1). NCBI lineage: Eukaryota > Metazoa > Chordata > Mammalia > Rodentia > Geomyidae > Megascapheus > Megascapheus bottae. The sequence goes on along the minus strand of NC_143510.1, from coordinate 65,735,219 downwards.
TTAAAACATCTTGTCAGTGATAATAATACTTTTACCCTGTTAAACCAGTAGTCAGGGGCAGAATGCTAACTTTAGGATAATATTTCATTGCATTTGCTAGAGAAAGCAAAGCCTATCATGATTATCCAATGTAACATTCATTTGAAAATGAGAAACTGAAAACCCTAGAAGTTAAATTTCACCATGGTTATATAATTATATAATAGTAGATTTAGATTTGTTGGAATTATTATGAACTTGTGACTGTTGCAAAAATAAAATAGAGCAAACAATGAGACCTTTATTTTTATTTATTTATTGTTGTGGGTCGTGGGGCTTGAACTCTGGACCAGGGCTCTATCCCTGATCTCTTCAGCTCAAGGTTACCTCACTACCCCTTAAGCCACAGCCCCACTTCCCTTTTTCTAGTGTTAATTGGAGATAAGAGTCTCTAGTGCCCTGGCTGGCTTTGAACCTTGATCCTTAGATCTTAGCCTCCTCAGTAGCTAGGATTACAGGTGTGAGCCACCACACCCGGCTAGTCCTTTATTTTTTATTCCAAGTTAAATGTAATTAATTGTATATTAGAAATGGGAGCCGGTAGAATGGTAGAGTGCTTGCCTAGCATGCACAAAGACCCAGGTTCGATTCCTCACTACCAGATACATAGAAAAAATCCGGAAATGGTGCTGAGGCTCAAGTGGTAGAGCTCTAGCATTGAGAAAGTCCAAGGATAGTGCTCAGGCCCTGAGCTCAAGCCCAGGACTGGCAAAAAAAAAAAAAAAAAAGAAATGAAAGAGAGACCTAGTTGGAATAGAAAATATTCACTGTAGAGCGAACCAGTAAAGCTCAAAACTGAACTTTTTAAAAAAAAAATCAACAATATTGACAGTCCTTTGGTAAGATTGATAAGGATAGAGGATGAAGGTACCGGTAAATAGAATAAAGAATGAAAAATTAACATCATTATAGAAAAAGCAAAATAAAACAAGTAGAAAGTAATAGGATCTTGACATGCTGATGTGTTCAAAAGTTCAAATGAAGTCAGGCACTGGTGGCTTTGCACTCTTACCCAGCTATGCAGGAAGCCGAGATCTGAGGATCACAGTTTGAAGCTAATCCAGCAAAAAAAGTCCATGAAACTCTAATCTCCAACAGACTACTCAGAAAAAACCAGAAATGACTCTGTGGCTCAAGGGATAGAGTGCTAAGTTTGAGGAAAAGAAATTCAGGGGCAGTGCTCAACCCTGAGGTCAAGCCCCAGGACAAACAAAAACAAAAACAAAAACAGCATAGCCCAAGCCTGATTTAATATAAAACAAATGCTACCTTAAAATAATCAATGAAAAAAAGGGCTGGATGCATGACTAAATGGGTAGTATGCCTATCTGGCAAGTTTGAGGCCAAGAATTCAATCCTTAATACCACTAAAGGAAAAGAAACTGAACTAGGAAATCTCCAGGTCCTTGTGGGCATCATCAGTGAATTTTGCTGAATGTTGAATGAAGTAATGCCAACCTTGTGAAACTGTCTTCAGATAATGGTGGGAGGGGAGCTAAAGGAACACAGGTATATGTAACTCTGATGTGAAATTCACTTATTGTGTCATTTTTAATCATAAACATTTTTATTAAGAATATATTACAGCTTATAATGAGTGATTGTTGTCCTTAATGTACTATGTTATCTCTCATCTCTTTTGCTACCTCTTGGTTATCTCATATTGTTACAGCATTTTACCTTATTATCTGATATATTGTATAAATGTTTATGTGGTTACTTGAAATAGGATAGGGAAGGGGGAAAAACAAGATGAGGGGCGGGGCTGGGGGGAAGGAAATGGGGACCAAAACATGAGAAAGGGTATCAGTGTTTGTGAAATAATGCACCTTCTATCTGATGAATATAATGTAACCCTTCTATTAATTACAATAAAATTATATGAAAAAAAGAATGTATTATGACTAATTTAAATAAAGCCTAAGAATACAAAATTAGCTTTATTAACATTAGAAACATTTGTGATTTACGGAAGTTACAAGGTAAAGACATCGAATATTAGAAATTTTTGTGGTCTACTGGAGTTACAAGTTAAAGGCAATAAAGTCATATGGTAATCTTACTAGATTGGGGTAAATATGACAGCACATTTTAAAAACTTTTGTAAGCAGAAATGAAATCCAGTTTTATTACAGTGTTATTAATTTATTTAAAAATTAATTTGAGGTGCTGAGAGTTTGACCTAGTGGTAGAGTGCTTGCCTAGCATGTATGAAGACTTGGGTTTGATTCCTGGGTACCACATACATAGAAAAAGCCGGAAGTGGTGTTGTGGTTCAAGTGGTAGAGTGCTAATTGTGAGAAAGTCCAAGGGCAGTGCTCAGGCCCTGAGTTCAAGCCCCAGGACTGGCCAAATTAATTTGAAAGCATAAATAAGGCCTCAGCCCTTTTTCTCAAATGTGAAGCATGAACACGTAAATACTGTAGTATAAATGTATGTGTGGTATTTTGTGTCACAGGGCAAGGAAAAGCTATGTCTAAACAGTCAAAGCAAGGCAAACCAGATGGTTTGACTCTGAGTTTTGGGAGGTATGGTGACTTTGTAACAATAGGATAAATTTAAATTAAGCTTCAGTTAGAATTAGCACTTATTGATGGTACTCAACTCAATTTCTCTGAGCCTCAGGGTTTCTTTTTTAAAAACTATATATATAAAACCATATAATGTTTTTAAAACTATATGTTTTACAAGCTATATAACATTCTTCCTTATAGTGATACATTTTTGATAATACAGATAATGCTAGCATAGGACACAAAAATTGAAAATATACTATGTGCAAACTATTTTATAACTTTTTTTTTTTTTGCCAGTCCTGGGCTTGAGCTCAGGGCCTGAGCACTGGCATTGGACTTTCTCAAGGCTAGAGCTCTACCACTTGAGCCTCACAGCACCACTTCCGGCTTTTTTTTCTATATATGTGGTACCAAGGAATCGAACCCGGGTCTTCATGCATGCTAGGCAAGCACTTTAACCACTAGGCCAAACTCCTGGCCCCTATTTTATAACTTTTATATTTGCATCCTGAACTGATCTTACAATAAGTAGCTATCTATTGATCAATCGATTGATTGCTCAGTCTATTTATCTTGCATTTACCTGCCTTTCATCGGTCTGTCTTATCTATCTATCTATCTAGATGAAGTATTGCTGTATTACAGGCTGGTTTCAAACTCCTAGGCTCAGGTGTGTCTTCAGTATCTGGGACTATAGGTATATGCCAACCTATCCAGTTTAGTTTTCAGGGGTTTCTTTTGTTTTTGTTTTTGTTTTTTTGCCAGTCCTAGGCTTGAGCTCAGGGCCTGAGCACTGTCCTTGGACTTTCTCGAGGCTAGAGCTCTACCACTTGAGCCTCAGCACCACTCCGGCTTTTTTGTATGTATGTGGTACCGAGGAATCGAACCCCGGCCTTTGTGCATGCTAGGCAAGCACTCTACCACTAGGCAAAACTCCAGCCCCTCAGGGTTTTTTATTTTTAAAGTTTATTTCTTAGTCCATATTTATTTTCTAACTTTTTTTTGGCCAGTCCTGGGCCTTGAACTCAGGACCTGGGCACTGTCCTTGGGCTTTCTCAAGGGTAAAGCTTGAGCCACAGCACCATTTCTGGCTTTTTTTTTCTACGTATGTGGTACCGAGGAATTGAACCCAGGTCTTCGAGCATGCTCGAAGGCAAGCACTCTACCACTAGGCTAAACTCCTGGCCCTAACTTTCTGTTCTTGGAATATATTTTTGTTTGACAAGAAGTTTGAAAAATATATCAGGTTGGTTGAGTTCTAGGATTCCTTGTTAAAAATTGGCTGACTATAATAAAATCTATAAGGGCTGGTTTTATAGCATAGTGCTCTCAAATCACAGAAAATAAAGTAGTTAGCTCAGTGTTGGTGGTTTCAGGGAAAGCTTCGTTGTCTTCCTGAATCTTAAAACTGATTAAAGAAATATACTGAGATAATCCTTTGGATGTCAGTTAATCATAATACTGTGTGTAGAATACAGTCTATACTTCCTGAACTGATGGACTATTAAATTCAGTGTATATTTGAAATTGATTGGCATGTTTTTTATTGTAATGTCTGTCTATAGTCTAACGTAGTAATACAAAGGCATTGATCTTTTTCCCAAAAGGTTTTGAAAGAGGAAAGGAAGATATCTCTCAAAATAAAGATGAATCTTCACTTTCTATGTCAAAGAGCAAGGTAAGCATATTGTCCTCACTACACAACTCTGGCATTTTTCTAATCTTTAAGATTAATGGACTGAAACTGAAATTTTATTAAGTTTTTATAATCTGTATTGATGTGGATATGTGTTAGTCTGGGCAATAAAAGTAAAGTTCTTTAGTGATACTGGTATACGTGCCAATGTATAGATTTTCGTATTTTGGTTTGTTGAGCAGATGGATATAGAAGTATAAAAAAAAATGCATGAAGAGCTAGGTATTGGTGGCTCATGCCTGTAATCCTAGCTCCTCAGGAGGCTGAGATCTGAGAATCATAGTTTGAAGCTAGCCTGGGGAAGTTAAGCTAGCCTGAGACTTTTATCTTCAATTAACTAGACAAATCCAGAAGTGGAGGGGTAGCTCAAGTAGTAGAGCACCTTCCTGGAGTGAAAAACCTAAGTGTGAAACCCTGAATTCAATCCCCAATGATGGAGGGAGGGAGATAGATAGATAGCTGGATGGATGGATGAATGGATGGGTGGGTGGGTGGGTGGGTGGATGGATGGATGGGTGGGTGGGTGGGTGGGTGGATGGATGGATGGATGGATGGATGGATGGATGGATGGATAGATAGATAGATAGATAGATAGATAGATAGATAGATAGATAGATAGATAGATAGATAGATCATACAAAGAAGATAGCAGTCGAATAAAATTAGGCTTGTATATTGAGATTCTTCTTGGTGAAAAAGAAATATATGGGTCATTACATATTTTCTTCCAAGGGTAGTTAGAACATTTGCTTTGGGGAACATTAGAGAATTCTTCTATAGCCTCCTTCTTGCTTTTGAGGCCTTCTCAGTTTCTTTCACCTTGAAATTCTCATTATGCCAAAGTACTATATTTTGTGATAGTGTGTTTTGAGTCCTGCCAATCATTTTTTTGTACCAGAAAAGAAAGCTGGGCACAGTGACTCATGCTTGTAATGCTAGCACCTTGAGTTGTTGTTGGAGGCCAGCCCAGGGTAAAGCTTATGAGATACCTATTCAGTCACTAAAAGCTGGCTGTGATTGTATACAATTGCCATTCTAACTTCTTGAGAAGCCTATATAGGAGGCTCATGGTCTAGGCTGGCCTGAGCATAAATTTGAGACCATATTCAAAATAATAACTTAAGAAACAAGGGCTAGAGGGGGGAAAGTGGGTATGCATAGCTTAAGTGGTGAGTGGCTATCTAGCAAGTACAAAGCCTTGAGTTCATACTCCAGTACCATCTCCCCTTAAAAAACAAATCAACGAGGGAAGAAATAATATTATATCTTGATTTCCCATACCTAGAAATACAGTGAAATTGAAGTTGGTTTTTTTTAGAAGTTTACTTTCAAGAAGTTAATATCAGAATTGGTGACTGTGTAATAATATTCCTATTTAACACCTAAACACTTAAGCACAAAAACTTAAATACTGTGACTAACTAGGTACTTGCCACATAATGTACATGAATATGTGTATGCCTATATAGATAGAAAGACACATACATATATGCACACACACACACACATATATGTAGAGGGGTAGGAATGGTAACCTGACAAGGAACTTCACATACGTTGATGAATAAGAGTGCATTAGTGAAAAAAATCTAAATACATGCTTTAGAGATGTGTTTTATGTAAAAGTGATCCTAACTATACTCAGATCTTTAAATTTAATTAAAATTAAGTACATTAAAAGTTCATTTCATACTTAAATGCTTAATAACTATGTAGAGCTAGTGTACGTATGGTGAACAGCTCATATATAAGCGTATTTAGGATGTTTTACTGGGGAATGTTTCTTTTGACTCGGTAAACAATGAGTTCAAGTCTTTATTCTAACCTATTACCTATGAATTTCTGGGTACTAACTACAATGATATTAATAGCTAATTACTGAGAGCTTACTTTGTTGATGTTTTAACTTCTAACAAACTAAAAGATAGACCTTATTGGCCCCATTTTGTAATAGAGCATTCTAAAGTTCAGAGAAATTAAATAGTTCTCCACAGTCAAAGTAACTGAAAGGTAAAATTACATTTCCAAGTGGCTTCGACTTTTCTCATCTGTGCAATGGAAATCACATCTGCCTCTCAGACTATAATGTACAAGGAACTGAGAGAGTACCTAGACAGTAGTAGGTACCTATGAATATTTCCTTATTCTGAATGAAGAATTGCAATACATAAGCAAAATTCTTAACATGGTAATTATTTTCCAATATCCATGATTATCCATACTTTTATATTTAATCTTAGTTTTTCTGTGCTTAGGAGATCTATAGTAGCTAGTTGGTTTCTAACTATTTTCACATGTATAACTCACTCAGTTATTTTTTATAATAGTTGTCAAATATAAACAGTTACCATCGGGTCTTATGCACATGGCATTCTGAAGACTTTTATAACTTTGGTAGAACAATAAATTTTGTTACTTTTTCCATGATTGAGCCATCTAATTGAGTCCATCAAACAACCTTAATTATATACTTTTATGAATCTCTGAAATATTGACAGTACCAGTGCTATCATTTTGAACATAGGACTTTAGTTTGTCATTTATTAAAATATATAGTCTAGGGGCTGGGAATTTGGCCTAGTGCTTGCCTAGCATACACGAAGATCCGGGTTCGATTCCTTAGTCTCGCATACATAGAAAAAAGCCAGAAGTGGTGCTGTGGCTCAAGTGGTAGAGCTCTAGCTTTGAGAAAACCCAAGGATAGTGTTCACGCCCTGAGCCCAAGCCCAGGACTGGCAAAATAAACAAACAAAATAAAAAACTTACCCAAAAACATATTGACTAGTAGGCACTATAGAATATGCCCATCTTATCCCAAAATGTTTTTTGTATAATGCTAACTCATTTTTACATGCACCATTTCCTAAACATTTTCATCATAATAGCAAGTGTAATAGGATATACAGCTAATCAAAATATCTCACGTGAAATAGAATTCATTTTTAATTATCTCCATGAAAGGAATGGCCAGCATAACTAATGTGTCTATTGAGATAAAGGAATTTTATTACAACATAAGGAGTTTCTAGATCACAGATCCCTTAACTTGATCCTTCAACTATCTGTCTGCTTTCATGTGTGTTAGCTAACTTGTCTATTGTTGAACCATCAACCTTTCAGTAAAAAAAAATAATAAACTGACCCAGACATTTGTAAATCTTTTTCAACCAAAATATTTTTGTGATGACAATAACTTATTGTTGCTGTTCATTATATGTATAGTATTTTGTTGTTTCCAAAGAAAATCACAATGTTCATACTTTATTTGAAAGATCAGAGTTTTGGCAGCATTTGCAATCTAGATTCTAGTCACAAGCCTAAAGCACAGCAGTATTGAGTTAAGCATTTTTAAAGTGCTACTTCACTTAACCCTCAAAACTACCCTACAAGTTGATAGTAGTGTGCCTCATTTGTAAAATGAGGAAACTAAGACCAAAGAGATTAAATAATTTATTACTAAAGGCACATATCCTGTTAAGTGATAATAATTAAAGAGAGGGGAGAAAGGGATAGTAGAGGAGACACAGGGTTATGGGGTGGATGGGAGGAAGAAGACGAAGCAAAAGGAGAGGAAGAGAGAAAATAACATATTACATATTCCAAGGCCATTTAACAAAGAATCTAGAGATATTGTGCATGAAATTCTGTGTTCGTCATTGAGATAGTAGTCAGTACACTTTATGAACAAAGGGAAATTTAGTTTGGTAAAGTATTTCCACAAAAATTAACTTATTGCTTCTGACCTGTTAAAATCATATTGATTCAGAAAACTGAATATAAGATGATAGACTTTAATCCCTGGCTTTTCTGTTTGATGACAATGTAACTTTTGGAAGATAATTTAAATCTGAAGGTCTAACTTTGCTCATTAGTAAAAGGGGGCTACTGTAACTAGTCATAGTGTTGCTTTGAGTATTAAATGAGATAGTACATATAATGTATTTTTAATCCTTTACAAAATAATAACCAACCATTTAACAAATTTAACTGTTAAGCTGATGTTGTATTCCTCATTTAAAAATACCTTAAGAAGTATGTTATGACATGCACTTTTCTGTTGATTTGTGAGAAGTAAAATTTCATTATAATGTTATGCCATCAAATTTCTCCAAGAGGAGCTGGGTTATTTTGGAGTTTTGAGGGCCAAGGAGAATGTAAAGACCTATTTAGCTGGAAGAATTGTTTCAATATCATCAAATTTACCACCTCATGACAATAAGCAATGTGATACCTCAAGATCAGTTTTTAAGTCAGTAACTTTAGCAGCAATTTAAGTAGGTCAGTCTACATGTTCTACAATGAGAAGTATTTATAATTTTTTCTTATGTCACCAGTTGCTCTTACCACCATAACCTATTTATGCCTCATTTATCTAAAGGTACTTTGAGCCTTACATCAGTGACACTTTTAGCAGACGAGAGAAAAATCAGTCCTAGTTTCATTTTATTCGCTGGTCAGATATTTATTGATTCCTTGCTTTTCTTCTGGTGATATACTGGATATCACTGATAAAATGGTACCTGCCCTTGTGGGTATTAAAATTTAGGGAACTTGTATCCAAATGTTCTCATTTTTGCTCATATCTAATGATTGTCTGAAGATTTGGCCATTCATTGTTTGAAAGCTATCATTTAGATTAAGTTCTCTGTAATTTCTTGGTATTAGGCTAAGATAAGAACTAGAAACTTTTTTAAGTTTTAGCAATTAAGAACTTTAAGTTTATACTATTATATACTTAACAATAGGTAAAAAGTTATTCCTTGTTACCTATTTTGCATTGAAGGAATATATTTAATTTTATTGCTCCAGATTCATAGAAGCAGCGTTTAATTTTATACTTTTCTATTCTGATAAACCATTATAGCACTGGATTATGAGATCTAGGTTCTGATAAGTGCTATATTAATGATAGTGGTTTGCAAAATCAGCTCATCTGAAACCTCCCTTATGACTTGCAAATTGTTGTGCTTTTTCCCCCAAGGTTCTTATGAAGATTAAATAAATGAAATGTAAACTGAAAGGCTGGTAAAGTTTACGACATTAATAACACTTTAGGTGAGCAGAATAGATGGGAAAAACTCAACCCTATAAATATATTTAAACAATACAAATGAAAGTGTTATAATCATAGTTATGGACTATTGCGTTTCTTTTGTGTTGTGTTTGTTGATTATGGAGTTTGAACTTGGCATGGGTGCTGCCCCTGAGCCTCTCTGTGCTCAAGGCTAGCTAGCACTCTACTACTTGACCCACAGAGCCACTTTTGGATTCTGAGTGGTTAGTTGGAGATAAGAATCTGGCAGGACTTTCCTATCCAGGCTGGCTTTGAACTGTGATCCTCTGATCTCAGCCCCCTGAGTAACTAGTATACAGGTAAGAGGCACTGGTGCCCTGCTGTACTGCTGCATTTCTTGCCACTGAATGAGGAATAGCTTTAGAGCAGTGGAATATAGCAACTTGAAAAGATTCTAGATTTAAAAACTAAATCATTAATATGATTAATATGATTTTTTAATTTAGAATTTTCAACAGTAGTTGAAATTTTACAAAAAGTATTTGGCTACTTTTCCCCCCAAAGAATAACTAAATAATTGTATATATTCCAAAAATAGATTGCAAAAATTTGGAAGTGTTCTTGTTTGGAGTATTTGTGGATTTAACATGGATTCTCTTTTAAACACACTGGCTGTATAAAGAAAACCAGTATTGAAAATCTCTATTTATGTACCTGACAGCATTAAATAAAAAGAATGTGAGAAATACAAGCTTTATAATGACATATAGAAAAAGTGAAGTTTTTAACTCTTTTGTCTTCTATTCAATATCTATGTGATTTTAGTCGGAATCTAAACTTTATAATGGCTCGGAAAAGGAGAGTTCAACTTCAAGCAAACTCACAAAAAAAGAATCTCTTAAGGTTAGTGTCTATTGTTATTTACAAGTGTCTATTGTTATTTACGAAAAGTATGTCTTAAAACATGTATATGTTATGTGTTCCTTAGGAAAGAAAAAGTTACCCAGAGGCTAGTTGGGTAAGCATAGTAGAAAATTTATTTTTGTGTGGTCACAGGTAAGAGACTACTTGATGACTGTTTCAGAGCAGGTTATTTCACACTTTAAATGGCCACATCAGGGACTAAGGATTTGCTATCAAGTTTTCACAGACAGACCAGAGCTGAGTGGGCATTTCTCTATATTGGAGAACAGCTGATGGGACACTGGTACTCTGGGAAATTCAGTTCTCAAACTGAAAGCTGGATTTCTTATTTCTGTTAGGAAGTATGTAGTATTGATCTTGCGGTCTTCCTGAATGACTAGTGTCCTGGAGGTAGAGGAATGAGAGCTTTCTACTTGCTCTAGGTTCTTACCTAATCTGATTTGCCCTTTTATGTTACATTTCAATACTATCAATCTGTTAATTTAAAAATGCATATTTACAAGAGGGAATATCTTTATAGTTTTCTGGGGTAAAACATTTTTGTGATGTATATAGCTTGTTCCTTTACTGTGTTTTCTATAGAAAATTTTGTTTTGTCATTTTAATATCTATAGAGAAACAAGCAGGTTTTAAATATACAGAAAAAGAACAGTATAGCCAGGCGCGGTGGCTCAAGCCTGTAATCCTAGCTACTCAGGAGGCTGAGATCTAAGGATCTTGATTCAGTGCCAGCCTGGCACTAAAGTCTGTGAAATTCATATCTCCAGTTAACCACTAGAAAACCACAAGTGGTGCTGTGGCTCCCAGGTTAGGGCCATAGCCTTGAGCTGAAGAGCTCAGGGACAGCACGCAGGCCCAGAGTTCAAGCCCCATGACCAACAAAAAACAAAAACAAAAAACAGAACAGTTTTTCTTTTTGGATACAGTTGACCTCTAGTCCCAGTCTGGACCAAGAAAAAAAGAAAAGAAGAGAAAAGGAAAGGAATTCAAGCCACTGAGTTCAAATTCTAATTTGACCACTGCAGAGGGGGTGCTGGTCTTCCAAAACAACCACCAAAAATTGGGCTGGAGGTATGGCTCAAGTTGGTTGAGTTCCAGCCAGTTTATATAAGGCTTTGAGCTTAAACCTAATATTAACAAAAAACCAAACCCAATACAACAAAAATCCTTAAAATGCAAGCAGATGTATGTTAGTGAGGGAATTTATTAGAAAAAAATTAGATAGTATAGCATAGTGGTTAAGAGCATAGATTTGGTGGGAGCCAGGTTGAATTCTGTGTGATCCTAGACAGCTTATTCTTTGCTTCAGTTCTCTCATCTACAAAGTAAGGTTTATAACAAACCTACTTTAAAAGATTGTTATGATTAAATACAGTAATTTTCATAAAGATAAGGGCTTAAAACAATGTCACATTCGCTGGATGGGCATGATGGCTCACTCCTGTAATCCTAACTACTCAGGAGGCTGAGATTTGAGGATTGCGGTTCAAAGCCAGCCTGGGCACGAAAGTAGTAAGGTTCTTATCTCCAATTAACCATCAGAAAACCAGAAGTGGTGCTATGGTTCAAGGGGTAGGGTGTTAGCCTTGAGCTGAAGAGCTCAGGGATAGTCCCAAGCTCAGAGTTCAAGCCCCACGACCAACCCTCCCCCTCCCCCCAAAAAAAGTCAGACTCATAGAATGCACTCATTATTAGCTTTCGTTATTTTATTATGCCAGGGATCCCATGGAGCAATTGAAAGGAAAAGATGGACATAGAAACTTTAAAAAATGTTGAAAGGAAAAAAATGTATTTTTACCAAAATACACAAGGCTGGGTTTAATGGTTCATACCTTTAATCTAGTTACTAGTTACTAGTTAGGTTACTAGTTAGGTAGAGAGGATCTCAGTTTAACGCCTGAGCAAAAAGCAAGACCCCATCTGAATGAGAAGGCTAAGCATGGTGGTGTATTCTGACATCTCTGCTACAGGGGAGAAATATAAGTAGTACTGTTAGGTTTCAGGCAGGCCTGGGGGTAGAGTGAAGTATAAGACTCTACCTGAGAAATAACAAAAAAGTTGAAAAGGGTGAGGGTTTGTAGTTGATGTATTTTAGCATTTACTAAACAAGAATGAGGCCTGGAGTTCAAATCATTATTCTTTGAAACAAAGCCAACCAGAATAGAACAAAAAACACAAAAGGTTATATACATAGAAACAATCTGAAAAGATAATGTTTCCCAGAGGATTATATAATTAAAAAGAGATAGAATTATTTTTAAAGCTACAGAGAACTGGACCAATAATTAGAGAAACTATATTTAAACTAGGTTTCCAAAGAATATCACCCAGCTATGGAATAACCAACCAAATAAATTGTAGTTATTTTATCCTAAGATGCAAAAATTCTAAAGAAGTTTACAATTCCTGAGTTTTAATTTTCTATTCATGTAAAATAGGTGCAAAAGAAAAATTACCGAGAAGAAAAGAAAAGAGCCACAAAGGAGTTGCTCAGTACAATCACAGATCCTTCAGTTATTGTAATGGCTGATTGGTTGAAGGTAAGTATGTTGAAGCTTAAGTTCTGATTGTTAGATGTTTGCTCATTAGAATAGGAAAGCTCAGCGTGTATCTAAAGTCCATAAGGCTAAAACAATTCTTAGAATGATTTTTTCACATTGGTATGAAGACTATTAATTATTTCCCAGAGATTCTATGATCTAATCTTAATAGAAGGAATTTTAATATCTCCCTTAACAATAGTATTATATATACTAGTTTTTTTAAAAGGACTTTAGTTGTGTTATATTACGTTGTTTAAACAACTCACTGTAAAAGCATATTTTGCTTTTTATTCAAATTATCATTTACTATTATTGAGGACTTGATGTAGGCATTGTTGAAGGAAAAGATAAATTTATCAGGGCCAGGAATGTAGCCCAGTGGTAAAGTGCTTGCCTAGCATGCACAAAGCCCTGGGTTTGATTCCTCGGTACTACATATACAGGAAAATCCAGAAGTGGTGCTATGACTCAAGGACAGAAAAAGCCTTGAAAAAGATGAAGCCCCAGGACTGGCAAAAAAAGTATCTGATAAGAATTATCAGACAGGATCAGGAGTTTGGCCTAGTGGCAGAGTGCTTGCCTGGCATGCATGAAGCCCTGGGTTTGAAGCATTCCTCAGTACCACATAAATAGAAAATCCGTAAGTGACTCTGTGGCTCAAGTGGTAGAGTGGTAGCCTTGAGCAGAAGAAGCTCAGGGACAATATCCAGGCCCTGAGTTCAAGCCCCAGGACTGGCAAAAAAAAAAAAAAAGGATAAACACATACTCCACATAAAAAGTGGAATATCCATTTACTCAAAATTACAACTGTAATAAACACTACAAAGTGAAGATAATACTATGCCTCCTTACTGGTCAGGGAGTTAGGAAGGCTGTCCTTTGTAGTATAGTATTTTGAAACTAGTCCTCCACTAAGATTACAGTTTTTTGGAAGCAGATGTCATTTTTACATCTGCCTATAGTGATTGCCATACAGTAGCTCTTTAAATAGCTCTTATTCTGAAACATATATAATGGAAAGTTTTATACTTAGCATTATGTAGTTTATTTTACAGACCACAAAGAGAAACATGTATTTATTTTTGTAATTGTATTTTTATAGATTCGTGGTACTCTGAAGAGCTGGACCAAGTTGTGGTGTGTGTTGAAACCTGGGGTGCTACTGATCTATAAAACCCAAAAAAATGGTCAGTGGGTTGGAACAGTCCTTCTGAATGCCTGTGAAATCATTGAGCGACCATCCAAAAAAGATGGCTTTTGTTTCAAGCTTTTCCATCCTTTGGAACAGTCTATCTGGGCAGTGAAGGTATGTTAAGTACTTTAAAAGGTAAAAAGTAAAGATTACTGGCTGTGGTTTTTATGTTTTCCCCAGGCTTATATATTTGTTTCTTATAAATCTGTTTATTTTTCAAGAGCTTAATTTCCCCTGCCCTTTCTCTTATTTATAATGAAATGTGTACCAAAACACTTGGATTGCTTTAAATATCTAACTTAAAAAAATTTATTTTGCACAAGGCCCTGAGTTCAAATTCCAGCATGGGTACAAAACCAAAGTAGCAAAAAGAAGGAGGCAAGAGAGTGTAAGATCAGGTTACCTATTTGTGAATGCATAGGTATGACTACCTAGAAAAGAATTTTATTTGATATAATAAGTTTGGAAGAAAGCAGAAGACTTTAAATGTCAGAGAAATTGATGTACATCTGATTGGGGGTTGAGGAACTGCTGAAGAATTTTGAGAATGATCATAAATAAAGGGTGAATGAGGAGGTAGGAGAGGAAAATAATTATGTTTCATTAAAGAATTACATGAAGCTGTGTGCGCTGGTGCCTCACACCAGTAGTAATCCTAGCTACTTGGGAGGCTGGGATATCAGGATCGAGATTCAAAGCCAGCCAGGACACTAAAGTTCAAGAAGGAGACTCTTATCTCCAATTAACCACTGGAAAACTGGAAGTGGACGTGTTGCTATGGCTCCAGAGGTAGGGTGGTAGCCTTGAGCTGCAGAGCTTAGGGACAACTTCCAGGCCCAGGGGCAGGGGGGTAACCTTGAGCTGAAGAGCTCAAGGACAGCGCCCAGGCCCAGAGTTCAAGCCCCATGACCAACAAAACAAAACAAAAAAAGAACCTTTGTAATACAACTATTAAAATTCTACTTATGATAAAAATTACACTGTAAATTTAATGTTTTCTTTCTTTCCACAAAAGAACCGTTTCTACTTAAGATATGACTTGGGGATTACATGTTTGTGTTAAATACTTTTAAAACATCTCCAGCCATAAGTAATCCTTTTGTTTTGCATTTTTAAGAAAAAAATAGTTTTATAGTTTTTTAAAAACATATCACTGCTCATAAAATAGAGATTTACTTTTTCCTAGCCCTAGTGAAACTGTAGTTCTTGTTTTATTTCCATCTGTTTTCTTTAGACTTATAGAAATTTAATACTCATCTAGTAGTAGTAGTATATAAAAATTATCTGTTAAATGGTCTAATATGCTAAACTTTTTGTTTTCTTTAATATGTAAACAATATATAGAGATAATGCCTAATAAAAACAATTATTCCTGCAATTTTCTATTAAGGAGGTATATTTGTGGCAATAAAATGTTGAGATCTCATAATACTTACTCTGTACCATTTATTTTGTTATAAGGGTCCTAAAGGTGAAGCAGTTGGATCCATAACTCAGCCCTTACCTAGCAGTTATTTGATCATCCGAGCTACTTCAGAGTCAGATGGTAAATACATTTTTAATGGATTGTTTGTCATTTTGAGGGTTTTATACACCACTTTGTTTATCCTTGAAGGGATTTTTTTCTCTTGTTTTTTGACATGCTTACTCAGCTGACACTCCATTTGAGCCACACCTCAAATCTGGCTTTTTACTAGTTATTTTAGAGATGATGTTGGGATTTTTCTGCCCAGTATTGGCTTCTAACCGTTGTCTTCTAGATCTCAGTTTCTTTACTTAGCTAATATTACAGATGTGACCTACTAATGCTTAGAACGGTTCTTAGTATGACACTTGCAGCAGAAACATAATCATAAAACTCCTTAGAGACGTAAATTCTAATAGTGTAATTCCTTTGCACAATTAGCTGACAGTTTAAGAACATGAGTACCAGGAAGCTGAAATGTGTTTGTCTGGGGAGAAAGGGGAAGACAATATTGAGGAATGGGGGGCAAATAATCACTGTGCATATGAAAAGGGAGAGCCGTATAACTTGGGGAGGAGTATATGAGGTCTGTCCTGAGATAGATGGACCCTGTGAAGAAACTGCTTAAAACACTAGGCATACTAAGTTGGTAAACAAATTTGACAGGAAAAGAGCATTGTGTAACTGAGCAGTATGTTAGGAACTCAGTTTTCCTCTTTGTTCTCTGTTGTCATATAGACAACTTTTTAACTTCTTAGTGTTCTTTATGGTAGCTCGTTAAGTTTTATCATTTTATATGGATTTAACTATATTTTATCATTAAAGGTTAACATTTGTGAGATACTCATATACTATTTTGGTTTTACTTAAGAAAATGTTAAATTCAGAATAGTTTATTCCACATTTATCAGCTTGATTTCTAATTTATGAGGCAAATATGGAGAAAGCACAATTTATTTGAAGCCAAAGTAACTTTAAAACTTTAACAATTAGTAATTGATTTTTTTCTTTGCTTTCATGTTTCAAAGTTTAGATTAGCTTGATGGTAGGGTACCTTATAACCTTCTAAAGTTGACTTTCTAGCAAATTTTTTTAAAAAATGGAATACATTGGTTGTACAAGGGAAATCATTTTGTGACATTTCCCTAGATGTACAATATATCCCAATTTAACCTTCTCTTTCTGTCTCTCTTCCCAATCTCCTACCCACTTCATGGAAAAATTTCAGTAGTTTCACTGTTCTGTTTTCATATATACAAATAAACCATATAGACTGTATAATCCCTATTCACTCCCTTAATTAGCTCTCCTCTTCCTACTGGTTCGCACTCTAAGTCTGTCATGGAATTATCTTTAAACTGGAACATGTATAAGTAGTCACTACATTTTTTTTTTTTTTTTTTTGCCAGTCCTGGGCTTGAGCTCAGGGCCTGAGCACTGTTCTTGGGCTTTCTCAAGGGTAGAGCTCTACCACTTGAACCTCATCACCACTTCTGGCTTTTTTTCTATATATGTGGTACCAAGGGATTGAACCCTGGTCTTCATGTATGCTAGGCAAGCACTCTACCACTAGGCCATGCTCCTGGCCCTGAAAATGTTTTATATTGCTGGTAGTTCATTAGATCTTTAAACATATATGGATTTTAAGAGCATTTAAGTATCTGTGAAAATGTTTCTGCAAATGTAGTCTTTTGAATATCAGAAATACAGCTGTGAATGATGGCATTATACAAGCATTTTCTTGATTAAGTGAAATAATTACGACTCAGAGGCAGGTATCAAATGTTTTCCCTCATATGTAGAATGCAAAGAAGGTGAAAATAGAAGAAAGCTGTTAGGGAAGCAGAAGGAAACCAGGGCAAGCAATGTTAATCAGGGAGAAAAAGAGGGCGGTTGATACTATCTAAGAATGTTAAATGCAAGTATGAAGATGTCACAGTAAAATTCATTAATTAATTCTTGCTAAAATATCCATAAATATAAGTAGAATGTTGCTAAGCCTGGGTATAGATCTTTTGTCCAGACATAGTAGAATCATAACCTCTTTGGTATTTTTTATGTATTTTACTTGATAACTTTCAAAATACACTGAGTGACAATGTTTACAGTTTACAAAATAATGTTAACTTACTTTAGGTATATTTGCCAATCTATGTTGTATGTTATTCATTTTTCTGTGGTTTCTAAATGCTTAGTATATGAAAAGCATTTGTAACAAAGGTATTAATAAACAGTATCAAGACTGTATTCAAATGAACTTTTCCAGTACATGTTGGGTTTTTTTTTTTGGCCAGTCCTGGGCTTGAGCTCAGCACCTGAGCACTGTCCTTGGATTTTCTCAAGGCTAGAGCTCTACCACTTAGTCCTCAGCACCACTTCCAGCTTTTTTCTAAGTATGTGGTACCGAGGAATCGAACCTGGGTCTTTGTGCATGCTAGGCAAAGCACTCTACCACTAGGCCAAACTCCCGGCCCCTCCAGTGCATGTTTTTTAAGGAAGTACTGATAATAAGTTTAATAACTGTAATAAATTTATTTAATACTTTTAATAAAGTAAAATAAATGATAGTCTCATAGATTTTCTTGTATATTCTATGTGTTCTTCTAGGAAGGTGTTGGATGGATGCTTTGGAATTGGCTTTAAAATGTTCTAGTCTTCTTAAGCGTACAATGATCAGGGAAGGAAAGGAACATGATCTGAGCATTTCATCAGATAACACACATGTGACTTTGTATGGCTTATTACGTGCAAATAATCTCCACAGTGGTGACAACTTCCAGTAAGTAGATACTCTACTAATTTGGCAATTTCAGAGATCATATTGTTCATGAGGTTAGGTCTTCTAGTTTACTAATACATACAGGATTGAAATTTGCCTATCTTCCCATTATATGACCTAAAAACCTTCAAAACTTGTTGATCTAGTATGATTAGGTACAAGAATTTTTTAAAATTCTATCTAAATGTGCCTTTTCATTCCTAAGTCAACTATGCCATCTATCTACTTTGATCTGTTCATAGTTCATATGATGCCTCCATTCCGAATAATTTCTATTCCTTTTTCTCTTGTCATAGTTATGTGTGTTTTAAGATCAATTTAAAGTATTACATCATGCACGAAGCTTTTCTTTTTTTCTTTTTTCTTTTTTTTTTTGTCAGTCATGGGGCTTCAACTTGGCTTGGGTACTGTGTCTGAGCTCTTCAGTGCTCAAAGCTACCGCCCTACTTCTTGGCCTGGACATTGTTCCTGAGCTCTTCAACTCAAGGCTACCTACCTACCCTTGAGTCACAGCTCCACTTCCCATTTTTTGATGATTACTTTAGTGCCTGAGCTGGCTTTGAAGGAGATCTTAAGATCTCAGCCTCTCCTGAGTAGATCCACATCTTTTAATATCTCCCAAGGTTTATATGTAACATGTGCCTTTTTTGACTAATCTATAAAATATAGTAATTTTATCTATCTCACAGGGTAGTTTTGGTAATTTTCAGGATTAAATGAGTTAAACTATATAAATCTCTTCTAGAACAATGCATAAGTGTTCATAATATTTTACTCTTAAGGTTAAATGATGGTGAAATTGATCGACAGCATTTTAAAGACCAAGATATGTACTCTGATAAATCTGATAAAGAAAATGATCAGGAACATGATGAATCAGACAATGAAGTATTGGGAAAAAGTGAAGAAAGTGACACAGATACATCAGAAAGACAAGATGACTCATATATTGAACCTGAGCCTGTTGAGCCTTTGAAGGAGACTACCTACACTGAACAGAGCCATGAAGAACTTGGAGAGGTAAAAGTCTATTTTCAGAGATTCTGGTTTTCTTATGCCTGAAACTTTGATAATCAGACTATAGATATCTGCTTGTTTTTTTTATCTTCTTGAATACTTATATAATGTGCTTATTTCAAAAAGTATATACATGTGAAATAAATCACTAAACACATACTTTCACAGATAACAATGTAGTTGCAATTTAAAAGTTTACATTTCTTTCAACTTTATTTTTGAAATATAGGACTTTTCAGTGTTGCTAGATACAAATGTTGCTACTCAGTCATTGCTGGATGCAAAGTAAATTGCAAGGAAACTTGAATTAGTAACTCTTGTGTTCTTATCAAGGCATAAAAGTAGATATAGTGTGAAATAATAGGATATAATGTTTTCGTAGTAGATCTTATATGAATATTACTCACTTTGGTGTTTTTCGTTGCTCCCCCTTTACGTAAGTTTTATGCCTATAGAGTTTAGTATCTAGAGGATTATTTGCACATTTTAAGAATGCTTGAAAGCCGGGCACTGGTAGCTTACACCTGTAATCCTAACTACTCAGTAGGCTGAGATTTGAGGACCGCAGTTCAAAGCCAGACATAAAAGTCTGTGAGATGGTTATCTCCAGTTAACCACCAGAAAACTGAAGTGGCGCTGAGACTCACAATGGTAGGCGGTACCCTTGAGTTGAAGAGCTCAGGGACAAGTACCCAGGCCCAGAGTTCAAGCCCCATGACCGACCTACCCTTCCCCCCCCCCCAGGGGAAAAAAAAAAAAAAGGAATGCTTAAAATAGTCCTAGAGATAATTCATGGTTTCAATTGTGTATCTATATGTCTGAAATGAATATATTTCAATGTGTTCTGTCCATTGCTAAAGGCAGGTGAAGCTTCTCAAACAGAAACTGTGTCTGAAGAAAATAAAAGCCTTATCTGGACACTGTTAAAACAAGTCCGTCCTGGCATGGATTTGTCTAGAGTGGTTTTGCCTACTTTTATTTTGGAACCTCGTTCTTTCCTGGATAAACTTTCAGATTACTACTATCATGCAGATTTTCTATCTGAGTAAGTATATTTTTATTCCCTAAAATAGAAGATACAATTTTAGATTCTCAATTCATAATTTTAGATTCTCAAGAGTGCTCTTTTCGATCATTATGCCTTTCCAAAATTATGCTGTACAGAGACATAGCTCTATGACTTCTGTAGTACACCTTAAGAGCATATTTAAAACTTTCCTAGTGGGGTCACTGGCTCCTAGACTTGCTCAGTAATCTATCACAATGAGAAAGAATCTGTACTATTCTTCTGAAACAAAGCCCTTTTACAGGTTCCATTCTTGGGCTTTTTTCTCTGTTGATTTACGTATTTATGAGACCTACACAACTTGCCACAGTCAAATGAACTTCAAGTTGCTGCTTTTGACATAAATCTTCTTTGTCATCTTTGCTTTTTGTTTAAAGAAGACAGGGGAGGAAATGTTCATTTCTCTACCAAGAGATTTTTAGAAAATGATGAAATTTTCATTTTGTACACACCTTTCCTGGTGTCACCTGCTGAACCCATTCCAGCAAGCTGTGCTGTTTGAAGGCATCGTCTTTTCTGTGGTTCTGAGTTCCGGCTCTGTGACTTGACTGTTTGAATCTGCATCAGTATTTGATTCTTTTTATTAATTATATCAGTGAACAGAGCAGGAAAATAAATCCTAACTGGAATCAAAAGATAATTAGTAAATTGTGGGAAAGTTTTACAAGCTAAGTTATAGACATTGAAATTAGAAATTTAATGAAAATATTCAACCTGTAGATAAAACAGGGGAAGAAATGACCAAGCATTAAAAAAAATGAAGAAATAGGACCAAGAGTTTGGCCTAGTAGTAGAGTGCTTGCTTTGCATGCATGAAGACATGGGTTCGATTCCTCAGTACCACACACATAGAAAAAGAAAAAAAAAGCTGGAAGTGGTGCTGTGGCTGAAGTGGTAGAGCTCTAGCCTTGACAAAAAAACCAAGGACAGTGCTCATGCCCTGAGCCCAAGTCCAGGACTGGCAAAGAAAAAAAAGAAAAAGAAATAGCAATAGTCAGTAAACATGTAAAACTTGTTCAAAGTAAGAAAATGTAGATTCAAACTAAAGCAAGATAGTGATGTTCATATTCCATAATGACAAAAAAAACTCAAATGCTTTTATATATTAGTTCTGCTATGTTCTATAGACACTTATCCTTCCTATCTAGAAATTAAATTTTTCACAAACTAAGCAAGTTACTATGACTCATATTATGATCTTCTTAAGAGACATCCATTTTCATGAATGGGAAAAGGTTATACTTTACCAGGAATGGAAGGGCACCTCTGTAATCCAAGAATTTGGGACTGAAACAGCAGTGTCACAAACAAGATCAAGGCCAACCTGGAAATTGTGACAGACCCTGTCTCAAAAGGAAGAAAGGAAGAGAATTAGGGAGAGAGGGAAAGCCAAGGAAGCAGAAAGGAAGAGAGTGAGGAGAGAGGAAGAATCAAAATAAAGTTGCTTTTTTTTCTACCAACATACATTCTTGCCAAGGCTCTGTGAGGCACTAACTATGGTCATCCATCCCAGGACTCATACAAACTAGCACAGTAATTTTGAATAGAATCTGGTATATTTGCCAGATTATAAATACATTATCCTTTGATCTAGTAAGTCTGCTTATGTAGCTCCCACATTCCCTCAGGTGTGTAATAGTGAAACGGATTTAGCTTAAGTGGCCATCCATCGTTGAATGTTATATTAAATAACATATGTTATCCACGTACATGAGTAGGAACTCATACAGAAGGCCCTCTGGGGAAAAAATGAGCTACAGAAGAATACATATTGTGTGCAATCCCCACTCCCTTTTTAAGTAAAACAAACTCTTTATTCTTATTTATGCTAAAGAATACTTTAAAAGATCTTTAACCAAATTTTCCTTTAGAAGACAAATAGAGACAGTGTGGAAAGACAGAATAATATTTCAGTTAAGGATGTATACTGAAGACATATTCTTTATATTGCTTTGACTTTTGACCTATACACATGTAAAATTTAAAACAAAATTGTATAATAAGAATTTAAACCAACTGGTAAATGGAATTATCCAGAGACCAAGACAATATAACAAAGAACAGAAAAAATTTGGGGTGGGTGGAAAGTGATTTAGATTGGGGTAAATCTTAGGAATTGAGTTACATGGCTACTTTGCCATATGTTACCAGTTATATTTTACAATCATACTATATTGAGTTGAATGTTAGAATTTGTACCAGATCTTATAAATATTTGGGGCTTATTATTTTGTGTTTTTAGGGCTGCTCTTGAAGAAAATCCGTATTTCCGTTTAAAGAAAGTAGTAAAGTGGTATTTGTCAGGATTCTATAAAAAGCCAAAGGTAATGCTTATATTTTTCTTTGGTTAGCTTTTTATAAGTTTCTCATCTTTGTGTATAAAGTTTACTTACAGTTACTAGTAAAATTACAAAATGCTTGATTATTTAGATCTGTATTTTGATTTGTCATATAGTTTTTTATTGTAAATTTTATTTACTATAAAATTATAAAATTTTTTAAATTGACACAGTTAAATTGGTTTTGGCTAATCTACACTGTTTTGATTTTTCTGTTTTTATAATTTGAATCCTGTATGCTTTTTGATTTAGGGACTAAAGAAACCATATAATCCTATACTTGGTGAGACTTTTCGTTGTTTATGGATTCACCCAAGAACAAGCAGCAAAACATTTTACATTGCCGAACAGGTATTAGAAATGCATGTTACAGAAACAAAACTAACTTGAAAGTTATATATACATATAAACACGTGTGTATATTTGTATGTACATGTTTGTCAGTTGTGGGGCTTGAAGTCGGCCTGGGCACTGTCCTAGGACACTATCAGGCTTACAGTGCTCTACCTCACTGACTTTCATGCCTGGGCTGGCTTTGAACCTTGATCCTCAGATCTTAGCCTCCTGAGTAGCTAGGATTACATGCGTGAGCCACCAGCACACCCAGCTTCATGTAATTCTTTAATGAAACATAAATATTTTCTTCTCCTACCTCCTCATTCACCCTTTACTTATGATCATTCTCAAAATTCTTCAGTAGTTCTTTAAGTCCAAAGTTACATGTACACCAATTTCTCTGACATTTAAAGTCTTCCAGTTTTCTTCCAAACTTATGTCAAATAAAATTCTTTTCTAGGTAGTCATACCTATGCATTCACAAATAGGTAACCTGATCTTCCACTCTCTTACTTCATTCTTGTTGTTACTTTGCTTTTGTACCCAGGCTGGAAATCTGAACTCGGGATCTTGTGCTCACACTTAACTTTTTTGCTTAAGACTGGCCTTTTACCATTTGATCCACACCTCTACATCTGGCTTTTTGCTGATCTGAAATAAGAGTCTTATGGGCTTTCCTGCCCAGTCTGGCTTCAAATGGCAATTCTTATATCTTAGACTTCTGAGTAGCTGAGATTATATCATGTGCCAGCAGTGCCCAACTTTATTGCATCATTATTTTAAAATTTTATTTTCCATCCAGTATTTTCATCTAAAAACCATTTCTTCATCTAAACAACCCCTGACTACTTGTTTTTATTATCCAAATAACTGCAGCTCCCAGTGATTTCCTTCTCTTCCTAAACATCAGAATTATTTATGTGATTATCCATTCACTAAGCGGTTATTTTAACATTTGTATTATTGTTGTTGTTACTATTATTATTATTATTATTATTATTATTATTATTATTATTATTTGTTGGTCATGGGACTTGAACTCTGCCTGGAAACTGTCCCTGAGCTCTTCAGCTGAAGGCTAGCACTCTACCATTTGAGCCACAGCACCACTACCTGTTTTCTAGTGGTTAATTGTTAAGAGTCTCAGACTTTTGTGCCTGGGGTGGCTTTGAACCACCACTATCTTCAGATCTCATCCTCCTGAGTAGCTAGGATTACAGGTGTGAGCTACCAGTGCCTCTTAACACTTTTATTATTTACTTTATTACAGGATGTTTATTTCTCCATTTCAGGGAAAGATAATGAAATTGTATCTGTTCTACTCCTCAAAGACACTTACTTTGTTATTGTTACTTGGCAGTCCGAAAATATTTCTTAATTTCCAAACTTGCATTAATTTAAATTTATGTACATATGTTTTCATGGTTCTCCATTTTATGCCTTGTTTACATGAACCTGGGAATATGGTATTCTTTCTCAATAACAAGTAACTATTTCAATAATTCTGATCTTTAAAAGTCATCTACTGGAGATTTTATCATACTGTTCAAGTTGAAACTGAAGTATTACACTTTTTAAGACATTTTAGATCTCTGTAATTCTTCAGAAAATTGAAGAGTTTAATGATTTTTTTTGCTTTGGAAGCTAAAATTGATTAGCTATGACTTTTTATTTTTTTGTTCAGTACTGGGGTTTTGAACTCTCAGCTTGGGCATTGTCCCTGAGCTCTTCAGCTCAAGGCTACCACTATACCACTGGAGCCATAGAGCCACTTCCCAAAATGATTAGCTTTGAAAGAAACCTAAGATATAAACATTGAGTTATTAAAACACCATCTCACAAGTTTAAGTTCAGGAAGCCATATGATGAATAACTAAAAATATTAGTATGCTACAAAGTGGATTGTTGCTAAAACTGAGTTAAAGCCACATTTATTATCTCATCATCAGGCTTAGGAATCTCGATGCTGCCTAACAGTGATTACGGGTAAGGGTCTAATGCAGGGTCTAGTGTAGTTATTGCAGAATTCAGTGGCTGGAAAGTTCACATCCAACCTTATTCCCATGCTGTTACAAAAGATAACTCACTTCCTCAATACATGAGTCTTTCCTAGGTTTTTTAAACCACACAGAAACTGGCTTCTCAGAACTTAGAGAATCAGGGGTAAGGGTTAGCAAATGACCAACAGTCCCTCCCCCAAAGATGAAAGCTATATTATAAAGCAATAAATGATATAGTGTCATCTCCACACCAACTATCTTTGGTTCATCTTAAGGGCCTACTTTGTAGTGTAAAAATCAAGGGGTAGATTTTTATGGGAGGAGAAAGCTGGTTATCCTGAAAGCATAAATATTTTGTTACTTACCAAATGCTTCTTCTTGCTCATTATAATGCTAGAAATTTTGATACTAGCATAGTAATATACTCATACCGTTACATTTTGTTTTCTCCTTTAATAGGTATCTCATCACCCACCAATATCTGCCTTTTATGTTAGTAACAGAAAAGATGGCTTTTGCCTCAGTGGTAGTATCCTGGCTAAGTCCAAATTCTATGGTGAGTTTCTTCTATCCTAACTGGCACTCTTCTCACAGAGGTAGCATTTTCTGGTTTTTATTTACAAATAGGGTAAATAGTATTTGTTTTTAGCAAGGCATTTATGTCATTTTTAATATCTTTATTTGAATAATGAGCTTTTTTCTGATTCATAACTGGAGGTACGGCCATTTCATATAATTTTAAATTTGAAAACAAATGAATCTAAAACTAGAATAGGTAAAATAGAAGATCTGGCTACTTGAGAGGGTACGGAACACAGATAAGTCTGTGTTGGGAAAATATAAAAATGATTAGGAACATGGTATATATCTTTATGTTTTCAAGATGTCTTATTTCCTTTGGTTCAGGTTTGGGTTTTACGTCATTTGGTTTAGTTAATGTTTGCTTCTTTTCTTCTAAGTGTTACATGTATTTCAAATTAGATTATGAGCATGTGTTCTATACTTGTAGACTTTTTTATTTTTAGTTGTGGCCATACTGAGGTTTTAACTCGGGGCCTTATTCTTGCTAGGCTGGTGTTTTATTACTTGAGCAATGCTTTCAGCTTTGCATTTCTTTTGATTATTTTGGAAATGGAATCTGGCAAATTTTTCTGCCTGGCCTTACCTTAATTTCTAGTTCTCTAGATCCTAGCCTCCTGAGTAGCTAGGATTATAAATGTTTTTTGTTTGCTTTTGAATTGGTTGATTTAGGCTTGTGAAATGTAATAAACAATACTTGTTTCAGGGAACTCATTATCTGCAATATTGGAGGGAGAAGCACGGCTAACTTTCTTGAACAGAGGTGAAGATTATGTAATGACAATGCCATATGCCCATTGTAAAGGTAAAGGTTTTCCTTCATAATTTCTTTAGTGAATTAATTTATATATAATGAACTTTTTGTGATATATGTTTTAGTTGGAGTAATGGAATTACATTATACGTATCTTATGTGTCATTATTGTATGTTGACTTGTAATATTCTGGGTAGATGCCCAAAAGTCATATCGCTCTTTGGAACACTAAGTAGTAGTTCGGTTTAGTTTTTTGAGTAATCTCCCAACTGCCTCCCAGAGTGGTTGTAGTAGTGTGCATTTCAACCAAACATAGAGTTCTTGCCCCATCCCCTCCCAGCATATGTTATTGTTTGTGTTCTTGATGATGACCAGTCTTACTGAGGTAATATGAAATCTCAATGTTGTTTTAATTTACATTTCTTTTGTGGCCAGGAATGTTGAGCATTTCCTTATATGCTTATGGGCTTATTTTTCTTCTGAAAAATTTGTTTTTAGCTACTTTGCCCATTTGTTAACTGTTATTAATTTGGTGGGGTTAGTTTACTGAGCTGTATGTATAGTCCTGATATTAGGCTCTTGTTGCATGTATACCTGGTAAATATCTACTTTCAGTCTGTAGGCTTTTGAGCTTAGTGATTACATCCTTTGCTGAGAATTATAGCTTTCTGTAGTATAAGAGCTAAACAAGGCAATGTTGCCTAGCTCTAACTCTGCAGAAAACAGGTGGTTTATCTGATGACTTAAATCCTACATCTCATCCCTGCTCAGGAGCATTCATGAATAACCACAAATGCACCACAGCCTTTGATTTGGGATTACCAATTCATTTTATAGACATAAAATGAAATTATGGAATTTGTACATGATGCGAATTCTCTGTTATCTGTTCATATTCTGTATAACAAACTTATATTTGCATTTTATCCAGTAGGAAAAAATGATCTTGATTTACAAGTTTCTTTTAGATGGAGATTAGATAACAAAATGACTTTATTATTGGCCTTTGCTTCTCTTCAACCTTTTGACAGTGATTTCTTTCTTTAGGAATTCTTTATGGCACAATGACACTGGAGCTTGGTGGAACAGTCAATATTACATGTCAAAAAACTGGATACAGTGCAATACTTGAATTTAAACTAAAGGTTAGTAGAGTGTGATATCATATCACCTAATTACATGAGAGCTGGGTTATAAATATTGAAGAAAGAACATAATTTAATTTCAACTTAAGAACAAAATATAAAAGCACCATTCATGCCAAGAACCAGTGTCTCATGCCTAGAATCCTAGCTACTCAGAAGACTGAGATTTGGAAGATCATAGTGCAAAGCAAGCCTGGGGAGAAAAGTTTGCAAGCCCCTATCTCCAGTTAACCAGCAAAACACTGTACTGGAGGTGTATCCCAAATGGTAGAGCACTATCTGTGAATGAAAAAGCTGAATAAAAGCATGATGCCCTGCATTCCAAGCACAAAAGGAAAAAAATATGTATCATGTCAAAAAGAAATACATCTGAAGCATTAGGACCAGACTAAATGAAAATCTTGGGGTATCCTAAGATAGCAAACTTGCTAATTCAGATTAACACTGCCATTGTTTTTTGTCTTTATAGAAAAAGAGCATTAAGAAGTAACTAAGTCCTAACTAATTCATGCCTGTAATTTTAGCTACTTAGAAGGCATCAATCTGAAAGATTGAAGTTTAAGGCAAACATAGACAAAAAGCTGGTGACATCCATTTCAACCAACAAGCTAGGCATGGTGGTCCATGTTTGTGATCTTAGCTACAGGGAGCATAGGAAGGTAGATGATAATCTGAGGCTGATTTCCTGACAAAAAGCCCAGGTTCCTATCCAAAAAAATAACTAAATCAGTATGAGGATATGGACCAAGTGGTAGAACACCTGTCTATCATGCAAGAGACCCTGAATTCAAACCCCTTTATTAAAAGAAACACCTTAAAGTGACTGGTCAGAAATTTCTTCATAAATTAAAATATTACTTTACATACCAGAATGTATAAATCACATTATATTCCATTTATATACATGTTAAAATAGAGTTGTATAGGGTACTGTTTCTGCATAACAAATTACTCCTGTCTCACTGTCTCAAATATAACCATGTGCTTATTCCCACAAGGAATAGAGCCAGGAATTTAGACAAGACATAGTAGGGATGGCTTGCCTCTCTACTACACATCTGAGCCTCAGGAAAGTTTATAGGACATAGGTGATTTTTCAGTTGAGGACCAGAATCATCTAAAGACTTACCACTTCCATGTCTGATGCCTGAAGGACTGGAACTGTTTATCTAAGTACCTGTCTGTACTTGCCAAGAGTATTAGGTTTCTCAGAGCATGGCAGCTTCAAGGTAGTCAGACTGCCTTGAAGGGTTGGTTTTTCAATGCAAATGTTTCTTTTGGCAAGGTGAAAGCTCCACTTGGCATCTGCAACCTATACCCCTTCTACTATCTTCTAAAGAAATAAACAGCCAACCTAAGTTCAAGGGGAATGGTTCAATACCCCACTTCTCAGTAGGAGGGTAACATGTTTTGATTGAAGAAAAGCATGTGAGCTAGAAAGGGAAAAGTTTGTCATTAAGGCTATCCTTGGAAAATTAAATCAGAGCAAAAGGAAATTTGAGACCTTTTCACAGTGTCAGTTGTTGGACAATGCATTATGTTCAGATAAAAATAGTTCTATGAAATTGCTTGTTTGTCCACCTCAGCTTTGTTTTATGCCCATTTCATATTGTTGTTTGTGTCGTACCATTTCATATTGTTGTTTGTGTTGTAATTCATACTTTTGATACCATTTCTGATGTGTAAAATTGGTTTTCTTGTAAATATCTTATAAAGAGTTCAATTGTAAATAAACTATTGTGGCTGTTCAAAATAATAATAATGATAATAATAATAATTCTATGGGGGCCGGGAATTTAGCCTAGTGGTAGAGTGCTTGCCTAGCATGCACGAAGACCCTGGTTTGATTCCTCGGTACCACATACATAGAAAAAAGCCAGAAGTGGTGCTGAGGCTCAAGTGGTAGAGCTCTAGCCTTGAGAAAGCCCAAGGACAGTACCCAGACCCTGAATTCAAGCCCCTGGACTGGCAAAAAAATAATAATTCTTTGAATTCTAATAAAAAGGAGCTCTTAGGTACCTATAGCTCTTACCTATAATCCTAGCTACTCAGAACGCTGAGATCTGAAGGTCACAGTTCAAAGCCAGCCTAGCCAGAAAGTCCATGAGACTCTTATCTTCAATTAACCACCAACCTCCTCACCCCCTAATAAACAAACAAAAACCAACAAGAGCAAACACTGCAATAGAGCTATGGCTTAAGCTCTCAGGAATGCTAGCATTGAGCAAAAAAAGCTCAGGGACAGTGCACAGTCCTTTATCCAAGCCCCAGGACCAGAATACACACACACACACACACACGCACATACGTTTGTTCTATATTTCATGCAATGTCCTTTCTTTGTTTTTTTTTCACTGTAGCAATTGTTTTTGCTTATATATTGATGGTGATGTTTGAAAATCGTGATGAAAGTGGTCTTAAACAATCTATAAAAAGATTAAGCATAAAATATCACAATTTTGTCTCAAGGAAGAAATATAGCAACCTAAAGTGTAGTCCTTTTAGTTTTTTATTTTGGAGGGTTTTTTTGGTTATGTATTTTACTTAGTTTTGCTGCACAGGAAAAGATATTTCTTGCAATAGATTTTTAAAAAATATCTTGAGTTTCCTGATTTGCAATTGTTTAATGTACTATCGTATTGATAGGACACAATCTTGAGAGTTAGGAAAAAGCACAGGGCTTGTGTCATTTATGATTTTTAATGGATTTAGAATACTATAGTCTCGTTTTACATAAATTTTCCATACCCTCAGTTCAAGTTCACAAAAAAAAAATTCTAGCTAAATTTTGAACCAGGATTTCAGAATTTGTACCTTCATTAATATAAATATATAATTACTTCTTGCTGACATATATTGCATGTAAGTTAAAAGTAAAATGTTGAACATTTTCTCTTTTAAAAGCCATTTCTAGGTAGTAGTGATTGTGTTAATCAAATATCAGGAAAACTTAAATTGGGAAAAGAAGTCCTAGCCACTTTGGAAGGTCATTGGGTGAGTATTTTAATCTGTTATCTTTACAAAACGGTTGTTATGGAAACAATTAGCAATCAAATGCTAAAAGCATCACTGCTTCACCTTAAAGCAGCTATTTTGATATTGCTCTCTTATCAATGACACTTATTTTTAATACTTTTAAATCAGTAGAAATAGATAAAACTTATAGAACTTGCTATGTATAGTATAAAGAATTCAATTCATTGACTCATTTAATAGTTAATAAAACCTTGTGTCGTGGGTTAGATGCACATTTATTACTATTATGGATTTAAACTAAAGCATAAAGCATTTGAATAATTTGCTTAAAGTAGGTGGTGGATCAATAATTGCAGCTCTGGAATTCTGGCTTCAGGGCTGTGCTTTTCTATACAGCATTTTACTTTTCACTTGGAAGAAAGAAGCATGGTTTTTGGAGAAATTATATAAGAGCAATTGCTTTGATTTACTTTGATTTGTTTTTCTTCTGTTCTAGATTCATAGATGAGCAGTTTTGTTAAGAGGAGGTTAAATGAGTGAGAACTGATGCTCATTAGATGCACTTTGAAAATTGACCATGAATAATACGCTTTCTGCTTTATATTAAGCAAACATAAACAGTGAAGCATGATTTCGGGACTTGGACAAGTAGACAAAAAAATTCACTCTGAGTGTCACTTAGAAAAAAGATGAAGCAATATGATGTAAAAATCAATGTTAATAAATTCTTCAATAAAAAAAATTTCTGAAATTTTTTTTTTTTTTTTTTTTGCCAGTCCTGGGCTTGAGCTCAGGGCCTGAGCACTGTCCTTGGACTTTCTCAAGGCCAGAGCTCTACCACTTGAGCCTCAGCACAACTTCCGGCTTTTTTCTATGTATGTGGTACCGAGGAATTGAACCTGGGTCTTCATGCATGCTAGGCAAGCACTTTAACCACTAGGCCAAACTCCCGGCCCCGTGAAATTTTTAACACTAAAAAAACTCTACCTAAAGTTTTTCCATACATAGATATTGAGTCTATGGACAGTCAAGACCATCTCATTGTAACTATAACACATACTATATAGTCTTCTTTGACAGTTTGATATGGTAGCTGAGGTTTTGTATGTAAAGACTAAAGTTTGTTAATTAATATTTCTAAAATCTCATGAACTTTATGCATTTAAGCAAAATTGTAATTGACTTGTGTTACATATTTAATCCTAATAGTTTTTGTAAAAACATAGAAAAAAAGCACCAGGAGCATGACTAGAGCAAGGCTAGAGTGTTTGCCAAGCATGTACAATGCCCTGGGTTCCATTCCTCACTTCCTTAGTACCACATACACAGATAAAGCCAAAAGTGGTGCTGTGATTCAAGTGGCAGAGCACTAGCCTTGAGCAAAAAGTGTCCCAAGGATAGTGCCCAGGCCCTGAGTTCAAGCTCCAGGGCTGGCAAAAAAAAAAAAAATTTAAGGGCCGGGAGTTTGGCCTAGTGGTTAAAGTGCTTGCCTAGCATGCATAAAGACCCGGGTTCGATTCCTTGGTACCACATACATAGAAAAAAGCCGGAAGTGGTGCTGAGGCTCAAGTGGTAGAGTTCTAGCCTTGAGAAAGTCCAAGGACAGTGCTCAGGCCCTGAGCTCAAGCCCAGGACTGGCAAAAAAAAGAAAAAAAATTTAAAAAAACACCCCTGAGGGGTGGGTCCTTGAGCTCTTAGTTAGGGCTTTGTTTTTGATTCGGGAAAACTCTGCTTCCTGGCATCCCGGAGTTGGAGAGTAATCTTTTCATCTCCTCAGAACTAGTTTTTGATGCCTTCTTTAATGGGAATAGGAAGCTTTATTACATTTTACAAAGTGCATTGTTGTAACCAGCAAGGGAGTGTAGAATGTTCTTGAGGGTACTATTTATACATGTTACAGGCACTTTTGCCATCATGGCAAGTATGTAAACCACTAATACGCTGTTTTTAATATCTTCTTTTATTCCCATTAAAACTGATGTAACACAGTAAAAAAAATTTTTTAACATAAAAAAGAATTTAATAAAAGTACTAATTTGTTTTAAAATGTATTCATTCAATAGGATTCAATAACAAGAAGAATTATTTTTATATTAATATGCCATTTAATTCCATTATGAATGCAATAATTCTCTACAATACTGCTTGATTTCTTAACTATAGGATAGTGAAGTTTTCATTAATGACAAAAAGACCGATAATTCAGAAGTTTTCTGGAATCCAACACCTGACATTAGGCAATGGAGATTAATAAGGCATACTGTAAAATTTGAAGAGCAAGAAGATTTTGAATCAGAGAAGTAAGTATACCATTTTTCAGCTAACTTCATGAAAGTCAAAGAGTACTTTGTGCACATGCATGCTGGCGTGAACTGAAAGCCCTGTTTTTCACTTGGCTCTTGTACTTATTACTGACACTCTACCACTTAAACCACACTTTGAAAGTATTGCATCTTTAGTCCTTTTATAGAGTAGTCTCTATGTGACATATCATACTGTTTTTCTATATACTCCAGTGCCTTGTTTGCGTAAAATTACAGAACAAATTTGTAGTCCTTAGTTTTATTCTAATAGCTATTTTCTAATTTAGGTTAAATATATAAAACTCTTGGCAAAGGGAATGGAACTGAACCTATTTTTGTTCCATTCTCTGAAACATAAGAATTGTTGAGGGGTGAGGGTGGGGGGAGGGAAATGGGGACCAAAACATGAGAAAGGGTATCAATGTTTGTGAAGTAATGTACCTTCTATCTGGTGAATATAATGTAACTCTTCTATTAATTACAATAAAAATTATATTTTTAAAAAAAGAATTGTGACCCGAGTATGCTGGACTTACATTATTTGGCCTACAATTAATGCCATAATTTCTGTTGCTAAGTCATAAAATTTTTGCTTGGACTACTTACAACTTTGAGTAAAAATGTGGTATACATTGTATTTGTGTTAGAAAACATGCCCTCATTCAAGTCTACATGAGCTTCCTGCACTCAAAATTTGTCAGAGAAGAGAAATGCTTATGAATCAGTTCTAAAATATCTATTTAGATACAGCCAAATGATGCAAAACTTTTTCTCTAAGCTATACAATAATTTTTTAAATGTTACCATAATTAATCATATTTTAAAGATGAAGTAATAAGGGGCCGGGAGTCTGGCCTCGTGGCAGAGTGCTTGCTTAGCATGCACAAAGTTCTGGGTTCAATTCCTCAGTACCACATACACAGAAAAGG
This sequence comes from Megascapheus bottae, assembly GCF_031878675.1. Lineage (NCBI taxonomy): Eukaryota > Metazoa > Chordata > Mammalia > Rodentia > Geomyidae > Megascapheus > Megascapheus bottae. The sequence goes on along the minus strand of NC_143510.1, from coordinate 65,701,606 downwards.
CTGGAAGTGATGATGTAGCTCAAGTGGCAGAGTGCTGGCCTTGAGCAAAAAGTGTCCAAGGACACACACACACACACACACACACACACACACAAAAAAAAGATGAAAAAATAAGACTTAAGACTAGAAAACTTTCACGAGCTAAGAAATAATAGATCTAAGACTCAGCCCAAATCTGCCTAAGCTTCTATTATTTTTTCCTTTTGGGAAGGGGCCAGTTCTGGGGCTTAAACTCAGGGCCTGGATACTGTCCTGACCTTTCTCAAGCTCTACCAGTTGAGCCACAGCACCACTTCTGGCCTTTTCTATATATGTGGAATCAAACCAAGGAATCGAACTTTACCACTCTAGGCCACTAGGCCAAACTCCTGGCCCTCTCTCTCTGTCTCTCTCTCTTTTTAATTACTCAGATGGCTGATACATAAATGTTGTGTATATTTTTATTGAACTGGTAAAAACATTTTAATAGAGAAAATTATTTTTCAAAATTATTTTATTCAAAGTATTTTTTGTTACTTCACTGTTTTTCAGCACTGTTAACACATAAAAATCCTCAGGAGTGTTAAAAAAATATTAATACTTGATCCCACTCCTAGAGATTCTGATTTTGAAAATTCTCTGATAATTTGCAAACATCCACAGTTGAGAAACAATATAGCTTGCTAGAAGATCTTCCTGAAACCAGTGGATTTTAAACAGTATATATAAGAATTAGGGAGGAGGGGAAGAGAGGAGTGTGGTCTAGTGTTAAAGTGCTTGCCTAGCATGCACAAAGCCCTGAGTCTGATTCCTCAATACCACATACACAGAAAAAGCCCAAAGTGGTGCTATGGCTCAAGTGATAGAACGCTAGCCTTGAGAAAGCGCAAAGATAGTGCCCAGGCCTTGAGTTCAAGCCCCAGGGCAGTCAAAGAGGAAAAAAAAAAAAGAGAGAAAAGGAAAAGAAATGTCTGGGGAGCTTATTTAAATGTAGATTCTCTTGAGCCCTGCTTTTACTGCATTTCCATTATCTTTATTCAGCAACAGTCACTACCATATGTTAAGAACTCATGTAATAAATTTCTCTTGCCAAGAACAAATTATTCACTTACAAGCAGGTGTCTACTCAAAATACTGAATTTTTATATGTTGACTAATTTCTCAGCCTCTGACTATGAATAAGCTCTGTCAAAGCCAGAAAATCCACATGAGCATCATTTTCTCTCAACAGGATTCTATAGAGATATGGTTTTCTGATACTTTTTAATACTATTTTGCACATGTATTAGACTCTGGCAACGAGTAACGCGAGCCATAAATGCCAAAGATCAAACAGAAGCTACTCAAGAGAAGTGTGTTTTGGAAGAAGCTCAAAGGCAAGCTGCCAGAGATCGGAAAACAAAAAATGAAGAATGGACTTGCAAGTTATTTGAACTTGATGCACTCACAGGAGAATGGCATTACAGGTTTGCAGAGTAAGTAAAATGAATTTATTTTAAATAATGTTTACCTTCATTCTTACAATATTTTTGTTAGTTGGCATATATATTGTGTAATTCTGAACTTTCTATTCTAGTAATTATAAGTTCAATTCCATGAGAATAGATCAGAAGACTAGATTTTGGGCCAGTCTTGCTATTAGAACTATATTTATAATTATTAATAAAAATATAATAGAATACACATGTTTTAAGTTCTTTGCTTGGCCATTAAACATTTTTTTTTTCATTTATATAGTACTCGACCATGGGACCCACTTAATGATATGATACAGTTTGAAAAAGATGGTGTTATCCAGACTAAAGTTAAACATCGTACTCCAATGGTACGTAATTAAAAAGAAGACAAAACAAAAATTACATCTACAAGGCATATAAATTTGTTGTCTGTGGCTGTCTCCATTTAAAATTTGCTTTCCAATTTTAAACATTTTAGTAAAAACAAAGATAATACAGCTTTAAGTTCTTATGTCCTCAGAGAACATCAAAAAGACAAATGCTCTCAGAACAAAAGTTTCCAGAATTCTGGAAAATAGTCACATATTTGCATTAGGCAAGGGAGTGCTAGATCAAAATAGTAATAATAATAATAATAATAAAAACAATAACAAAAAACCCAAACAAAAAAACAGTAGGAAAGCTCTATAGCATTTACATGTCTTTGCCAGACCCTTTCCCCAGTTTTATGGACTCTTTCATTCCAATGGAATTCTTGGTGCCAGGGGACAAAGAAGATCATATGCACAAATTGTGTGTGGCTGTTCTAACCTAGTAGGCTATTCACTATTTAAAGGACTGAGATGAGGCACTTATTTCTGAGAATATTAATAAGGAGACTATACAAAAGAACCAAACAAATTGTGGAACTGAAAAGTATGGTAGCAGATAAAATGATTTCTCAAGAAATTATGTGTAGGGGGAGCGGGATAACAAGACAAAAAGAAAAGAAAGTAAAAACAGCAACAAAGAAAAAGCCTATTGTTTCCAAAATGGGTATGTTCTGAAGATGAGAACTAAGACCATAAAACTCTGAAAAGAAAATGGACAAATCTTCATGACCTTGTACTTGGCGGTGGATTCTTAGATGTAACACTTATAAGCATAAATAACAATATCAACAACAAATTATAAGAAGAAACAACCTATAGAATGATAGACAATATTTGCTACTCATTTATTTAATAAAGTTCCAGTATCCAAAATATGTAGAGTCCAAACTTAACAAAAATGACAGCCCAATGTGAAAATGATCAGTGGACTTGATCAGACTTTTCTCCAAAGAAAATATACAGTTGGCCCCAAAAACATACGGTAAGATGTTTAACATTATAAATTATGAGGAAAGTACAAACCAAAATCACAATAGGCATTACCTAACACTATGAAGATTATAATTTAAAATATGGAAAAGGAAAAGTGTTGATATGGAGAAATAATTCTCCAGTGTTTATAAATGTAGAAATATCACATGACCCAACAGTTCTAATCCAAAAGAATTGAAAACAACTAGTGCAAATACTACTACAGTAATGTTCATTACAGGATTATTCATAGCCAAAAGGTAGAAACAATTCATCAACTAATGAATGTATATAAAATTGCTGTATCCATACAATAGTAGACTATTCAATATAAAAAGTAATGAAGTTCTACTGTGTTTCACAACATAGCTGAAACGAAAATCTTGCACTAAAGTAAAGACAAACTAAAAATGGCAAATATTACAAGTTGGGAGGAGGAATAAAAGTTGTGTGACTCCATGTCCAAAATAAGAAAAGAATAGAAAAATTGTGAGACTATCTCCAAAAGAAAATACAAAAAACACCCTTGGAGGAACATGCAGCCTAACGGCAGTTGCTATTTAATGAATGAAACACTGGATTGTTAGAAGTGAAAGGGGAATAATTACTCATTATGTATTTTACTTTTTTGTCAAAATGTTTCCTATGACAATCAAATAAGATAATTTATAATATATTATTGGTTCAGTTTCATTAGCCTGTCCATAGCCCTGTTTCTGAATAACAATCCCATGAATCGTTTTGAAAATTGTATGACTGGTCTTTTGATTACCTATTACCATGCCAACTCATATAAGAGCATGATTGGTTTTTTTCAGGTCAATGTCCCCAAAATGAAACATAAGCCAACCAGGCAACAGAAGAAAGTGGCAAAAGGCTATTCCTCCCCAGAACCTGATATCCAGGACTCATCTGGAAGTGAAAGTAAAAAATGTATATTGTAAACTATTTGCTGTAAGAGTCTAGTTTGGTAATGTGAGAGTTTAGGTAGAGATAGGGATTGGGTATAAATGCTGTACCTAAGAACCTAAGAAAGCTAAGACCTAAGAAAAAGGCATGAAAATGCAGATATGTACAAATAAGAACACTTCAGTAGAACCTCCTACGCCTTAAAAAAAAAATGGTTGATAGTTTCCTGGATGGAATTCAGAAAGCATTTTTGAGCTTTATGCTCAGTTCCATGCTTCAAGAAGTCTTTTACCTTTAAAATAAGTTGGTGTTTAAAATCACAGACAAAATATAGCTAACATAAAATTATAGCTAATATATTAAATAATGGGACATTCTTGTTTGAGCCACATAATAGATGAACTGTTTTAAACCACACTGAGATATGATTGAGAAAGGATAAAAATGCTATTTTAGACATATAGGAAAACAAACTTTAAGCATAGCATCTAATGAGTTTGCACTCAACTAGGAAGTCTAATTTCACCTAAGCAGTTAAGTATAAGGAAATTAGATGATAAAAAGTTTAAAGGAAAGAAAGCTCAGTTCAGTTTGAAGGATGGTTTTTAAAAGAACCCTGATGAATTCTTAGGATTTCTAGAGGATTATAGCAATCTAATGGTAAGGAGGTATAACATACTAGAGAAGTTAAAGAATTCAGTGAATGAAGGTTTATAAACAAGTCACATGATTCCAGGGTACTAAAAGGTAGTGCTAGCTATACTTTTATTATTTACTGATTAACATATGCCAAGACTGTAAGTTAAATATACCTTAAAACAACCTTGTCAAATTTGGATATTATTATTTCTCAAATGAGGCAGCTAGCCAGGTGTCCTGACTCACACCTATAATTCTAGATACTTGAGAGGCTGAAAACAGAAGGACTATGATTTAAGGCCCTGAGTTCAAATCCCAGTTTAACAAGAGGGATGGGAGGGAGGAAAAGAAGAAGCTAGGACCTACATGTTAAATAACATCTGACCAAAAATAACGGAATGAAACGAAGGCATGAATATGAGGTGAGATTTAGAAAAGCGAAGTGTATACCAGTTGCCACTTAGCAATAAAAATGTGTAGAAGAAGAATCAAAACTGATAGCGGAGGTTTAAAGTTTAAGTAACTGAAAGAATGAAGGTAATTTTACAACTAATAAAAAATTTAAATAAGGGCCGGGAGTTTGGCCTAGTGGTAGAGTATTTAGCTTAGCATGCACGGAGACCTGGGTTTGATTCCTCAGTACCACATACTTAGAAAAAAAAAGTCAGAAGTGGTGCTGAAGCTCAAGTGGTAGAGTTCTAGCCTTGAGAAAGTCCAAGGACAGTGCTCAGGCCCTGAGCTCAAGCCCAGGACTGGCAAAAAAAAAAAAAAAAAGATATTTAATAAAGATGACTTCTCTATATCTAGAGAGAGAAAAATACCTTCCCATAATTAATACATATTTTAAGTGAATTATTTTTGCCCATTTTAATGAGCTATAAAATAAAAAAAATTATGCCCTCCAAAAAAAATGTATGACTACTTTATGTTCATGGTATTTTGTTGTTATCTTATTGTGCCAGTCCTAGGGCTTGAACTTAGGACCTGGGTGCTGTTCCTGAACTTTTTGGCTCCAGGCTAGTATTCTACACTACAACTTGATCCAGAGCTCCACTTCCAACTTCTCATTGAGTCTCTTGGACTTTCCTGCCTATGCTGGCTTCAACCTTCAGTCTTCACATTGCGGCCTCCTGAGTAGTTAGGATTACAGGCATGAGCCACTGGCACCTAGCATCCGTAGTGTTTTGAAATTATATGGTTGAGACTCAAAACTGAGTATTAGTTTTATGCTATTATCTAACCACAAGATTAATGCCTAGGAGACTTTTTATTACATAAGACTTAATTAAATTTGGGGCCGGGAGTTTGGCCTAGTGGTTAAAGTGCTTGCCTAGCATGCATGAAGACCCAGGTTCAATTCCTCGGTACCACATACATAGAAAAAAGCCGGAAGTGGTGCTGAGGCTCAAGTGGTAGAGCTCTAGCCTTGAGAAAGTCCAAGGACAGTGCTCAGGCCCTGAGCTCAAGCCCAGGACTGGCAGAAAAAAAAAAAAAAAAGAATTAAATTTAATTCTAGATTGTATTTATGATTACAATTTCATTCTAATTGTCTTTTAGCTCAATCTGTAAAGCCAAGTACACGAAGAAAGAAAGGGATTGAACTGGGAGACATTCAAAGTTCCATCGAATCTATAAAACAAACACAGGAAGATATCAAAAGGTAATATATACTGACAATGTGTGAATAGTAAAGAATTTGGTTATTTAGTAAAACTTATGTATAGTTATAACATTGCTAAGTTAAGCTAGAACCCTGATTTCTGTCCTCTGATGTGTGTTAACGTTATGACATTCCTTTAATAATAAGATGTTGGATGAAATGGTGGGGTTTTTTTTCTCTTTGAAAATAGAATTGGAACTACTTTACTTTACTTCTAGGATTGCATGCTAGGATTGTGTGTGGAGACTGGATTGTTTCTGAGAAAGTTAACAAAGGCTTCAAAGTCCAGCAACTAAAAATTGTTAACACTTAAAGAATTTCCTTGGAGGAGAAAGAATCCTTACCCTTTTCCATTGCTAAAGTTAGTTGAGTTCATACATGTGTGTATGAGTATGTGTGCATTCGTGCATATTAGTTTTAACTTTTTCTTTTTTGCCAGTCCTGGGCTTGAGCTCATGGCCTGAGTACTGTCCTTGGACTTTCTCAAGGCTAGAGTTTTACCACTAGAGCCTCAGCACCCCTCCTGGCTTTTTTCTACATATGTGGTACCGAGGAATTTAATCTGGGTCTTTGTGCATGCTAGGCAAGCACTCTACCACTAGGCCAAACTCCCGGCATGCATAGTAGTTTTTAATGTTGAAAATATTGACCTACCTGTTTTTATGTTTTGGCTTGCATCTTCAGTGCCTGGAGTTTTTCATCTGCAATCTCTTCACTTGCTGGCCCATATACCTGTCCAATGCCTTCACCTGTGCAACTTCTCACATCTCCCAGAATATACTCTGATCCTTCATATTTGGACCTTTTCCCTTACTGTTTCTTACATTGTCTTTCTTCTCATGTCATTAATTATCCTAATCACCCTACCCTTTAGAGCTAATTAATCCCTCTACTTTGCTTAACATCTTTCTTTTGAGCACTCACTCTATTCCAAAGATGTTATTATGTATGTTAGTCTACCCCAATGAATTATTTTCTCCTTAAGTAAGCATCTTACAATATGTTTCCTTCTTCATTTATAGTGAATTGCATATATTAATTAACCTACTTGATTGATTTAATTTCTTTCCATATCTTTATACTGGTAAGACTTTCATAGTACAAGTTCAAAAACCAAATTTTGCTTTACTAGTAAGCTCTTTTTTAGCCTAAAGCATTTAAGGAGGCATGAGGATATTTTAAGCACAGCTCGTGATTAAATCAATATTTTATTTGGGTTAGTATATTAAAACTTTATAGATGGGGGTGGGGGGAGGGAAATGGGGACCAAGACATGAGAAAGGGTATCAGTGTATGTGAAGTAATGCACCTTCCATCTGGAGAATGTAATGTAACCCTTGTAGTAATTACAATAAAAATTATATGAAAAAATTTTATAGAATATTCTACAGTTTGGTAATTTAGGAATGTTATAGTTTATTGCATTACTTGTTTTTTCCTGTGGAAATTTAGGATTTTCTTATACTCCTACCTTTATCTCCGAAGTATAGATAAACGAACTATACTGAACTAACTCAAAAGCAAATGTTTGTTTTAAAACAACTGCTGTAACAGAAGATAGTATGTTCCTAATTATCAAACATAATTATGTTTGTCAAAGATATTATATATTTACATATAATTCATTTGATGTGATGCATAATAAATAGCATCATATCCTTACTCTGGTACTAATTCAACAGGTTATTTAGATAATGTAATTCAGAGCTTTCTGACCATATGATATCAAATTGTAAATTTTGTGCTAACATTTCTAGAAAATTAATATAATCATTGTTTATTTTTGTAGAAACATTATGGCTCTTCGAAATCACTTAGTTCCAGGCACACCTGCCACGGATTATTTTCTGCAACAGAAAGACTACTTCATCATTTTCCTCCTGATTTTGCTTCAAGTCATAATAAACTTCATGTTTAAGTAGAAGTTCTTTACAATTGAGTCAGTGAGCTACAAAAATCAGCTTTGACTTGGGACCAGTGTTTAAGTTAGTTTGATCTTTGTTAAAACATCAAAAAGTTCTAAAACAAAACAGACAGGAGACAAACGTAGATGTGTCTGCCTTTCGTATCTTTTATCCTTAACTTAAAAAGAGAGCTATCCCATTTTTCTGTTAATGTGAGCTATGTGTTAAGAAACAAGGTATTTCTAGCTTTTGTGAGAATGTCTACATGTGATTATTATAAATCCACATGTATACATGGCTATCTCTTATGTACTCTGACCTGACATTAGTCTTTGTATTCTATAGAATGTTCTGAAATGTACTGCAAACATTGTTCATAACAGAAATGCTATTGATCTTATTAGTGTGTGTATAGTAGTCTGTTTTCTCCTTAAGATAGGCATAAAACTTATTATCAAGGAATTATACACTTGGAAATGATGGGGTTAATAGGCCTCTTGTAAATAGTTCAGTAATACTATTCTGTTAAAAATCATTTCCAAAGTACCCAGGTCAATGTGCTCTTAGAAACACCAAGAAAAATTACAAATGGTCAAAATTAGTATTTCAAAAAGACGTGGTAAAGTTTTTAAAAGTTTACAAATGATTTTTTAACCCATAAGATTTAATATTTCTAAGTATAAGCATATATGTACTTATGTGTATATCAATATAAAAAACTGGTATGTAGCAATATGGATGTATTAATTGTAACACAACCATATACATTAGCTGAAAAATGTGGTCAAAATTGATTGCTGTCCTTTTTTTTTTCCCCTAAGTTAGCTGGTTCATGTTAATAGGCCAAGTTATCAAGGTGTTTATAAAGTATATAAAATAGTAATAGCGATAGTTCATGCTTTTTTTTAGAAAAACATTTTAGTGTTCATTTGAACCTTAGTGTGTTCAATGACTAAGTAGAATAGAAAAAAATAAAACAAATACTTCACTTCAAAACCAGAAGGAGAAAGGCAATGAGAAATGACACTATGTGAGAGCCTTTTTATGTGTACATTAAAATTGGTTTCCTTAAAATGTGCAATAGTTGAACATTTAAAAGTATTGCGTTCTAATTCTTTATTATGCCCCTTTGTTCTTGGTAACTTTGTCTATGGCAAAACCACAATTCTGTAAGATAAATTTTGTCAAGCATATTTGTCCTTTATTTTTTTGCCTATATCTTCAATTTACTATTTTGACTTTATATTTTTATATTTAGTCCTTTTTTTTCTTTCAAAAGTAATTGAGTTCAGGAAGATGGTGTCCTAGAATATACTTTAGAGAATATAGATTTTTGGAATGCTTTTTAAAATGAAAATGTAGATCAGAGAAAATAATTGCTCTGACTATATCTGCCTTTGACTAAGAAGAGACTGTGAGACACAAGTAAAATTACAATCAATCATCTTTGTCCTGTGACAAATGTAATATTATGTCATATTAAGGGATAATTGCTAATTTATAAAAACTGATAATCTGATTTTTTTTCTAACAAATAGAACTAAGTATCCTTAGGTTTCTATAAAGAGCCATGTCCCATGCAGTATTGTTAAAATGTACTGCAGTCCATATGTACACTTAAAAACTTCTAAAATTTACCAGCGTAAATAAGGTGTATGTGTATCCAGCATTTTCATTAGTCTTAGAACAAGTGGATTTGGGATTATATTTCATATTTCTCAGTATATATTTTGTATTTGCATTCTATTACCTATATTATATGCTCATCTGCCTATTCATTGACATGTGATATTTTGTAAATACTGTACAATTTGAACTTTTATGATTTAAATTAGTATTAATTTGTACTATATGTAACTTAGTTGGCTAATCACAAAAATGATTTCATCGTTGAACCCTGAAAACTTAAAAATTTTTATTGGTGACCTGTCTTAGGGTTTTGGTCTTATCTACTTGTGTGTTACTTTTTCATTTAATCTAAATAGTTTTATTTGCATGGTTGTCTTCTAAGACTGGAAAAATAATAATTTTTAAAGAAAACATTATAGATTCTTACCCAAGGAGTCAAAACTAAAGAGCAGGGTCATTCATGTCTGTTGCTTATACACTAAAAGCATATTTCTAATGGAATAGTTTCCACATGCTTTTAGTTGTATAGGCTCATTTCTATGGGCAGAACACAAAACTCAGGAATTGGTGGCTTAATTGCAGATCAGTACTTATACTGGGGCTTAGTATGTACATCCATTAAAACACACACTTACCTTTGTAGTTAGCCATAATATGTAATTGACTGAATGTTCTTTTTCTGAGATTAACACTCCTCTATATAGATTTTTTAATATGATTCACAGTTCCCATGTGTCTGAAAGCTTCATGATGGTTTCCAAGATTTATAACCTTAAGACCAATTTTTTTTTATAGAAAATGTTTTCTCACATGAAAATTTATATGAGTAATAATTATTGACACATGCACTTTTTAGTTGTGAAATGTACTAGGTCTTCAGTTATCTCCCTTTTAGTGAGACATTGTTGGCTTAAAAAAAGACAATAAAAAGGCACATAGAATGTTAAAAGTTACAGCAATATACATATTTTATTTGTATTTCATATCAGTACTTTTTGTATCACTTATGAAGTTACAGTATAATCTTTGTTACAGCTGAGTTGATAATTGCATTCCATTGAAAAGTTGGCCTTGTAAATTAAAACTCTTAATATTCATGCTTTTGTGCCTTTAAGAATATATTTTTGTCATTTTTGTGTTACAGAACTGTAATATGTTCAAAGTATTTATAGCTTGTCATAAAAGGGTCATTTATTTGTGTCACTTTATTTCCTTTTATATAGTGGAAGTATATTTAAATAGCAGTGCTGTACTTTTTTAAGGGTTTGTCTATTTACCTATTTCAAATATATCCCTATTCTCAGACATCATTGAAGTCGACTGTCAGACTACTCTGAGTATTGTAAACAGTGCCTTTTTTGATGGAATTCACACTGTTTTGGATGTCTTGTGCCATATACACAGAATTCTGTGGAAGGCAGTTTTAACTTTTTGAAGAATATCTTCATCAAATTTAGGAAAACAAATGTATAAAATTTGATTTTTTCATGTGTTCATCATTTCTAGTGAGGAATTAATAGTTTTGAGATTTTTGCTTGACCTACAGTGATAATGGCATTACTGATGAGTCAATTTGTTTGAATGCAGATTTTGAATTATGTAAACTGTAAAGAAATAAAATATTAGTATTTATATAAAAATTTCCAATTTGATTCAATGAGGGGAACCCCACATAAAACAGTAAGTTTACATTTCAATTTGTATGTTATTTGACTAAGTGTAAAAAGAGATTCTTTAAAATTGTATAACTTGCCGCTATTATGTAATTTGGTTTCATTTTCTTCTCCATATCCTGAGCTTAATGTACTTAATTTTCCTTTGTTACTCTGAACATACTATTTTTGTTACTGTTTTTAATTGAAAATGGACTGTTAAAATTATATAGGACCAGTGTCTTTTTTAGTATGATTAACATATTTAGAAGAGTCACAAGAAACCCATGACAAAAATGAATGTGAATATACTTTCTAAAATATTTAGAAAATTTTATTTCTGCATTTATCATGTAAAAGTATTTTTAGTATTGAAAATTGAAAGAAAATTACCATGAAACTGTTGATGAGCCACAGAACTTCGGTTGAATTTTTTTCCATGTTTTAGCATGTTAAATATAAACAAGTTTATAAAAATCCCGTTTAATGATCATTTATAAATTCAAGCACTACCACTGGTCATTTTTTTATGATAGAATAAAAAGTATGTTATCTGCAGAGCAAGTAAGTATAGCACACTGTCAAGTTCTTTTCCTTAAGGTGCATAGTAAATGTACAGATAGTCACAGGCTACTGTTTTGTAATGTATAACATTTCTTATCTATTATTCCTAACCTGTTACAAATGTTTGCAGAGAGAAAAGAATTGAATTTTTCTAATGATCTGTAAAAACTATTAACTTCTACAAGTAGACATTCTAAATAAAAAAAATTTTAAAAACAGCAAACTTATCGGAACTGTTTTTGCGGGGGTAATTGTAAAGTATTGCGAAGGGCTTGAGATTTAACAAAATTTCTAATGCATGCTTAACTTGGTACTTCATATTATTCTTGATTTTTACTAACATTTTTAAGGTAAGTGAAAATTACCTTAAATTTTATGAAGAATCTATGTTTCAGAGAATGTAAATGACTACCCAAAATTACATACATAGAGTGATAGCAGAGTGCTGCTAACATTGAGCACAGAGTTCAAGACCCAAGAAAAGAAATAAAACCTTAAAAGCCAAGTACTTAAGTAGCAGGCTGGAGGCTAGAGGCTGTAATCCTAGCTACTCAGGAAGCTGAGATGTGAGGATCGCAGTTCAAAACCAGCCCTAAGTCTCTAAGACTCTCCAGTTAACCACCAGACAACCGGAAGTGGTGCTGTGACAAGAGCACTAGCCTTGAGCTGAAGAGCTCAGGGAGAGCGCCCAGTCCCAGAGTCCAAGCCCCACAACAAAGCTATGACAGCACAAGCCAGTGGCTCAGGCCTTCTGAAGCTGTGGCTGAGATGTGTGAGCTGCATTGAAGCCAGATCAGCAGTCAAACTAAAAGAGATGCTTGTCTCCGATTAAACAGCAAATAGCTGTAAGTGGTGGGAATCAAACGTGGGGCCTTGGTTCTGAGTGGAAAGTCAGGCGACCAGAGCACGAGGCCCAGAACGACAGCACGATTTTACTGTTTCATAAACGCTCGATCCAGTAAGAGACCAGTGCGTATTAGATAAAGCATACACGGTGGTCACCGGTGTGACTAGTGGATCTGGGGTCTCACTTCGAGCCACGTGCTAACGAAATGGCCGAAAGGCAGGCGCTGGGGTTTCCCAGTGTTCTGGGATGCCAAAGACCTGGGCCGTGGCCCCGCCCCGTCCCTCTGCATCCTCCAATGGCTTTCGTGGTGGGAGGAGACAGTGGCCGCGCGGGCGGGGCGGGCGGCATCTGGAGGGCGGGGCCCCGGCTCCACCCTCCCCCTCCCGCCCGCCAGCACATGACCCGGCTGGAAGGCGGGCTCTGGAGGGGCACCCCGGCTTTCCGCTCTCGGGACAGCTCCGGGCGAGTGCAGGCTTTCACCTCGGTCTTCCAAAGTGATAGCTCTCCCCGCCCTGCTTTCCAGCCAAGCGAGCTAACACGCTGCCCACCCGGAGAGGCCGTGCCGCCCCAACTTCCGGTTTCGACAGCTGGCTTCCGGATCCGGTCCCGCCCTCGCTTCCGCCGTTGTCTCTGGTCTGGCCCCGCCGCCCCCTCTGGGCCATCCTGACGTCTCTCTCCTCTGTGGGCCCCGGGGGAGGGAACGGCTCGGCAGCCCACGCTCCATGGCTGCCCCGGCATCAGTGAAGACGGCCCTGCGGGTGGCCGAGGCGCTGGAGAGCATCGTGAGCCGCTGCTTCGGGCCAGATGGGCGCCAGGTTTTGTGTACGAAGCCCACGGGCGAGGTGCTACTCAGCCGGGATGGAGGCCGCCTACTGGCGGCGCTACACTTAGAGCATCCCATAGCCAGGTACCTGCGTGCCTCCCTGTAGAGCCAGGCCTGCCTGCGTGTCCCCTGAGCTGTCACCACCTCCCATGGCCCCTTCTCCCCAGCCCAGAACCTTCCAAACATAAGGATAAGGATGGATGTCCCTGGGGCAAGAATCTGTCTATAGCTGTGATAAACATGGTTGTTATCTTGATTCCAATCAATATTTTAAGCTCTCTTTCTGAAAATACGAGTTCCTTTATTTTTTTTACTTTTTTTTTTGATACAGGATGATAGTGGCCTGTGTTTCCAGTCATCTCAAACAAACAGGAGATGGTGCTAAAACATTTATTATTTTTCTTTGCCATTTACTCAGAGGACTTCATGCAATCACAGGAAAAGAAAAGGATTCGTTGAGTTTTGGAAATATGCAAACCCTGCAAAGACACTGGAAAAATTGTTGTCAGTGGAAGTATATCTCCCAAGCTCTATTAACGTTTCAGACACAAATATTAGACTTTACTGTGGGTCAGTGTTTAAGTAAACACTTTCTGTCCATCTTTTCTTCATCTGCTAAAGACAGAACTTTGTGTAGGGGCTCTTTAGAGTTACTCTTAGAAGCATATTTTTGTGGAAGAGTGGGAAGAAATAATCACAAATTTATTTCACAATTGATGTGTGATTACTTTTTCAAATGTATGACTTACAAAAGTAGTGTTGAAGTATTTCAGTTAGTGGATGACTATTTTGTAGAATTGAATGTTAGTGTCACTGGCCTTCCTGTTTCAGACTCTAGAATTGTTGATGGGCTTGTGCTTCACCGAGATTTTTCTGTTTACTGCCCAGGAGATGGTGACGTAAGAATGGTGATAGTAAAGGAAATTATACAGCCTTTTTTTTCAACCTCTAGATCAGAGTTTATGTTAAATTCAGAAGCACAATTTCAGACCTCTCAGTTTTGGATCGTGGAAAAAACAAAAGCAATATTGACACAGTTACGCAGTCAGAATGTGAAATTGCTCCTCTCTAGTGTGAAACAACCTGATTTAGTTATTTATTATGCAAGATTGAATGGCATATCAGTAGTGGAGTGTTTATCATCAGAAGAAATAACTCTTATCTGGAGGATCATTGGTCTTACTCCATGTGAACTACCACAGATCTCACAATGTGAAATTTCTAACACTGTTCTGGTGAAATTTTGTAAACCACTCATACTTAGATCCAAAAGGTATGTTCATCTTGGCTTAATTAGCACATGTGTGTTTATGCCACACAGTATAGTTCTTTGTGGACCAGTTCTGGGCCTTGTGAACCAACATGAAAGTGCTTTACATGGAGCATTTAAAATGCTTCGCCAGTTATATAGCAATCTTGATCTAAATTATGTAATACAAGCCAGTGACCAAAATGGCACATCAAATCCTCTTGCTTCTAAAAATAGCCAAAAAAGTAATCAGTTACCAGAAATTGGTAATGACTATATACTTAGATCACATCAGGACACAGTAGTAAAGAACAAAGATGTATGCACAAATTTGGTAGCTTCAAATGTAGAATTAGAAGTAAATATTCCACATTCAACATCAGAAGTGGCACCCACAGATACATTCCAAGCAAATGTAGCACAGAGGTGTTTGTCTCCAGAAAAAAACAAAATAATAGATGACTGTGAGCTGTTAGCTAATCCCACTGGTAAATGTACAACAGAAAATACTAGAATAGAAATTTCTTATGAAATTTTGCAGGTCACAGAAATTCCAGGAAAGGGGAACATGTTACCACTGAAAACCAAGTCACTGGATATGTGTACTTCCCAGAATTGCCACTTCTCATCTGTGCCAGCAGGTTGTGTGTTGCCAGTAGGTGGCAGTTTTGAGATCTTATTACATTACTATCTTCTCAGCTATGCCCAAAAATGCCAGCAATCAGAAGAAACCATAGTTGTTACATTAATAGCTAATGCACTTTTAAGTGTTCCTCAAATCCTT
This sequence comes from Megascapheus bottae, assembly GCF_031878675.1. Lineage (NCBI taxonomy): Eukaryota > Metazoa > Chordata > Mammalia > Rodentia > Geomyidae > Megascapheus > Megascapheus bottae. Next base: position 65,686,167 of record NC_143510.1, on the reverse strand, counting down.
TATAAGTCCAAGAAAGGAAATAACAGCTTTCCACAAATATATTTGAGATCCATCCATGCACTACAAACCCATCAACTCATGGTAAGCAGTCAGGTAGGTTTGGAATCAGTAACTGGTAAGTACCAGTTAATAACTTCAGTTCTTCAGTGCTTGGCAAAAATATTAACTATTGATTTGATTATCAGTGTTAGAAGGCAACCTCAGAAAAATTGTGATGAAGATTCAGAAGATGAATTTTAACATCTAAAGTTTTGGGTTTGTTTTTTTTTTTAATTCCTACTCAAACCATAAAGTAATGGAGGCATATGACTCTTGATTTTAAAGTCAGTTTAGTCTACTTGGAAAATAATACAACTTAAATAGTAGATCTACTGTAAGGTTACCAGACCATTTAGACACTAATGTTAGACTTATTTATGAAACAAAACCAACAGGGAAACTAAATTTGGCTAAATGTGTATCTTGTCCCTCTTTGCATCTCATCTATGTTAATCTGCGTGTGAGAGGTGATACTTGCTTATAGCTCCTTTTTTCTATATCATTTACTTGTTTATAGCTCCTTTTTTCTGTATCATTTTTTTCACTTTCTTCATTCTCATCTTCACTTTTGTATATACTTCAAACCATCATAAGATGGGAGTCTTCAAAGGCCACCTTATTTTAATTGTAAAGCAAATGTTATTTGTTTCATTTAAAATAATTTTCCAAGACAAACATAGTTTTCCCTACACCTAATTTGTAAAGCAGTAGTTCTTAATTTTTCTTTTAGACTACATAAATTGGTTGTTTACTTTTACATGCTATGTGGTTTGTTTCTATTCCATTTGAAAAAAGCTTGGGTAGATTTTCACTACTTACACACAGATTGGATATATATTACCAGAAAGAGCACTGTGCTCTGGAATTTTTTTCTACAATTAAAAGTTAATACTAGAAAAGCTATGAAATTCATACTTTTTGGTTTTTCCTTGGCTCCTAAAATCTTATAAAGCTAATCTATGTACTTGATATTTTATGTACTTTTTTTTGTATCTAGGGCATTGCCAGTGTACCTGTTCAATAGTAACAAAAATTTGCTAAGGTGAATTTAAAAATGTGTTTGCTTTTCATTTTAAGAGCTTAAAATGAAATCCTGTGCATCTAGCCATGGATAAGAGCAGCGTCTTCTGCTTTTTTGTAGTTTTCTGCAATACTCAAAACAGTATTTTTATGTATGCAAAGTATTCAGACATGCTTGTGAAATAAAAGTTATATTCGATCTGTTCCTCTAAGTCTGTTTCTAATTTACTTATTCACTGTGTGCCAAGTACTGGGCTAAATACTGAGTATGTCGTGGATAGATAAGGGACACTGCTTGATTGGAAATTGAATGTAAGAAAATTGATGAAAAAAAACCTACTGTAGTTGGTAAGTGGTGATGATAGTTATTTAAAACTAGCATTTTTGTCAGGCAATATCTTTTATAGTTCTGTTTATAAAGGTTTATGTTAAATGATGCATATTTCATTTCTTATACCATAATCTAGCTCTTCTTTAGTTCCTAGATGAATGAGCCTTTGTTAAAACTGCTGGACATTTTCTCATTCTTTTTTTAAAAAAAAAAAAAGTCCTTTTAGTTTTTGTTGTCGTTGTTGTAAGTATTCTTCAGTCACTAAAGGTACTGGGAGAGTTTTCTTTTAACCTACCTAGTATTCCGCATTGGTATTCATTGAACATGTATAAATGTCAGTCCTGGGGCTTGAACTCAGGACCTAGACACTGTCCTTGGACACTTGAGCCACAGCACCACCTCTGGCTTTTTCTGAGAAATCAAAGCCAGGACTTCATGCATGCTAAGCAAGCACTGTACCACTAGGCCATGCTCCTGGCCCCTCAGAAGCCTTCTTGTAAGCTGGGACTGGATCCTTGTGTGATTGGCACCTGGTTTAATGTCTCACAAAACATCTGCCCAGTAAGTGTGTTAAGCATTTATTTTTTAATAAATTAGTCTTTTAGTCCTTCTAGACAAGGTTATAATTCTTTTTCCATAAACTTAATGGACAAAAATCAAAATGTGGAATTGATATATACAAAGTAGATTTTAAATAGCATCCTGCTTTAGATTTTAGAATTTAGATTTTAAAAAGTAGTAACTGGAGGGAGGAAGAGTGAACAAATGCAGTTAAGGTATTCAGTATACACTGTGTAAAATGAACTATGCAACTTGTGAGCAGAGATGGGAGAGGAAAAAAAACAATAAAATTATATTCAAAAAAGTAAAGGAGTGGCAGGAACTTAAGTCAGAGTAAGTTCTGATTGGAGATCAAAAGGATCAGGGGTCCTGAGGTGGGAAGAAATGAGCAGAAATGATCCAGTTGTTTGGCTCAGTGGTGACTTACAGAGTTGTTTAATTATGCTGGGTATATGGGCTTTATGTATTTTTTTATGTATGGGATAGTAATAAAAGTGTGGGTAGGCAAAAAAAAATAGACAACATTAGAATAAAATCTGAATGAAAGTAAAACAATTGGAACCAAGACAAATGTGGAAATAAATTTGAAATCAAGATTACTTCCCAATTTCCAATGTTGAACAATGAATAAGGAACTTTGAATCATGTTATTACTTCTGAGGGTGTGAAGCTTGACTGAGCTTAATTAGACTTTACCTCCACTCAGCCACACAGTCACAAAGCTGAGATTCTAGGGAGAACTCAGGCCTTGCTGTTCAATAGGAAGGGTGTCAGCATCACATTATAAGAAGAGAATGTAGGATTGGATGTAATTGAGGCAATGATATTTGCAAAATACAATCTGCTGAGCCATGGGTGAGAAAAAAGACAAATATGCATTTAACTTAGCTGAGGTTTTGTTGTTTTCTGAATTAACGTCATTCCACCTCTCACAAACAGGTTTTTCTTTAATAACCTTTAGGAACCTTATTTTTTTCCCCAGTAAGCCTTCAGGAACTGTTTTTATGTTCAAAATAATAGGCATTAAGTAGTAAAGCTTGAACATGCTTTCAATGCTTCCACCAGAGAGATATTTAATCATGTTGTGGAAGAAATGTCATAGTGTCTATGTTCCACATTAAAGGAATGGGAAAGAGGAATACAATTTGAACCTGAACTTACAGAATATTGCTCATTCTTTCTGTTCTAGAACTAGAATATATCTTTCCCATCACGGTTCAGCAGAGAAGACAAAAAATATCTCACAAACTAATTATATACGTGTGTATATCTTATGCATATATGCATCCATTGCAAATGATTAGTGTCAATCTTAGCTCTAGATAGATTTATGAACTGAGAAGATGCCTATCCACTGGCGTTTCCACTCTGCTATCTGAAGTGCATGTAGGCAGCTGAGTGTTGGTTGTGAAGTCAAGGACAAGTCCCTAGGGGGAAGGCACAGACACAAGGGAAGGAGCTCAGATCCCCACTCGACTAGATTGAGTCTCATCTACGTAAGTTATCACCTCAAGACTTGTTTTTGAGTGAAGTAATGTATAGTATCAGCCTCTATTTTGGAGACTTGGTTATGGGAGCTTTTCCTTTATTCTGCCACAGACAGTAAAGCATTTTTCATTGTCCATGACTTTATAAATATTTTTTGAAAATCAAAAACAGTAAAACCTAGTGTGTGTGTGTGTGTGTTTTACGGGGTGGGGCGGGGTCTTGAGCTTAGCCTGGGCACTGTCCCTGAGCTCTTCAGCTAAAGGCTACCACCCTACCCTTGAACAAAGCCCCACTTCTCTTTTCTGGAGGTTAGATGGAGATAAGAGTCTCAGGTCCTTTTGTGCCTGGGCTGGCTTTGAACCTTAATCCTCAGATCTCAGCCTCCTGAGTAGCTAGGTTTACAGATGTGAGCCATCATGCCTGGCTTAGCTTGTGATTTTTTTTAATCAACATTTTACCATATTTATTTTTCCCAAATTTTTTTCCAACAAGGATTTAAGAAGTTTGAGGGCAGCCTAAAAGCAAAGATTAGAGAATTTGAAGCATCAAGATGACAGCACATGTTTAGAAACAAAAGAATGGATCCAGTGCTACACCAATGGCCATAATACCAACTTTAGCAAACTCCAGAGGGTCATACCACACTATTAAGACATGATTGTACCACTCCTAGTCTCCAGCGCTTAATGTAGAATTTGCCAATACTGAACCTTAATTTGGGCTTTTCCCAGTCACTGACTCTCAGCTTGTGTGTCTGCCTTTTTCATAGATAAAAACATCCTCCATCTGCTTGTCAGGTATTCAGTTTGCTATGCTTGATCATTTTTTCAAAAAGCAAGAAAATCCAACATAGGCCATAGTTTTTCTTCTAGAATCTTTATCTAAAGACCAGTGTGCATCGTACTTCCTCATACAGAAAGCCAGGATGGAGTGTTCAAATGTAAGTACATATCAAGAGATTGGTAGGATCCACATAACAGGCATACTGGCTTTCTGATTTTCAGGCTTTTTAAATTGGTGCTTTGAGTCCATTTCCAGACACTCTGTTGAACCTGACTTAAAATATTTTAAACCTGATTCCCTCTCCCTGCAGAAATCTATTTTGTTATTTGTTTTGTAGTACTAGGATTTGAACTAGTGCTAGTATTAGTACTAGTATTTGAAATAGTTCTGTATTATCAAGGTGGGATACTGAGGGTCTTTGAAGGGATTCTTCATTGTGCCTGGCTAACCCAAAAAGCTGTTGAGAGAAAATGGGAATTCTGTATGGCAAATGTGTTATCACAGTGCCCATGAATTGTATTGGGACATTGTATGAAAACAATATTTTTAGCTTCCTGGCTGTGCTAGTTTTGCATCATTATGACAAAGTTTATTTGGGCTCATGGCTTGAGGTTTTAGTCCCTGATTGATTAGTTCTGTTGTTGTGGGGCCTTTAGCAAGCCAAATACCGTGGCAGAGAGCATGCAGGGGAACCAAAACTGCTTACTTTATAAGCTGGTCAGGAAGCAAAGACAGGAAAGAGCCAGAGTCCCAGAACACCCTTCAAAGATAAACCTCAATGATCCTAGGTGAGGCTCAAATTATTGACTTTATTACAAATTTAGAGAACCTGAAGTTAACTTGTAAAAAGTGGATAGTGATGCTGATGATTCTGATGCTCTTAGAAAAACAGACAGATGAATTTTGTCCAACCATTTCCCACTTTGCACAGTGTGAAAGAGGCTAGTGTGTTAGCTTTCTGTCTCTGTAACAAAGTACCTAATAAAAATTAGTTTCTAAATGAAAGAAAATGACAGGTGCTGGTGGCTCGTGCCTGTAATCCTAGCTACTCAGGAGGCTGAGAGCTGAGATTCAAAGCCAGCCAGGGCAGGAAAATCCAAGAGACTCTTCTCTACAATTAACCATCAGAAAACCAGAAGTGTTGCTGTGGCTCCAAATGTCGAGTGCTAGCCTTGAGTTGAAAAAAACTCAGAAACAGCACTCAGGCCCTGATTTCAAGCCCTACAACAGATAAGGGGAAAAATAGCAGAAAAGTGTGTGTGTGTGTGTGTGTGTGTGTGTGTGTGTTACTGGGAATTGAACTCTGGGCCTTGCACTTGCTAAGGAGGTACCCTGCCTGTCACTTGAGCCACTTCCAACCCCTTTTTTGAAATAGTCATTTTTAATATATATTTTTATTGTAATTAATAGAAGGGTTACATTATATTCACCAGATAGAAGGTGCATTACTTCACAAACATTGATTTCCCTCCCCCCACCCCCGGAAATGGTCATTTTTGAAGTAGGGACGTGCTTTGTTGATAGCATGGCCTGTGGTGGGATCATCCTACTTGTATCATCCTTGTGTCACTAGAGATGTCCCTTCCACAACTATGCTCAGCCATTGCTTGAAATGGAATCTCTCAAACTTCTTTTTGTCCAGGCTAGCCTTGAACCAGATCCCCTTATCTCCACCTCCCAAGAAGTTTGGATTACAGACCATGTCCTGTGAGTGAAATTTTTTGTTTAAGCTTAGGGTTTCAGAGGTGTCAATCCATGGTCACTTACTCCACTGTTTCTAGGTGAGAAAATATCATGGTAGGAGGATGAGATGATCAAAGTTCATCCAAGGAGTGGAAGGAAAAAGGGGTAGAGACAAATAGTGCCCTTTAAGGCCTCAAGTAGACCTCACCACCCAAAATTCCCATCATTTCCATTAGCCTACTAAACATAGCTCTATCAATGTATTGGTCCCTTCCTGAGGTCAGAGCCTTCATGATCCAGTCACAACCCAAGGGTTCACCATTAGACACTGCTACATTTGCAGACCAAGCCAATACATGAGCTTTCAGAATACATATCAGATCCAAACCTATATAATAATTAGTGAGATCAATTCTGACTTTCTGACTGCCTGCATGTTTTTCCTTTGGACTATCTCTTTGAGGCCAATACTTACTTCATATTGGTTTCCTCAGTAAATAATGAGTAAAATAAAATCTTTGACATCTGTTTATAGTTGTATAATTTCATGTATTTAAATTACCCTTTAATATCTTGATTCTCCAACAATTTAGTTCAACTCCAAAAGGGAAAATGAGAAGAAGTAAGGGGAAAACGTTGAGTTGCTAACAGGGTATTTGTCCAGAAGAGCCTGAGTTGACAGAACTATTTGAAAGACTGAGATAATATTTATTGTCACTCATAGATACAGAGGTTCTAGACTTGAGTTGATTCCTGTAGAATTCTAAAATACATATGTGTACAACCAAATTTGAGAAGTGCTATGCTTTTATTTTTTAATCCTATATTTTGAACCAGTTCACTTATGTAATCAAAAACAAATGGAGAAGATGTTGTGCTGGTCTTAGGAAAACAGGGTAGAAAATTAAACACCATTAGATCTTCCTGCCCCCCAATTGCCCAACAGTGAGGAAAAAGGAACATGGAGATGATAAGGGAAGGAAATAGGCAGAAGGGAGAGGAAGAGTAACAGAAAGACAGCAAATGGCAGAGGATCAGGAAAAAGATGAGCAGATTTGTGTATCTATTGGAATTTAGGCTTTAGTATCTACTTGTTTAAAGGCTGTGCAGATAGTACTGCTTGGGGTGGTACATTCATGTCCTTGTTCTAGCTATGATAAAAATTTCCAAGGCCAGGCACTGATAGCTCCTGCCTGTAATCCTAGCTACTCAAGAGGCTGAGATCTGAGGATGGCTGTGTGGAGCCAGCTCAAGCAGGCTGTGTATGCTCGAGACTCATCTCCAGTAAGCTACTCAGAGAAGGCCCAAGTGGTGCTGTGGCTTAAAGTGATAGAGTACTACTTTTGTGTGAAAGAAGCTCAGAGAGTTGCCCTGTCCTCGACTAGTTCAAGTCCCAAGATTGGCAAAAGAAAAAACTTCAAGTCCTTTATGACATATATGTAAATAAAATTCATTGGTACTTGTACCATTGTACTTTAAACCAAGCTAAGTAAGCACTTCTGTGTATCCTACCTTGTGTACTGTTCAATATGACCCTACCTTGCAGTGCTGTCATTAGGTTTGTTTTATAGGAAAGGAAACTGAGACCAGCAGCCTGACCAAGGTGGTCTGTGCATTGAGTGAAGTTGGGGTGTAATGCCCACAACTTAACTTCGGATTCTGTATTCTTAGCCCACCATGTCAGAAGCACAACCCAGCTATTTGACAAAGTAAGCCGACCTTGCTCACAAATTTATCACACACAGCTTTTGTCCCATGATTGAAAGAAAAACTTTAATGGATTTCAAAAAAAAATGTTTTTTTAATTCCAATGTGTCATGAAGGGAGGAGGCTCTCAGTCAGTCCCAGTGGTGAACTATCAACCATTATGGTGAAATTGTTGTGATCTTCTGAAGATTTTCTTACCTTAATTTTATAAAAATCTGCCTCCCCCAAACCAAATGGTGCCCCAAAACAAAGTAAAATAGGCTTGATTTAAATATCTGACAAAACACAAATTTTAGATTGTTTTTGAAACACAGCATGTTTTCAGCAGAAGTTGAGCAGCAGGCGGGCATGAGAATGAGAAAGCATTTCCAGTATAGCACTGTACTCTATGTATTCCAAGCATTTGTGGTTTTTCCTTAGAAGCATATACTTGCTGATACTAAGCATCTTCTCTAGTAGTTAAGTAATCCATAATTTAGAGACAGTCTTGTTGAATTGTAATTTACGTCAAATTATTGTAATAGACAAGCTAATCAGTAGTCCCAGAATAATCTCCACTTCTATCAAGACTTCAACTTCTTGTCATCTTGGCAAGGAAAGCAGTGGCAGAATCCTAGTATGTAATTGATGAGAGAGAAGAGAGAGAGAGAGAGCCTCTAGGAATGTCTCTCACACCAACAGATTCCAGGTCTCACCTCTACAGTCTTCCTTGCTGCAGTGACTTTGATTCTATGGCTTTGAAGGAGAGGAAATGGTAAAGTAAACCTTTACTCAGGCACCTGAGAGGCTGAAGCAGGAGGACTGACTGTGGCAGACGTAGTGAAACCCTGTCTCCAAAAAACCTTTGAAGGAGACCTTGAGGGGGATTGGAGTTTGGTTTGTTCAGGTTCCCCAGTGGATGTTCATATAAAACTCTCTCCATCAACTTTCTATCTCTTAATAAGTAATGGTTAGTTAAAGAAGAAATCATTTAGATACCAGCCTGGAAGATTAACTAGATCATCATTTAAGGAAATGTATGTGTAAGTTATTCAGTGGTGCTGGAGGGCTCTCCTCCACCCTCTTCATCCTGGGCTGCCCTCAAGAGCTGCAGGTTTGGAGTCCCTGCTGAAATTTAGTGTAATAGAAAAATGAGAAATTTTTTTCTTTCAAATCTAGAATTGAGTTCTAATTCTATCACTTATTTCCAGGATAATTATGAAAAGCCTTTGCCCTCTGTGAACATGAGTCTTATCTTGTGTAAAATTGGGGGAAAATGTCTTCTTTTCAGGAATTATATGGGTTTTTTTGTGGATCATGGGATTTGAACTCGGCCTGGGTGCTGTCCCTCAGCTCTTCAGCTCAAAGCTACTGCCCTACCCTTGAGCCAAGCCCCACTTTCCATTTTCTAGAAGTTAATTGAAGATAAGAGTCTCAGGTCCTTTTGTGCCTTGGCTGGCTTTGAAACTTGACCCTCGGATCTCAGCCTCCTGAGTAGCTAGGATTACAGGTGCACAGGCTTAATTATATGATTATTTTTTTAAAGCATATGAGAATACTTCACTCCATAAATAACAGTTCCTTTATTACTCTTTCCTGAGTACTCATCTACTTTCATAGCTTAAATCATTATTTCTATGTGAATAACTCCTAAATTTAACTGATATCAAATGTATAAAAGTGTTCTAACTGGGCACAGGTTGCTTATATCTGTAATCCTAGATACTCAAGAGGCTCAGATCGGAGGATCTTGGTTCAAAGCCAGCTTGGGCAGGAAAGTTCATATGATTCTTATTTCCAAGTAAGCAGCAGAAAAGCCAGATCAAGTGGTAGAGAACTAGCCTTGAACACAGTGGCTCAGAGACAGAATCCAGGCCCTCAGTTCAAGCCCCGTAACTACTTCAAAAAAAAAAAAAAAAAAAAAAGGACTTCAAAGGACTCAATTGTCTGTGATGAACAACTTAGTAGTCCCCAAAAATATGTCTATATCTTAATTCTCAGAACCACTGACTAGGTTCTTAGGATTAGAGCAGAAATAACAGACATGGAAATCATCTTCAGTCTACCTAGCGTTGAAAAAGATGCAATTAACAATTTTTAAAAAGAGAGCCTAGCCGGGAGTTTGGCCTAGTGGTTAAAGTGCTTGCCTAGCATGCATAAAGACCTGGGTTCGATTCCTCGGTACCACATACATAGAAAAAAGCCGGAAGTGGTGCTGAGGCTTAAGTGGTAGAGCTCTAGCCTTGAGAAAGTCCAAGGACAGTGCTCAGGCCCTGAGCTCAAGCCCAGGCCTGGCAAAATAAATAAATAAATAAATAAAAATAAAAAATAAAAAGAGAGCCTAGAGTTTGGCCTAATGGTAGAGCTCTTGTCTAGCATGCACGAAGACCCGGGTTTGATTCCTTGGTACCACATACACAGAAAAGGCCAGAAGTGGTACTGTGGCTCAAGTGGGAGAGCTCTAGCCTTAGGAAAGCCCAAGGACAGTGCGTGCTCAGGCCTGAGTTCAAGCCCCAAGACTAGCAAGAAGAAAAAAAGAATTTTTTTAAAAAGAAAGAAAAGAAAAAAGATGCAACTAAGAGCTTCTGAGAGGGGGAATATATCTATAATTGAACAGGTAGATTTAAATCCAACGGCAAGTACCTGCAAAGGTGCTGCTGAAGGATGCTTGACAAAAGAGGATGTCAGTGATGAACTGGTGAGAAACTTCCAGAGCCACCAGAAGCTGGAAGGCAAGTGCAGCTATTCCTCCATAGTCTTCTGAGGGAGTGCCGCCCTCCAAAGCTTTCATGTAGACTTGTGGCCTTTGAAATGAGAGAAGACATTTCTGACCTTCAAGCCATTTGGCCCGTGATAATTATCTGTGGTCACAGGAAGCCAATCTAGAGGGTGACTTGGTGAGTGGAATAGGCAACAGGAAGGAGCCAACATGGCTGCTGTCTATGGTTTAGCTGATTGCAGTAGACGATGGTGCCTCTCTCCAAGACTGGAAATAGAGGAGAGAGTTTACAGAACAAATTGCCAAATTCAGTTGGGACCCAGTACATTGTTGGAACTAACACTTCTGTTTGTCTCCTGCACTCCTGTAAGGCTACTGAATGTGCTGGGAAAAAAATGCAAGACCTTGTTTACTCTGTAGACCAAACTTTTGAGCTTGATTTCGCAGAACAACCTCAAGGGACTGCTGGGACAAATAGGAGACTTGCTTGCTACTTGCTAGGAATATAGTCATTTCTTTAAGTTCCATGTGCCTTGCCTTTAATGCCATGGGCTGCAAATCCATTGTCTCTGGCCCTCTTTCACCTTGTAAGCCCTGAGATACAAATGTAATTATGTTTATGTTAATGCCATGTTGCCTGCATTTATGCGGGCAATAAGGGCCTGTGTTTGTCCAGGAGTCTTGTTTCTTCTGCCTGTATCCATAAAGCAGTAATAAGTATAGCTTATTAATATATTAGCTTGAAACTAATGTATGCACTGTGTGTGTGTGTGTGTGTGTGTGTGTGTGTGCATGCTCACACATGCGTGCATCCTGTGTGGTGTGTGTATGTGTATGTAGTAGTCCTGGAACTTGAACTCAGAGCCTGGGTATTGTCCCTGATACCTCTCCACTTCCAGCTTTTTATGGTTAATAGAAAATACAAGTCTCATGGACTTTTTCTGCCCAGGCTGGCTTTGAACTGATTGATTCTCAGCCTCCCAAATAGCTTGCCGGACACATTTGGGCCAGAGATAACAGACTAGGAAACCATCAACTGGGAAATCATAGTCATGGATTTGAATCCTGTGAAGAGGAAATGTTTAGGAAGTGGAGAGAGAAAAGGAGGAAAAGGTAGGATCAAGAAGCAATGGATATTTCCCTTCAGGGGAGGGGGTGGGGAAGGAAGGGGATTTGAAGGAATTACTTACTAGGAAAGAAAATGGACTGGAAAAGTAGAGACCGATGATACAAAGTTTTTGTTCACAGCTCTCCACCCCAGTGATCTTTTACTTGCTATCTTTGATCCTTACCTCGCCTTTTTCTGTCTACCAAATCAGTGTCAATTCCAGATCATCTTCGAGCCCCATCTTGTCCCACGCCAATCCCTTCTTCACATGACAGCTTAGACTTCACACCCATTGCATACATTCTTTGCAATAGCCTCTTAAGTAGTCTCTTCACTTCTGTAAATATTCGCTACAGTACATACTGCTCCAAGCTGCCAGATTCATGTTCTTAAAATATCACTTGGGTTGACTCACTCCCACTGGTTAGAAACAGTCAGTAGTTCCCCCAGTATATCTGAGATTCTTGTTTCACCTTTTTCTGCCAGTTAACCCTGACCTTAACACAAAACATGAATTATATCAACACAATTTACCAGTAAAAGAGAAGAAGAAAAGGCAAAGCGTAGGCAAAGGATGTCAAAATAAAGGACAAGCCAGGTATGATGGTTAAAACCTGTAACTTTGGCTAGTACTTGGAGAATCTTGGTTCAAGAGCAGTCTAGTGGGAGGGGTGGTGGGAGGACAAGTTTCTAGGTCAACAAAATTTCATGGGCTTCTGTGATCCCAGCAATAGGGGAAACATGTGACTCGGTGAGGTAGTACACACTTACAATCTTCAGTGACATAAAGAAGCGTAAGTTGAAGGATGGCAGCCCAGATTAGCTCAAGCAGAAAGTGAGACCTTACTTTGAAAAAAAAAATTGTAAAACGGGTTAGAGGCATTGCTCAAATGGTAAAGCACCTGCCTAGCAAGCACAGAATCCTGAATTCATACCCTAACACTACCAGAAAATTTTTTGAAAGGATAACTTTAGGTTGTAAGAAGTCAAGCTTGTGGGGCTTGGGGTGAATCTTTTTCTGGGAAAAGCAAGCAAAAAACAGTCCAATACCTATTATTAGTACAATTTTATTGAAATGCGGTCACACTCATCACCATGTACATACTGTATGTGGATGCTTTTGTGCACCAACTCCAGAGTTGGATAATTGCAATGGAGTCTAACTGTCCTGTAAAACTAAAATGGTGGGCTGGGAATGTGGCTCAGTGGTAGAGTACTTGCCTAGCATGCATAAAGCCCTGGGTTTAATTCCTCAGAACCACATACACAGAAAAAGCCAAAAGTGGCACTGTGGCTCAGGTGGTAGAGTGCTCAGGCCCCGAGTTCAAGCCCCAGAACTGGCAAAAAAAAAAATCACAGAAAGCAAAAATCACCTAAACTAAAATAGTGATTACCTGGTTCTTTACAGTAAAACATGTTTATCAACCCCTACTCTAGTTGTAGCTGCAATATGTGACAGATGTGAGACTATGGAAGAGGATATTTTAAGAAACAATTCAGGGGAATACCAATTTGACTGAAAGACTCAGAGGAGGTTTGAGTTACTTTTAATTGCTGGACTTTAAGTATGCTTTCTAAGACTCAGAGCCAGAGGCAAGCCCAGCTCAATCCCTTTTGTATATGAATCCCTTGGCATTTTTGTTTGTTTTCTCTTTTTCTTCACCTCCCCTCCCTCCCTCCCTCCCTCCCTCCCTCCCTCCCTCCCTCCCTCCCTCTCTCTCTCTCTCTCTCTCTCTCTCTCTCTCTCTCTCTCTCTCTCTCTCTCTCTCTCTCTCTCTCTCTCTCTCTCTCTCTCTCCCTCTCCCTCTCCCTCTCCCTCTCCCTCTCCCTCTCCTTCCCTCTCTATTTCCTGCCTCTCCCTCTCTACTCCTCCCCTTCCTCCTTCTTCATGTCTCCCCACTTCCATGTCCACCTTATTTTTTAAAATTCCTTCTTTCCAATTCCAACTCAAATTCACTTCCCTTTAATAAGCTGCTTCTGTCCTTTGCCACCCACACAGTAAGCTTTCATCATGTAGTGTGCTAAAAACTTTATTTAAATCGTGCTTTCCCATTCAAGCCTTACATAATGTTGTATATTTTATGTTCATCTTTTCCCTATGAGATCACAAGTTTGTTGAAGTAAAAATCTGTGAGTTATTTTCTTTTGAGCCCACATTGTTTCTAGCAAAACAACTTGCATAAAATTGTGCTTCATAAATTCATTTGAAAGTAGAAGAAATACAAAAACATAAACCTTCTAACTTTCAAGCCCTATAAAATGCTATATACATTTATGCAAGTAGTATATGAAAAAAATGCTCAATATCACTAAGCATCAGAGAAAGGCAAATTAAAGCCACAATGTGATCATTCTAAATAGGATGGCTATTATATGAGATACATTTTGTTGGTGGTACTGGGGATTTGAACTTATCACTCTGTGCTTGCTTTACCATTTGAGCCATGTTGTTAGCTTAAGATGGACATATTAATAAATAAAACAAAGTTATAGAAGTATTAGTAAGGATACAGAGGAAAGAAAAGCTTACATATTGTGATAAGAATATTATTAGTGCATATGGAAAGCATTATGGCATTTTCTCCAAAACTTAAAAATAGAGGGGCAGGAAAGCAGAAGGAAAATAAGAGAGGGTATGAGACTTATTGGATTTTATTGAAAGTATGTATGGAAATACAATAATGAAATCTCCCCCTGTATGACTAATGTAAGCTAGCAAAAAAAAATCAGAGGGACAGCCATTGTGGCACACACCTCTAATCCCAACCATTCAAAAATCAGAGATAGAAGTATTATGATCAGAGGCTATACTAGCCAAGAGTATAAAACCCTCTCAAAAAACAAACAAACAAACCAACCTGAAACAGGCTGGGAGCATGGCCTTTCAGTAGTGTGTTCTCCTAGCATTCACGAAGCCCTGGGTTTTATTCTCTAGTACCACATACACAGAAAAAGCCGGAAGTGGCACTGTGGCTCAAGTGGCAGAGTGCTAGCCTTGGGCAAAAAGTGTCCAAGGGGGCCGGGAGTTTGGCCTACTGGTAGAGTGCCTGCCTAGCATGCACGAAGACCCAGGTTCGATTCCTTGGTACCACATGCATAGAAGTGGTGCAGTGGCTTAGGGTAGAACACTAGCCTTGAGGAAAGTCCAAGGACAGTGCTCAGGCCCTGAACTCAAGCCCAAGACTGGCAAAAAAAAAAAAGTGTCCAAGGAGGGTGCCCAGGCCCTGAGTTCAAGCCCCAGGACTGGGAAAAATAAAAATAAAAAGCCTGAAACACAAAAGAGCTGGGACATGGTTCCAATGATAGAGCATAAGGCACTAAATTTAATTCCCAGACTTCCGTAAGTAAAATTAAAAATAAAACTTGCAAATAATCCACCATTCCTACTACTGAGTATTTATCTGGAGGAAATAAAATCATAATGCTGAAAAAATATCTACACTGCCATATTTGCTATTCACAGCATCTGAGTGCCCATTAATGAGCGAATGGATGAAGACTATGAGTTAGTCTATATACAGGAGAGCCTTATCTGGCCACTATAAGAATCTTTGATGATCTTGTTTGCAGCAACATAGATGAGCCTGGAAAATAATTAAGTGCAATAAAATCAGGAGCAGAAAAAATAAATGCAGCATGACTCCATTTACATGTGGAATCTAAAAAAAAAAAATCATCTCATAGAAGTTGAAAATAGAGCAGTTAGCCAAAATGGCAGCACTGGAGATGGGAAGGTTGAGAGACTTGTTCAGAAAGAAGTACGGCAGCGTTTCTGTGCACTGGAGCCTCCTACCTAGAGAACTCCACCTAGGGAACTCCTGTGGAATAGCATACTTGCTGACTTACTCATAAGGAAACTTGTCATTGCTGTGTACTGGAGGATCCACTTCTAAAGCTCACTCAAATGATTGGTGCTTGCATGTCAGCCAGTGCTATGGGCTGGGATCTTGGTTGCTTTCCATGTGGGATTCTCCTTATATTACTCAAGCTTGCTCTTTCCTTCCTTCCTTCCTTCCTTCCTTCCTTCCTTCCTTCCTTCCTTCCTTCCTTCCTTTCTTCCTTCCTTCTCCCTCCTCCCACTCTTTCTTACCACAGTGACAAGTTCCATGAGCAAATGTCCTAGGAGGATATTCAGCATTATGTTTTATACCCTAAGAACTCACACAGTGTGACTTTTATATAGTCTATTGAGCTAGGATGCCTTTGCCTAGGTTTAAGAGTCCATCTCTTCATGGGAGAAGTAGCAAGGCCACATTCTTAAGAAGACTGTGTAGCAGGGGAAATATGTGAGGAAAAGATCATGTGCTGTAACACATTCTGCTACTACTATAACATCTGTAGTCCATCCTAGCAAGGATCCTAAAGATCTATATTGTTTCCACAATGCCATACTTTGGACACAGATTAGCTAGAATTACCAAAAGATTATTCTATAATGGAGAAGAGTAAAAAATGTATAATTGCATATCTGTGTTCATTGCTATAGTGTGCACAATAGCCAAGTTATGAAATAGCCCAAATGCCTTACAATGGATGAATGGCTCAAGACCATGTGGTACTTATACACAATGGAATTTTACTCATCCATTAGAAAGTATAATATGTCATTTTCTGGGAAATGGATGCCAAGTGTGGTAAGCCAGGCTCAGAGAGACAAATGGTACATAACTCCTGAACAACTAAAGAACTGTTTATAAAATCAATGTCAGAAAAGGAAAACATGTTGGAAGGGGCGGGGGGAAGCACAGGAGAAAAGTTCTAATCAACCACAGAAAGCTTACTTACTAAGCTTCTACTTAAAATATGCATAAAATTTTCTGAAATATACTATGATTAAATGTACATTGCAGACTGTCTATTTAAAGACGGTGGGCATTCCTATTGCTGGGCAAAGACTTGCCTCTAATGAGGCACAGATAATAGAGTTCATTAGGATTCCCTTTCCTTATATTACATGGTACACACCTAATCAGCGTGTATTTAATGTGACCATGAGTTAAATGATTGCAATGATTGCAGGCATTCTTGCCCAGGAATATCCTTATAATAATGAGATGAAAGGGATAAGGATTCCTCTTCTTCAAAGGAGTGGCTGTGGATGAGACTGCACATTGTATCATACCCTCAATCTAAGCATAGTGATGATTTAACATGGCACAATAGATTATTGATACATAAAGCTACAGGGTGGTTTTTTTTGGGGGGGTAGGTTTTGGATGAATAATTCTGTTTCAAAGAACGACTCTGAAATTAACAAGTTATCATTGAGAACAGAGATGTACTCAACTACCTAGAGAAGAAATGTTTTGTAGGCTGGTGGAATTTTGCAATGTTATGATATTTTAAGAAAAGAAAGCTATCAGAGTTTAGGTGGTGCAGGAAATATTTTTTTAATGGAGTCAGGAGCTGGGAGTTTGGCCTAGCGGTAGAGTGCTTGCCTAGCATGCATGAAGACCCAGGTTTGATTCCTTTGTACCACATACATAGGGAAAAAAGCCAGAAATGGTATTGTAGCTCAAGTGATAGAGCTCTTTCCTTGAGAAAGCCCAAAGACAGTGCTCAGGCCCTGAGTTCAAGCCCCAGGACTGGCAAAAATAAAGGAATCATTGAGGCAAAAATTGTTAGGGGTAGCCAATCTTGCTAGAGAGATGGGAGCCTAAGGCAATCTAGGTAGGATGGTACCATTTGATTTTCTATGGACAGATAGGAACTCATGAGTAGTTCTAGATATGAATTGTGAGCATAAATCGCAGGTACCATTTATGCACAGAGCCAATGTGAAGCCCTCTGTATACTTCTTATTTCCATCTTTGCTATGATGATTGGTCATGCTCCATCAGCCTGTATCCGGGAACAATAAAAAAAACACGTGGGACAGAGTTGCTGGTAAGCTCAGAGTAGATATGAAATATGATCAGGAAATATTTGCATTGTTTGAAGCCTCTGAGATTTTCATTACCTATTATCTCAGTGTGGAATACATAGCCTGACTTAATCCCTGTACCTGGTAGAGAAAAACTTGGTAGAAGGGTAGAAGGTGATACCCAGTGGATAGGCAGGAGCTACAAATCATGCAGAAGCTTGTGATAAGTCTAGAATTCATTCTGTGTGAAGGAAAATCTTTGGAGAGATTTGAGCAGTGGGATTATGCAATATGGTTTCCACTTCCAGAAAAGAAAAAGTCGCTTCATCTTGTAGAAGAAGGTCTTTATTCAAAGGAAGTACATATAGAGTCATCTAGAGATAAGATATAACTGTATCTCCGATTTACACTCAGAGGGTTGGATAAGATGTGTGTGTGCGTGTTCATGGTTTTTATATGTATACATTTGTGAAGGAAGTAAAATATTACTTGGCAATTCTGGACGAAGGACATTCATTGTACTCTTTCAACTTTTTTTTTTTTTTTTTTTTTTTTGCCAGTGGTACCAAGGAATCGAACTGATGTCTTCAGCATGCTAGGCAAGCACTCTACCACTAGGCTAAAGTCCCAGCCCTCTTTCAGCTTTTGTGAGATTAAAACTAGTTTTTTAAGTTAAAAAGTTGTGGTAATTACACTATTAATGAGACAGAACCATACTAATCAACTGATTCAAAACTCAAAACAAGCCAGGCACTGATGGCTGGTAATCCTATAACTCAGGAGGCTGAGATCTGAGGATTGTGGTAGAAAGCCAGCTGGAGCAGAAAGTCCCTCTGAGACTCTTACCTTCAGTTAACCACTCAAAACTGGGAAGTGGCATTGTGGCTCAAGTGGCAGAGTGCTAGCCTTGAGCACAAAGTGGCTAAGGGACAGTGCCCAAGCTCTGAGTTCAAGTCCTGAAACCAATTTTTAAAAATTAAGGTCAAAATGTACACTGAAGAATCTCTTACCATCTTCCAGCCCATGCTTGTCACAGAATCAGTGGACTTTGACAGTAGATTTTCCTGTAGGAAGTGAAGAACATCAAGGTCAGTGTGTCTCCTGGATTTCTGTCCTGAGTAAGTGGGAAATATGTGATGCTATTCATCAGAAGAGTTCCACAGAGGAAACAACGGGCTTAGGAGATGGAAAATAACGATTGTATTCTGCATACAGTAATGATGAGCATCCACCCTGGATGAATGAGTTAGAAATTCAAAGACAACGGTCTAGGCTGAAAATATAATATCCAACATTATCAGCATCTAGTGACATGCGTAAGCTCTAGAAAATTAGTGTAAATGGAAGAGCCACAGCTATGCATGGAAAGAAGGAGGTCATACTGTTCATTTGATTTCTCTTGTTCTCATCCCAAGCTTACAGAGAAAGTACCTGACTATTATTGGATTTTTCATATAGGTTTACCCATACAGGAAAGACTGCTCATGTCTCTTCTATCTACTCGAGCTAATGGGCAGATTCTTATTATAAATAAATCAATCATATTCACAAGCTTGGTTTGAGTCATCCCTTGAGACACAGCCATTCTGTACTCAGACAAACTCTGATGGTGAGTGTGCATCAGAAGGAACCAGGAGCAGGTCTGTGGAAATTTCCCTAAGGAAGTAAATGCCACTGCCAAACAGCATTGTTGTAACATTTCCATGGCTGTTGGGAAAATCCAGAATCAGATAGCTACTAGAATATTCCCTTTGTTTTTTTTTTTAATCTCCTTTTTTATTACAGTTGTGAAACGCCTACAGATTTGTCACTGTGTCTCTTACTTGGTTTTTCTTCCAGGCTCATTTTCTGTTTCCTTAGATTAGGGTCCTTTTTACTATTGCAAGAGCATTCTCTATGTGCTTAATATGTCAGTGTTCCCTTCCTGCTTTCTGTTCTGTTCCTTTCTTTTTCTGATTTTTTTTGCCAGTTCTGAGACTTGAACTCAGGGCCTGAGCACTGTCCTTGGGCTTTCTCAAGGCTAGAGCTCTACCACTTGAACCACAGCATCACTACCAGCTTTTATTCAATGTATGTGGTACTGAGGAATCGAACCCGGGTCTTCATGCATGGTAGGCAAGCACTCTACCGTTAGGCCAATCTCCTGGCTTAATATGTCAGTGTTTTAAAGTTCTATTTATTTTTTGCACAGGTACTACACAACTGATTCAAAAGTCAAAATGTACACTGAGGAATCTCCTCTCACCAACTCCCAATCCATACTTGTTCTCTCTAAACCATTGCCCTACAACTTACAATTATGTGACCATATGTGATCATGAGGTTGACTAGGGAATGAAGCTTCCTGGAAGGTATCCACAAGTCCAGCTAAATGCTGTCCCTCTAGAAAAAAGACACAATGCCTTTTTGTGAATTTGCAACAGTCTCTTCTACAGGGTCTGTCTCTAGAGGACTTTTCTTTCTGGGGTGAAGTGTGTCTATTGGGGAGAGAGAAAGCTTTTCTTATTATTTGAACAGAATTAAGGATGCTATCCATGCCTCTGAGGACTATTAGTCAAGGTACAGGAACAGAAAATTCTGAGCCTGTCCAGACAATGTGAAGGACAAGTGCGCTGGAGAGAAGAAGGAAGTGGTATCAGAAGGAGCAAGAAATATACTCATGCAAGCTATGGCCAACCAGTTGAATTTGATTCTCAGTGAGATGACATGTCACTGCACAATTCTGATGAAAAGAGTAATTAGTGAGGCCTATGGTTTATTGTAGGATGTCAGAAGCAAGAGTAGAGACTGGGAGACAAATTAGGAAGCTACTATAGTAATCTAGGACAAAGATGCTAGCATTTAAGGCATATTACTGTATGCACACAGACTGTAGCCATATTTTGTGTGAGCCAAAAGGGCTCACTCAAAGGAATGCATGTAGGTTGTAAAACAAGGGGGGAATCCAGAATCACTTCAAGGTTTTGTCTTGAGCAAGTAAAGAATGAATTTCCACCAAGCTGCACAGAGCTAGAGGAAAAATCAGTTGAGCTTGTTTCCAGGATCTTTGGTAGTTTGGAGATATAAAGTCACTAGCTATGGCCTGGAGATGTGACTGGAGTTGTAGAGTTTCAAGCTGTGAGTAAGAAGGCCCAGCAAGAGCATGAGGTCAAGTCATAGTAACAGAATGGATGGATGAATGAATGAATGGGTAAAGTAATGTAACTAGCTAGACAATTAGTGGTTAGTTCTTGCCTCAGATACCATTGTGGGGTTATTAGTATATGAATATAACAGATAGCCACGGGGTTGAATGAGTTTAGGAAGGGAGAATGACTAAGGCTGGAGTTACTTTGGGGGTTTTCTTTCTTTTTCTTTTTCTTTTTTTTTTGCCAATCTTAGGGCTTGAACTCAGGGCCTGCACACTGTCCTTGAGCTTTCTCAAAGCTAACGTTCTACCACTTGAGCCACAGCACTGCTTCTGGCTTTTTCTGTGAATGTGGTCCCAAGGAATCGAACCCAGGGCTTCCTGCATGCTAGGTAAGCACTCTATCACTAGGTCACCCTCCCTGCCCAAAGGCTGGAGTTCTTGACACTCCAATTCAGAGGTCAAGAGGATAAAGAACAAAGACCATTGGGAAACAGCCAAGGAAGTGAGGGAAGAACCAGAATGGCTGGTACCCCACTCTTTCTCTCCTTTCCTTCCTCCCTCTGTTCTCAGTCTGAATGTCTAATATTTTCACAAAAGTCATAAAGCCTTCCACAAGCAATGCAAAATGTCTTGCTTTCCTGTATTTAACATTCTTCCCTGAAGTACAAATTTCCCAGCAGTGAAGGGATGGATGTGTAGCAATCTTATTGGCCTGCAGGAGGTTTTATAAAATTACAGGCTACCCTGCCAGCTATGTGGGTGGCATAGGCAGGAAGATTGTAGTCAGGTAAAAATGTAAAACTCTTTCCAGAAAAATAACGAAAAGCAAAAAGAAAACAGAGCATATAGCTCAAACGGTAGAACACCTGCCTAGCAAATACCAGCCATGAATTCAAACCCCAGAACCAGTCAAGAAAACAAGATATGGGGAAGAGAGGAAAGGAAGGAGGGGGATAAGTACCCTGCTGGTAGGACCTGCCTGAGACCTCCACCAAAGGCACACCAGTTAAGATTCCCTCTGGAGACTAGGACCAGCCAGGGATGACAGCAACAATGATACAAGATGCGGCAAGTGGGGAGGAGATGGATTGTTTTAATGAAGGGACTACATTTCCCAGAAGATATCCAAGAACTCAAGAAACACATCTTCAGTGTGGGTCAAAGGGAACTCTGGAAATTTGCATATCTAAGTTGTATAGTATATCATTTCTAAGCTGTACACTATGCAATATCTATGCTACAGACCATATTACATCTAAGCTATAGACGCTAGAACCCATTAGTCACTTAGGAGCTGTCTTCCTTGTCAGATTGACTACCTGGGCCTCTCACTAACTCATGGCCCAACGTGCATCTGCTCAAGATTAGTAGTAGTACCACGATTTAGTTGTGCACACCTAAGCCTCTTATCACCTGCACCCACCTTATCTTGGAAAAGGCTGGAGAGGTGGTGGAGGAAGGAGCCTTGTCTGTGGGGCGTTGTAATAGAGTGGGCTCTGAGATGTTTTCTACCCAATGCCAAGTGATAGAAGCACCCAGAGAACCTGCCAGAGAATTGTTGAGCTGAACCAGTTTTATCACTGTGGCATGAAATCTGCATGTAACTCCAAGAGTTTGGGTGTGGGTGCAATGAAGACAGAGCTAGCTGGAGGACCACTTGTCTCAGAACAGGGAAGGAGAGCAAGATGTCGCTATGGCAGGTTGAGAAAGGAACAGGTTTTCAAGGGATCCACAGGATATCAAAGAAACTGAGCACAAAAGAACTGGAATTTACCAGATGCATGCATTGCAGATGCCAGAGAATATAAAACCCACAAACATTCTTCCTAAAATGTTTGGTTTTATCCTTCAGAGAAGATATTCAACAGCCAAGAGAGATGTTGAAACAGAGCTGGTAAACAACTTTATATTCCTTTCCCCATTCCTCCTTTCTCTCTACCCTTTGCCCCAAATGTGAAAGAATTGGTGGATTCCAAGGAGACAGGAGAAGAAGGAATGTGAGGAAAAAGTTCATTCCCTTTCTCTTCAGGAAGGGAGCTCTGAGCAGAAGTTATCCTAAATGGGGTGGGGCAAATGGGGGAGAGCTTTCATTAGAAAAAGGGTTGAAAGTTTGACATTGAATTATTGCTGAACGATAGGTGAAAGTCCTGACACTTGGAAGTGAAAGGTAAAGCAAAGGAATCTGCCTGAGATATTCTCCAGAGAAAGGAGAATCAAAGCGGAAGTGAGTAAGGGTGTGTGTGTGTTTGTGTGTATGTGTGTGTGCACGTGCACACACGCGCACATGCACATGTGCTGGTAATAGGGCTTGAACTTGGGGCCTCAAGCTCCCACTTGTCTTTTTCAGTCAAGGCTGTTGTTCTGCTGTATGAGCTACACTTCCACTTTGGGGTTTTTGCTGGTTAATTGAAGATGAGAGTCTCATGGACTTTCCTGCTCCAAGTTGGCTTCAAACTAGAATCCTTAGATCTCAGTCTTCTTAGTAGCTAAGATTATAAGCAGATACCATCACTCAACTGGCTTTGTTATTTTTTTGGATAGCGTCTTGATTTTTACCCAGATGAGCAATCTTCCTAATATACTTCTTGCTCTAGTTAGGATGAAAGATGTACACAGAGATGGAGATGGGGGGAGAGGGAGTCTCATGAACGTTTTTGCTCAGAGTGGCTTGGAACTTCAGTCCTCTTGAATAAATAGGCCTATGGGATGGTTGAAAGCAGTGGTAGAAGAAAAATAAAACAAAATAGAAACTAGATACTTACAGACTGCACAATTCTGCCTCCCCCCCTTTTTGCAGGGCAGGGGGGCAGTCCCATGGCTTGAACTCAGGGCCTGGGCGCTATCCTTGGTCTTTCTCAAGGCTAGTACTCTACCATGTGAGCCATAGTGCCACTTCCAGCTTTTTCTGTGTATGTAGCTCATCAAAAAGCACCTGAAAGTGTTTGCTTGCTTTGTGAGGTGATTGTTTGATTTTCTTTTAAAGCTTCTACTTCTACTGATGGGGATAAAGCTCCTAATACTATATATTACCTGAATCATGTCCCTTCCCCTTCTCCTTCCCTTCCTTTACACTATCTCTATGTCTTACAGTTTCTATCATCCCAGGCAAGCTGTCTTGCTCGATTGAGAGTTTCCACCATCTTCTCTCTCACACATACCCTCACTTCTCTCTACCTCCCTGCCAGACTCCAAGGGTCTTTTTTTCAAAAATAACATTTGATGAAGATGAAAGTCATTTTGAATAATTTTTTCTGTATTACTAACTCTGTAAAGAAAGAGAGTTCCTTTCATTACCCAGGAGCTTTTTATTCCTTTTTTATTAAAAGATTTTATTAACAATGAATTTTTACATCATATTTCAAATGTTAGGTTTAACAAACAAGTATTCAAGAATAGAATCTCTATGTGTAATCACTGGCACATACATTTAAGACCAAAATTAAAATTAAGCTGCATTTGTACATCATAGATACATATCAATCTATATATCAATGTCTATAGAATATATATCCCATCATAGATATATTTATAGCTCCAAATTCATGTCAATGACCTTGAGTACCCCAGTACTGAGCCATGGCTCTTGTACTGTTTGGATCTGCTATCCACATATCAAGGAGACCATGTCATTTTTATTCCTTTGGTCTTGGCTTATCTCACTCAACATGATTTGTTTCTAGTTCTATCCACTTCCCAGGGAATGACATTATTTTATCTTGTCTGGTGGCTATGTAGAATTCCATTGCATACATGTACCACATTTTTTTTCCATTCATCTGTAGTGGGGCATCTGTATTGTTTCCATCTCTTGGCTATTGTGAATAGTGCAGAGATGAACATAGCTGTGCAGATGTCCTTTTCAAATCCTGGGTTATGATGCTCAGCATAGATGCTTAGGAGTGGTAAGTCTGGGTGGTAGGGAAGGTCTATTTTTAGGTTTTTGAGGAACCTCCAAACTGCCTTCCAGAGTAGTTCTACTGGTTTACATTCCCACCAGCAGTGCAGTAGGGTTCCTTGTTCTCCACAGTTTGTTTGATTTTTTTTTTTTTGCCAGTCCTGGGCTTGAGCTCAGGGCCTGAGCACTGTCCTTGGACTTTCTCAAGGCTAGAGCTCTACCACTTGAGCCTCAGCACCACTTCCGGCTTTTTTCTATGTATGTGGTACCGAGGAATCGAACCCGGGTCTTCATGCATGCTAGGCAAGCACTTTAACCACTAGGCCAAACTCCCGGCCCTCCACAGTTTTTTTTAATGGTAGTGATATTTGTACTCAGATCCGTGTACTTGCTAGGCAGGCACTCTCACTCTGAGACAGCTAACATTACAGGCATGAGCCATGAGCCCTAGTTTGTGTGTGTGTGTGTGTGTGTGTGTGTGTGTGTGTGTGTGTGTGTGTGTGTCGGTCATGGGGCTTGAACTCTGGGCCTGGGCTTTGTCCCTGAGCCCTTCGGCTCAAGGCTACAGCCCTACCCCTTAAGCCACAGTGCCACTTCTGGTTTTCTGGTGGTTAATTGGAGATAAGAGACTCATGGACTTTAGCTCCTGGGTTGGCTTTTGTACTGGGATCCTCATATCTCAGCCTCCTGAGTAGCTAGGATTATAGTTGTGAACCACCACACCCGGCTAGCATCAGTTCTTATATTATTTTTACTTTCTGTTTTTCAAGAGAGGCCAGAACTTTCCAGTGATGCCATGCTTAATATTGATGCTCTATATTCCTTAACCCTGCAAGGTTTCCATTTGTGAAAGTTGTAGTTTGCAGCATGACCAAAGTGTGTGTGTGTGTGTGTGTGTGTGTGTGTGTGTGTGTGTGTGTGTGTTTATGAGAGAGAGAGGGGGGAAGGAAGGAAGGAAGGAAGGAAGGAAGGAAGGAAGGAAGGAAGGAAGGAAGGAAGAGAGGACAGAGGAGATTTCTCTGTGCAATTTACACCCCAGTCTCAATCCTGCTTTACACTCCAGATCACCGGAAGTACAGACATATACCATGCTAGGTTCATGAAAAGCATCTTCCTTCCTTCCCTTTCCTTTCCCTTTTCTTTGAAAGGAAGAGATTTGAATTTGGAACCTCTATCTTCCCCTGTCTAGCTGGAATTACACAATGCCCAGTTTGGGTTGTTTTTTTTTTTTTTTTTTTTTCCAGTCCTGGGCTTGAGCTCAGGGTCTGAACACTGTGGTACTGAGGAATCAAACCCGGGTCTTTGTGCATGCTAGGCAAGCACTTTACCACTAGGCCAAACTCCTGGCCCCAGTTTGGTTTTTTGCGATAGGGCCTCACTAGCTTTTTGCCTGACAAAAAAATCTCAAACCAATATCCTGCCATCTCTCTTGAATAAAAAGCCTTTCTAAGAGAGGCTACAGATAGTAATTCTTCATTTGTCACTAACAATTGAGTATCCACTAAATGCCAAGCAGTGTGCTAGACACCGAAATGGGATGATCACAGCTCTTGAGCAGCCCTAGTACAAGGAAGAGAACAAATATATGAACAGATAAGGAAATGGAGGATTGAGCTATACAGACCTGGGTCCAAAGTAGAAGGATGATGAAAAGGGAGGCAGTCCGCTTGGCCTTGAGACTCCATTACCTGGCCCAGTGAGAGCAAAGGTTAAACACTCTGTGATTCCCTCAAATCCTCTTGCACTAGCAGCCAGGGTGAAATCCAGAGATGAAAACCCTGTCTGTCTGGCCTAAGACAACTCTTTATAAATGCCAGTGCTGATGGCACCAGCTCAGCCAAGTGCAAGCCTAAAGTCATCAGTAACTTCTTCATAGGTTCACTCCTTTCAATCAAAACTCCAGTTCTCCATGTCCTCTGCCAAGAACAAAATATGAGCCGGAACAGATTTATTCTTCCTATTTTCATGTATGACATATGAAGTACTTACTCTTTCCCTTCTTCTGTCCACTGCTACTTTTTCACATTAAGAACTTTTAGATGGACAATGATTTTTAAGAAATTTTCTGCAAGGTTGAATAATCTCTTATTTTAATGACCTGAAATCACCTTTGATTACAGTAGTTTGGATCTGATTTTGATGCATCGTGTTCTATAGAAAGCACAGGCAAAATGAATAATTCATGAGTGCTGTGGAACATTTATGATTTATTTACAGCCAGAATTCATGCTAACTCAGAGAACATCAAATACTCTAGACTCTGGCCTGCCCTTCAAAGCATTTTGAGAGGAAAAAGGATGAGAGAGTATGCAGATGTGTTGTAACTGTCTATAACAGTAAATAAGAAACCCAAGTATTTCCCAAGAAACAAATTGAATGATGGTAAGCATGAAAGGTGGCCTTGAGAAAACCTCAAGCCTTAAGAGACTATTGATGCCATGTGAGAAATTACATATGCTGCTCTATGTTACAATCTCTTCTCTTGAATTTTCCTAATTATTGCTTCATGGTATCTATTAGGTGGTGGTGGTGGTGGTGTGTGTGTGTGTGTGTGTGTGTGTGTGTGTGTTTATTAAAAGTTTTTCTGAGTGTTATTTCTTTTTTATAGTATTATTATTTTTATTGAGGATAGTATTATTATAGTACCATTTTTGAGTGATATTTCTTTTTTTTTTTTTTTGCCAGTCGTGGGCTTGAGCTCAGGGCCTGAGCACTGTCCTTGGACTTTCTCAAGGCTAGAGCTCTAGCCCTTGAGCCTCAGCAACATTTCTGGCTTTTTTCTATGTATGTGGTACCGAGGAATCGCACCCGGGTCTTCATGCATGCTAGGCAAGACTTTAACCACTAGGCCAAACTCCAAGCCCCTTGAGTGATATTTCTTAATAAAAACTTAAAAATCACTTCAGCCGGACACTTTTGGTTCATGTCTGTAATCCTAACTATTCAGTCTATAATAGAGATTTATTTCTGAGTAAACATAAATAAATACAAAATAATAGGAATGCTCAACAAACAACAGGCACTCAGTAGACTAAGGCCATGCAAGTCTTTGATGTTTGGGCTCCCACCTGGGCATGGCAATTGAAGACACTGTTCCCTTACCTCTGCGTTACTAGCTATGGTTGCCCAGCAACCTCATCATTCCAAGTGAGGGCTATGTCAACCTGCATAGGCACCCAGAGCAACGTTTAGGGTGGTGAGTGATACATGCATGCCTACTTTATTATGTCAAGGTTTACAGTTTTCAAATCCGTCATTAGGGCACAATCTCTATACTGAGCAGGCAATACCCACTGCAGCAGTCACTAGGGTAAAGACTGCACACAAGAGGGAAGATCACAAACCAAAACAAACTGACTCCACTCAATATGGCGTAAAATAAATGGACCTTCCCCCACGTCGCTTCTCTTGAATTTTCGTGTTAGTCTATGTTAATAGTGTTAGTGTCTAGCTTACTTTCCCCTTTAGAACCAAGAATAAAGTCAGTTGCTTTCAAAGAAACATCGAAAGTGTTGCCAAACAAAGACAAAAACAGGCCTCTTTCATCTTGACTGAATAAGAAATTTGAAGCTTGTTGCAACCTGCCGCGTGCTCCTTAATCCACCACAACCAGGAGCCACAAAACAATAGAACCCGGAGGGTGGAACTCAGATTTGGGGCACCAGGAGACCTGACCTTCTGCCAGCTGCAAACTCCAAGGTTTCGTTGACCAAGGTTTGTGCAAGAAAGTAAGGGAAAAACTTCAACACTGGACACTATTTGGTGTACAAGAGTTAGAGGCCCTTCTTAATTCTGAGAAGGAGAGCTAAGCAGTAAAGGGCTGACAATTTGCATAAACTCAAGTCTACCCCAGGGCTCCCACCCAGTTTGGGTGAAGTTAGGCCACACCCAAGATGGAAATCTGAGTTCCAGTTAAGCCAGGACTGATCGACCTTTCCAGGAAACTCTTGGGGTTCTGAGTGTGTGTTGCCAGAAGGCATTCCAAACTCCCAATCCTTTCGGGTTCCCCCATTTGGATTTTCGTGCTCACACAAAGCTGACTCCAACTCATGGAAGCAACGTATTCAGAACGGGGGATGTGCTCAAGGGGGTATCTTACTGTGCACTATTTTCTGTGGGCATCATAGCAGATATATCATAGCACCTTCCACAGCTTTGCACACTATTGAGTTGAGCCCAACCTGCAGCCCAGACTATGATGCTCTGGGAATCCATCAGCAGGAGCAAATGCACCCACCCACTCAGTGCAGAACACAGAGAGCTGCAGAGAGCTGTGGGTGTCAGAGAGGTCTCAGCAGTCAGAGGCCCGTCTTCACCACCACATTGGGTCATGTAGGATGTGGGCAGGGCGGAGTTCCCGAGAACTATTCTTAGCTTCACTGAGCCTCTTATCTAAGCCTCTCTCAGGTGCAAATTCTCAGGATCAGGATCCACCACCTGTAGCGATAAAGCGGGTTAACACACTTGACATGGGACTGACCTTACAATCTATGAGGTAGGGGAGAGTGGTCCAGAGGAAAACTATAAACACAGATATTTATTTTACAGGAAGGAAGTACCATAGTACACAGGAGGAAGTAGCATAGCAGAGGGCATCTGGGAGATACACGCGTGAAGCACCCATACCTCCAGTATACCAACTCTATGTTACACATTAGTAATACACTCGGGGTCTGGAAAACTAGATTGGAATCTAATCGTGGAAAGCTTTGAAAGTGAAGAGTTCAGGCTTTTATTTGGTGGGAAGAGTCAATATAAATATATGGAATGTAAATGCCTGTAGCAAAATCCATGTTCTCCTCTTCCCAGAAAGGATCCACAACTCCCTGCAGTCTTCTGTCCAGACTCCATTCTATCTTTACATGATCTGAAGGTATTTGACTTGGAAAGCCTGCTGTAGGTATCAGAGAATTACTGACAGTGAATTGGAAAAAGGACATGTTCAGAACACGTTTTCCAAGAATTATTTTGCAGAGATATGGAAGCTGGAGTGGAGGGGGGGAAAGTGAATAGAAGCTGTAACACTTGTTAAAGAATTGTAACTCTTCGTTGAGAGTTATAGAAACCCAGACTAGGTCTGTAGAAATAGGAAAGAGAGAAGGAACAAAGAGATATTTCAGAAATGTGAGAAAGGATGAGTTTAGATGAAAAAGAGAGGGGAAAGAAATAACAAAAGTAATGTCAAAGTTTTAGAACTTGAAGGGAAAGGCTACTGGTCCTATTGAGAGAAATATGGAATTGAAACAGAAACAAATTTAGGGTGGTATGTTGAGAGGAAGGAGCTGGGTGGATGAATTCTAAAAGCCTGTTATTGTTATGATGGCATTACTATACAGATGGACTTACTCAATGCACAGCATTTCCCTGAGAAGAACTGTGAATTGTACATTGTGTCTTGTTCCAGCTTTTCCAGGCTAATAGAGGACATCCAATTTGGACAGCTGGCTGAGGTTAGATGTTTAGTCTGTGGCCATGGAATAAGGCCAAATTAACTGGGATGGAATCTGTGCCCTTGACCAGAAAGGCAAAGGACTAGCTGGTAATCAACTTCAGCCACTTCTGCCGTAACATCTAATCAGATATTGGTTTCCTGTCCTTAGCTTTCATGCCAGCTGGATTTTTACCTTACATTACAGCCTTGTCAGCTATTGGTAGAAGTTATATATTATATAGGGCTTATTTATTCTTATCTCTTTCAATCAAGGCTGGAGATTGATTGGGATGGGTGTGATAAGCAATGGGAAAGTTTGTCTAAGACAACAAGTGTGTGTGTGTGTGTGTGTGTGTGTGTGTGCCATCTTTCTGGATGTCTAGTATTATACTCTGCCCATTCAGGTTCTGACATCTGTTCCATGATCTCAAACATGGAGTTTGCTAGTACTTTCTCCATGTAACATTCTCTCATAGAGGCTTAATGCTAAGACCCATTTGCTCATTTACCCATGCTTAGTAATCTTATCAATTATTTTAGCTTGACTTAGTAAATGCTTCCGTCACACTTCTGACACTTTGGTAAGAACTGCTGGACTCAGGATTCAGTTGGGCTACTGGATTTGGGTCTCTTGCTTTCCCAACATGATCTTTGGAATTGTCTCTTTCCATCTGGCCAGCTTGCACTATCTTAGGTTAGCCTATCATCTTACATGTCACTTAGACATTTCCAAAGTAAAAACAAACAAGCAAACAAAAATAAACTGATATGCCTTGGTGTCTTAGATCCTGAACAAGCACTTCTGCCTGTTTCTTTGTTGGTTAAATGGGTCATTGAGCCATCCAGATCAGGAATGAGAAGGGACTACATACAGTGTGAAATGACTTGGAGGCAGCGTTCATTGGGGGTAGGCTTTCACAGGCACCCTTTTACTCTCAGAATACAGTTCTACCCTCTCCTTTCTTTTCTTTTTCTTCTTCTTTCAATAAAACATGGAACACTTCACTACTTGATGTGAAGACCTTGATACTGTTCTCAGGATCATCCCAACTTTTAGTACACATGCTGCCAGTGTCAGCCCCCTCTCCCTTCTTTCTGGTCATGCTAAGCTTCCCTTGCTTCTTCCAGGAGAAGCTGGGTGGAAGATGAAGGATGCGGCCATGGAAATTGCAGTGAGTCTTGCTGACCAAGCAGGAACTGCCTAGGAAGTGGAGCCATGGTTATAGAGAGTCTGGAGTACGATGGGATAGTTTGGATTCTGAGTGAGCCCTAAAGTTCTATTTAACAAAGGCTTGCTTCTTTGGGAGGGCGCTATTGGGAAGTGGTGGCCTGGTTCAGAGCTGGGGCCAAGTGGGAGGGATTTAGATTCCTGGAGATATGTCCTTAAAGGAAATAACTTTTCTTCTCTCCTCCCCTCCCCTCTCTCTCGGAGGAAGGACAGTTTTATTATCTTCATGTACAGAGAAATCAACATTGCACACTTAACCCAGCTTAGTGGCCAGTTCCTTAGCCTTTGCCTTTTCCAGCTTGGCAATTCGAGCCACAGATATTGAACCCAAGACGCTGCCTCCCCAGTGACGACAGATCTCATCGTATTTGTCATTGTAGTTGGTTCTGATAGCTTCTACCAGCTTCACCAGCGATCCTGTCTCCCGAGTTGACTTGGGTGAAGGCAACAGTCGTGCATGTCTTCCTGTGGTCAAGGCGGCCCAGCCTGGCTTTCCCCTTAATGATGCAGGAGGGAACATCCATCTTACTGCACAGGGCAGGCAGGAATACAACCAGCTCGATGAGGTCCACGTCATGGGCGATCACCATAAGCTGAGCCTTCTTGTTCTCCACCAAGGTAGTAACACTGTTAACCCCTGCTCAAAGGACTGGTGGTCTCTTAGTGGGGATGTCTCCTTTGCCAGCAGCTTTCTTCTCGGCTGGGGCCAACAATCTCTGCTTCCTCTCCTGCTTTGTCTCTGGCCTGTACTTGTGGGCCAGCTTAAGTAGCTGCGTAACTGTCTGGAGGTTCAAGGCCTGGGTAAACTGGTTGATTGCAGGAGACACTTCCAGCCGCTTGTATAGGATCGCCCTTTGGCATTGCAACTGGATGTAGCGGGGCCATTTGACAAAATGGGTGAGGTCCCTTTTGGGTTGGATGCCCTGTCCAATGCCAAAATTTTGGGGCCTTTTCTCAAGCAGAGGATTTACCACCTTCTTGGCCTCCTGCTTTTTTACAACAGCAGCGGTCGGGACCACCTTCCCCTTGGCCTTCTTTCCTTTCGGCATCTTGGGTGGCTGGCGAGGGCGCCTTTTCTTCTCTTTCACACTTGGGTTTTGGCCATTAGATGAGCAGTTTGGCTCTACCATGCACTCCTGCAATGTGTCACCTTGCTCAAAGCAACGGTGCCAACTAATCATAGATGGAAACCTCTAAAAGTGTGTGGGGGAAATAAAACATTTACAAATTCATTATCTCCAATATTTTTTGTGATGGCAGAAAGCAGACTAATATAGTAAGAAAGGAAAAACCACCGGTAATCCTGTCACCTCAGGAGACTGAGATCTTCGGGTCCTGGTTCAAAGTCAGCCTGGCATTAAAGTCTGTGAGACTCTTATCTCCAATTAACCATCAGAAAACCAGAAGTGGCACTGTGGTTCAATGGGTAGGATGGTAGCCTTGAGCTGAAGAGTTCAGGGACAGTACCCAGGACCAGAGTTCAAGTCCCACAATTGATTAAATAAATAAATAAAAAGAAAGGGGAAAACACTTAAGAGCACTGAGGACTTTCAAAGCTACCAGTTGTATAGTTAGAACATAGAGTTTATGGGGTATTATAGAGGTAGGCAAAAGACAAAAGGGGAGAAGCCAATCATGAAGGAAATTATATACCAAGCTAAGTAATTTTTATCTAGGTCTTCAGATAATGAAGGACTATAAGCAAGAAAAACTTGAGCAGAGTGGGCAATCTGAGAGATACACTAGTAGGTAAAGAAAGTGGAAAGCAGAGAGAGAGAAAGAGTACAATTATGATGTTATTACAAAAGATCAAATTAGATCTGGCAAGGTCTTAACAGGGCTGTCGGCAGTGTGTTTCAGGCCATCAGTACTTATTTAGAAGAGGAATTATGTGCATTGACAATTTATTTTAACACATATTACAAAATTTACGGGTCAGCTATAGTGGTGCATATCTGTAATCCCAATACTTAGGGGATGAAACAAAAGAACAGCCTGGGCTACAAAGTAAGGGTCTGTTGTAAAACAGAAATATAAGAAAGAAGCTAAATAAATTTCATGATTAAAAGATGATTAACTGATGAAGATTTAGAAAACTGATAAAGGTACTCATTATTGTTTCTTTTTTTCTTTTTCTTTTTCTTTTTTTGCCGGTCCTGGAGCTTGAACTCAAGGCTTGGGCACTGTTGTTGAGCTTTCGCAAGACTAGTGCTCTGCCACTTGATCCACAGCACCACTTCTGGCCTTTTCTGTGTCTGTGGTACCAAGGAATCAAACCCAGGGCTTCATGCATGCTAGGCAAGCACTCTACCACTAAGCCACACCCCCGGACCTATGATTGTTTTCTGTTGAATCAAAGCATGAAAAGATTCCTCATGGCATCTTGGCCCCTGTGCTCTCTCCCATGCATGGCCAAGACCTACCTTCCCTTGATCTTTCTTGTTAAGTATGCTGCTCCTACCTGTTTTATATATTTCCCTCCATAGGTAAAAGATGAGAGGTGTAAAAGTATACATTCATTACTCATGATGTTGCAACTGTTTTCTTGCAAGATATTTGTATAGTAACAATGTAGATCCATTTTCACCTAGGGTTCCTTAAGTAACAAGTATTTCATGCAGGTTCCATACTTGCTGGTGACATGGCAACATCCATCATGTGTATGTGTGAATACTGACTCCCAGTGACTTCCCAGACACCTTTACTGATGACTACATGTGTATGTCTTACTCAAGACACTCAGGAACATGGGAGCAAATGTTCATTATCTGTTCACATTGAATTTATTAATATTCCCTAACAAAAATGTAAAGCAGTACATACTCTAACCACGTTGTTGTCTTGGGCCATAGTCACTGGATTCTTAGAATGTCATCACATTTTTAAAATAGTGGATACATTCATGCTTTCCATACTGTTCCCTTCAGGGAGGAGAGGAAGGCCTAGAGGCAGGAAATGGAAAGTCCCATTCATGCAGCAATTGTCTCTCTAGATACTTCAGGCAGGCCTGAAGTCCCACCTGGGAGAACCTAGTGTCATCCTATCAGAGGTCGGACTTGTTCAAAGGGCTTCTTCTAAAAGTTGATGGATGAGTTTAGGCCACTTTTCTGAATGTTTTTATTTTTATCCCCCGCAAGAAAACAAGCCAAAGCTTCATTCCTTCTTTGTAGCTACCCCCTTCCACAAGACCATAACCAAGTGTGATTATAGCTAACTTAAAATGACAAAAGGAAAAGAAAGAGAAAGGAAGGGACGAAAAAACAAATAAAAGCAAGTCCAAAGTGGTGGTGACAGAGGAAGGGGCCAGTCTTACCCACGTATTGTCTTTCAAAATCACGTGGACTTGGTTCTGTATTGTATATAACATCTGTGCAATTCCATTGAAGATCCCCTTGAAAATGATGTCTTTTCTCTGGAAAGTGTAGTGAGGCTCTTTATTGTTCATTTTAATCTGGTTTGGTTTTTGACCCGTTTCGTAAGTGGCTCGTGGAAGGTTCACTGTTTTCTGGGGGTGCACAGGGTTGCTGTCGTGTCTTACATTGGCGTAGCTGAGGCTGCCAGAGACACAAAGCTGCCTTCAAAGTCTTGCCAACTGGTGGGCAGTGTTTTCATTCTTTCTGTGAATCCCAACATGGAAACGATTGAAGAAGCAGTAGTTTGTGTCCCCTGCAAGTTGAAATGATCTGTGGGGAAGCTTTTGTGGACCTCCAGAAGTGAAAACTAAGACAGGCTATAGTGATGCCATTCCCAAACCCTGACCCCTGAAACAACAGTGAGCATCCTATATTTCAGTGTCTCAAGAACAAAGGCATGGCTAGAAATGGAGGGCTGGGGGCACTAGAAATGGTGCGCTGAACAGAAGTGTGGTCTAGTCCACTGGGAAATGGCTGCAAGTGAATGAAAGAGGAATTGCCCTGTGATCCCTTTTCTGTCCAAATATTAAAGAGCCACCCTGTCTTATCAATCCTTGAATGGAAGAGTTGACATTGGTTCCAGTCATTCTCCTTCCCTTTTCTATTAACAGTGTCACTGCAAGGAGGTACATTCTCAGCTTACTCACCTGGTTAGCCATTGAGACAACACCCATTGCTATCTCTTCTGTACCCTGCTCATTCCTTTACTTAGAATCAAACCGTGTTACTGTCCTAGGCTTTAAACTTTCTTCTACATTTTGCGTGTTGCACTCCACTGTGCTATGCATTTCCACCAATCTACACCCACACAGCGGGTCTGAGTTGAGAGTCCCGACTTCTTATTGTACAGGTTTTTATAGGGTTTGGGGAGCGTTAGTCACAAGTTTGAATTAATCTTTGATCTTTTCTTAAAAAATTTATTTCTTTTTAACCTTTGATCTTAATGGAGAATTCCACTGGCTTAATGGGTCTTAAATAGGCATATTTTATTGGCCATTTTAATGGTCTCTTTTGTGAAGTATGTGTTTGTGTCTTTTGAAGGCCAGCCCAGCACAAAAGGACCTGAGACTCTTATCTCAGATTAACCTCTAGAAAACGGGAAGTGGGGCTTGGCTCAAGAGTAGGGGCTTGGCTCAAGGGTAGGACGAATCCTTGAGCTAAAGAGCTCAGGAACAGGGTTAGGGATAGGGTTGTAGCCTTGAGCTGAAGAGCTCAAGGACAATGCCCAGGCTGAGTGCAAGCCCCACAAAAAAAAAAAAAAAAAAAGATTGCATTGTTTGGTCTCTGTAAAACCAGTATGGCAGTAACTGCCATAAATGTCATGAAGATAAATAATGTAGGTTAAAATCAAGAGTTGTGGAGACAGGGGGAAAAGGAGGTCATTTAAAGAGGAGGCCAATTTGTTGAAATGATATTTGATTTGACAACAAAGAAATGTCTAATGAAAAGAAGTATGGAGGGAGGCCTGCAGGTATGGGGAACCTTTTTTCTGCCAAGGGCATCTTGGATATCTTTTTTTTCATCTTGGATATTTATAATCTAATTTTGCAGCCTTACCAAGTTATGACTACAGGCAGATGGCCACAGAAGATGACAAGAAGCAAACGTGTCTGTGTCATCATGTACCAGATGATTTCATGGGCCAGATGTTCCCAACCCTGGAGAATATCTGGGAAGATAAGCTTGTGAGTGGAGAAACAGAGATCAGATGCCCTGCAGTGGGAATGGACTAGAAATATTCAAGCAGTAATAAGGAGGGTAATATGTCTGAAGGGAGGTGAGCATGCAAAACTGAGATTGCTGTGGTCATGGGCCCAGGTAAGAGGGTGTTTGTGAGAAGCAGTTTTGCTTCTCTAAGCAATTTCTGAGCTTCTTTTCTCAAGGCTAGCGCTCTATCACTTGAGCCACAGCACCTCTTGCAGCTTTTTCAGTGTATGTGGTATCAAGGTATTGAACCCAGAGCTACATGCATACTAGGTAAGAAATCTACCAATAGGCCACACACCTGGATCCTAACCTGAATATTTTATCTTTGTGCCTCATTTTCCTAATCTGAAAAATAAAATTAATAATACAAAATTATCATTAGTGTCATTATTTTTACATTAAATTGTTATTATAAATTTTTATTATTTTTATTGATTACAGAGGAATTACAGTAAAGAGTACATTTATTGGGCTGGGAGTTTGGCCTAGTGGTAAAGTGCTTGTCTAGCATGCATGAAGACCCAGGTTCAATTCCTTGGTACCACATACATAGAAAAAAGCTGGAAATGGTGCTGAGGCTCAAGTGGTAGAGCTCTAGCCTTGAGAAAGTCTAAGGACAGTGTTTAGGCCCTGAGCTTAAACCCAGGACTGGCAAAAAAAATTAAAAAGAGTACATTTATTTATTTTTGGACAATGTCACCTCTCGCTCTGATTTTCCTTCCTGTCATTATTATTCTTGAGCAAATTCTGGCAATTTAGTGGTAATCAGATAATGAGCCAAAATTGAAGCACTGCTTTGTTGAAGTTGCCATTTGTGGAAGGTATTATATTAAAACCAAAAAAAAAGGATTTAATATTCTTTACATAGGATGTGTTGTTTTGAGATATTAGCATAAAGCAATGACTGCAATAACATCGTTGGATAGGTGCTATGTGGCTCGCACTTATAACCCTAGCTACTTAGGAGGCTGAGAATTAAGGATTGCAGTCTGAAGCCAGCTTGAGTAGAGAGGTCTGTGAGACTCTTATCTCTAATTAACCACTAGAAGTGGAAAAGGCCAGACGTGGATCTGTGGCTCAAATGGTAGAGCACTAACCTTATGCTAAAAACAGCTCAGGGACAGTGCCCAGGCCCTGAGTTCAAGCCCTAGGACTGGCACACATACATAAAAAGAGTACTATTTGGGGGAAAAGATATAGAATTTTATTTAACTAATGACTTTGCAGATGACCAATGAATGTCAATGGACTTGAGAATAGGCATGGATCCAACCACATATCTAAATAAACTTTTCCCAGGCAGACAGAGGACATTCATCAAAATGACTCAAGTGACATGAATAAAAACAAATCTGGGCCAAGAGATATAGCTACAAAGAATGATGGGACAGGATGGAGTGGCATCAACATTGCTGTTCTAATTTCCATACAGGTAGATCTAAATGGTCTAGATGCTTCTGAAAACAACACAGACAAAGTACGTCGGTGTTGAGATTCCAAGTCAAAAAATAGGGTTCGCAGAAGTACTTTGTAGAGATGCTCTTTCTTGTGGGAGGGTGACCTTTGCCTCAGAGTATTTGGTGAGGTCAGAGATCTTAGCCATGATGAGAACTGTTATATTATTCATTGAGTCATCAGAGACCTCACATTCCTTGCCAAAGGAGAGAGGGAGGTGCAAGTAGAAAGAAGTTGGGATCTATCCAGGTCCTACATGTCCAGAGGTAGCGTCTACATTTCTTACTGCCTTGTTAGCCCTGGCACAAAGCTGAAGGGATTTGTTTTCTCTAAGGAAATAAATGCAACAATGGCTGAACAGCATTCTTATACAGTATTCTCTGGCAAGGGATAATGAACATGATTATAAGAAACGTGATCCATTTTCATCTCTCTCACTTCATAAAGGTTGACCATGAGCAACTCAGAGTTCCTCCTTCCTGCTGCCTTTGCTCTTCCCTCAAAATCAGGGCAAGACAAATCATGCAGACTGACTTCTGAGAAGCGAAGTCTTTACTGAAGGCTCTAATCTTTTTAACTAGGGCGATGTTCAGTTGATAGAGACCCTGGATACTTTTCATCCCCAAAGTATAGATGGAATAGACTTAGATATGAAGTCTAAAGGAAAATAGGTCAAAGATAAAAACCCAGGAAGCTGGATGTAGTACCATCTTCCTGGAATCCCAGAATTCAGGGGCTCAGGTAGGAGGACTGAGAGTTCAAGGCCAGCCAGGGCCACATAGAAACTTTGTCTCAATTGACTCACTCTCTCCCTACTCACAAGAATCAAAGATGCTGTTAACCAAACACATTCCCTGTTCCTCCCCCTGCCCTTCCTCACACATCATCTTATTTCACACCTTACAGGGAAGATGTGTTCAGAAAAGACTTAGGAGACTCTCTTTGTCCTCCTCCAGATAAGATACAGATGGTAACTTCTAAACATTCCTCATCCACTCACTTCTGCATGCTTCTGGATTTTCTATCCCAGAGTTAGGGATAAAAGCCTTATCTAGGCAAATTGCCCTTAGCAATTTGCACATGGCCTAGTCCTGCTCACAGGACTTCGATTCAGCAATAGTTCAACCTAATAAAACATACTTCGTTGCTCAGTATCATTTTCTGTGTTTGTATTTTACTCTAGGAAATAATTCAGGTATATATCCCGCCCCATCAACCAATCTATCCATCTCCCTGTAATCCTTACAGATGACAGTGATTTGTGAGGAAAAAAGGTATCCTCACTGGGGAACAGTATCTGGGGAGGAGTGGGCAGTGCTCTTGAAAGATACGGCACCAGGTACCTAGGTTGTCTAGGGATTAATGTGCTGGGCTAGCAAAGAGCAGGCAAGTTCGTCCACCAGCTCTGCCCCATGAATCTGCAGGCTCTCACTGTCACATCTCTGGATCCCCAGCCAAGAAAGTCAAGCCAGGAGGATGAGATCACTATTGCCTTATTAATGTCCCTCGTGTAATGAAAGTGGGTGGCAGGAAGAGCTGTTTCCAGAGAACGCTCTGTCTTAATGCTTAGACAAAGTTTCAAAATGTGTGACATTTCAGCAAGAGGCAGGTACACATCCATAATCCTTTCTCTATATAAAACATTAATTCAAGGAAAGAAAATCCATGTGTATGGATTCAGAGAATTGACATTGTTTTAAAATATCCGCATTATTCAAACTGATAGATAGATTTGATGCTGTCTCTGTCAAATAACTAATGACATCCTGTTACCAGGCTAAAATCCAGTGCTTAAGAGCCAATATTTGAGAAATGAGAGCTGATGAAAAGGAATCACCTTTGTACAACTACTTAAAGATAATAATTTCAAAAACTTAAAACTAAAGAGGGGAAAGAAAGGAAGAGAAGGAAGAAAAACAAAAAAGGAAGGAAGGAAGGAAAGAAGGAAGGAAGAAAAGGAAGGGAATAACATTTATTCAAGGGCCAATATTGGGAGAGGTGGAGGGGCCACTTGAGCCACAGCACTACGTCCAGCCTTTTCTGAGTATGTGGTACCAAGGAATTGTACCCAGGGCTTTGTGCATGCTAGACAAGCATGCTACGACTAGGCTATACTTCCAACCCAATATCTCTCTTTCTTTTGACTGTGTCTTCTAGGAGGGTAGGGGACAGAGCATCAGGAAGTGGCATGGCCTTTAACAGACTATATATGACTCCTCAGACTACATCAAAACAAATACAATCACTAAGGTAAGCACTTGCTCAGATCCAGTGCAGTGGCAGGTGTCTATTGTCTCAGTATACATCAGTGGCAGAGGAAAAGTGAGGAAGAAACAATGCAGCCATCCATCCACACAGGCCAGGAGCAGAAGGAACAACTAACTGCAACAGAACTCTAGGCATCTGGCTACGAAGACCTGTCTGTCCCCAGTGGCAAAACCGTGGTTCCAGTTATTTTTCCTGAAGCATTGAGTCTGATATTTTCTCTCTTGGTGCTTACATGCTGTCATATTTTTTGCCACTACGAAGCAAAGTATGTATTCAGAAAAGACTAGGAGACTCTCTTTGTCCTCCTCCAGATAAGATGCAGATGGTAACTTCTCAACATTCCCCATCTACTCACTTCTACAGAGACAATGTTCTGAGTATTATTATATCAATAGCATTTCCAGATAGATATTCTTTTTTTTTTTTTTTGCCAGTCCTGGGCTTGGGCTCAGGTCCTAAGCACTGTCCTTGGGCTTTCTCAAGGCTAGAGCTCTACCACTTGAGCCACAGTACCTTCTGCTTTTTTCTATATATGTGGTACTGAGGACTCGAACCTGGGTCTTGTGCATGCTAGGCAAGCACTCTTACCACTAGGCCAAACTTCCTGGCCACAGATAGTTATTCTTGCTGCTCTCCTAAGGTAAACTGGAGGTTCTGAGACCATTTGGAACATTTTGGGGAGGTGGAAATTGTTTTAAAAGTATCTTACTTTGAAATATAGGTAGAATCCTTTCCCCAGGTCTTCACCACAGCTAAAAGTTCCTAAGTTAGTGCACTGAAAAACCCCTGCTGACAAAGGACAGTCCCCAGAGTTCTGAAGCATTGGCAATGTGGACACACTTCCACTCACACATGACTGGGAGAGATGGTTGATGTCAGAAGCAGGAACCAGGACTTCAGGTGCTGCAGGGAGATTCATGACAAGAACACCAGCTTAGGAGACATGGTTAACACTGTTGAAACAGGCCCAAGCAGTTCTACCGTGGCAAGGTAAATCCAGGTGGCCAGTCTATGGAGCAATATCAA
This sequence comes from Megascapheus bottae, assembly GCF_031878675.1. Classification (NCBI taxonomy): domain Eukaryota; kingdom Metazoa; phylum Chordata; class Mammalia; order Rodentia; family Geomyidae; genus Megascapheus; species Megascapheus bottae. Next base: position 65,645,333 of record NC_143510.1, on the reverse strand, counting down.
TGAGTGATCATTGATTTTATTTCCCAGTAGATCCAGGAAATATATATGTGTAGCAAAAGGGAAGACAATGAAATAAAATCCTCTTCTTGTCTTTTGGCTGTTCCCCCAAAAAAGCCCTTGAAAATACATCCCTGGGATGAGCAATTATTAAAATGCCATCAGTTACTCACACTTTAGTGTGAATTGGTTTGTTATATGGCACAAAAATAAGGAATGAGCTCAGAGCTTGAGCCTTTGAGGGATGTTTTGGAGGGAGATGAGAAGGGTGGTATGTGTAAAAGATGAAGTTTCTCTTTTTTTGAAAATTTTTATCTTTTACCAGTCCTGGGACTTGAATTCAAGGCCTGAGCACTGTCCTTGGACTTTCTTAAGGCTAGAATTCTACCACTTGAGCCACAGCACCACTTCTGGCTTTTTCTATGTACAAGATCCCAAGGAAATGAACCCAGGTCTTCGTACATGCTAGGCAAGTACTCTACCACTAGGCCAAACTCTTGGGCCCTAAAAGATGACTTGTTTTTTTTTTTTGTTTCTGTTTTTGTTTTTTTAACACTAATCATCTAGAAAGAAGAATCTGAAGGAAAAATTGTGCTGTTTCTTTAGTTTTACTTTATGGTTGTTGGTATTTTCAACTATAAAGTTAACAACATGCTAAACTAAACAATATTGACACATATAAAGTAAAATTTTTAGTCTCCTCTCTTTCTTTCCAGCTTTAGTAACACTATTAGAAATTAGTGTTAACATTTGGTTTATTGGCTCTTCATGAACTTATTGAGCATATTTTTCCAAAGTTTAAAACAATCTCGTATTTGCATAACTAGTATATAGACATAAATGCATATTTTTCTTTTTTCTTTTTGACAGTCCTGGGGCTTGAACTCAGGGTCTGAGCACTGTTCTTGGGCTTTACTCAAGGTCAGAGCTCTACCACTGGAACCACAGCCCCACTTCCAGCTTATATATATATATATATATATATATGTATATATATATATATATATATATATATATATATATATATATAGTACTGAGGAATTGAACCCGGGTCTTCGTACATGCTAGGCAAGCACTCTACCACAAGGCCAAACTCCCAACCCCAGATATATGCATATTTAATTTTTAAATCCGGTGTGTGGGGGGGGTGTGCGCATGCACTCACGTGCGCACGCGCGGGCACACACACACACACACACACACACACACACACACACAACCAGTTCTGGGCCGTGAACTCAGGCTTGGATGCTGTCCTTGAACGTTTTTGCTGTAGTGCTCCATCACTTGAGCCACAGCTCAACTTTTGGCTTTTTGGTGATTAGTTGGAGATAAGAATCTCACAGACTTTCCTGCCCAGGCTGGCTTTGACCCTCGATCTTCAGATGTCAGCTTCTGGAGTAGCTAGGCTTACTAGGCTTATAGGCATGAGCCACCAGCCAATTTTTTGAGCATAAAACAAGAGTATTCTATATGCTTGGCAATCTATCTTAACATTTTTCCAAATGAATGGTTTTGTCTCGTTCTTTATAATTGACACACACATAAATATTTATATATACCTATTATTATTTATTCAAGAGTGGCTCTGTTAGTAGACATGCCTTTTATTTCTAGTTCTTTGCAAAGAGGGATAACAACTTACAATGTGGGAATCAATGAGTGGTGATGAGGTCATAAATGAAAGGCCATCACTAACTTGTTGGCGTAGTAGCATAGGTAACAGTGTGTTTAGGTCTTAAAAATAATCTTAAGTGAAAATGTGCAGTATAAAATTAGTGGTGGTATAAAATATTGGAAATAAAAATATATGTTGATCATGGGAATATACATACAAAATAAAAATTTTAAGAGATAAGAATACTTCTAAAAACATCCTGGTACATGCTTATGCATGCTAATGTTTCCATTTCTGTAAAGGGTATCACTGGGCTAAACTCCCGGCCCCATGATATTTTTTTTATTTGTTTATTTGTTTGGTTGCCAGTCCTGGGGCTCGAACTCAGGGCCTGGACACTGTCCTTGAACTTCTTTACTCAGTCATGTTCCAATTGACACCAAGATTCCTTAAGTCCCCGTAATACAAGACAATTTATTCCATACCTTCATTGTGCCCTGAGCCGGTAGACGCTATGACCAAAGGACATGCCAGCTTGGAAGTACTAACTTGCCAACTGCACACCGAACTGTCTACTTCACTACAAAATGTAATGAAATTAGTGTTTAAATCATGTAGCTGTCTCCCCTAATTTCCTTAAGAGTCTTATATGTACTTCTCCACACTGTGACCAAAGGCACCCAATCCGTCTCAGCCTTGTAGATTCTAGTCTCTGGAATTCAAAGACTGTTTTACTCATCTTTTCAAAAATTCCTAGTTCTCAATACAGTCTTTTTAAATGGCTATTGAAAATTCGTTCAATGAAAAAAGAAAGTATGAGTCAAGGAATAAAGCTAATGTTGGGCACTGGGGTAAACTCTGGACAACTTTAGTTGTAGTGTTCTGTATTAAATAGCAACGAAAACAGTAGAAACCATAGGAAGGTGTTTCAAATTAAAATGAAGAATGTCTTCATGTTGAGATCTGACTAAAGGTGGAGTTTGCTCCTTTCAAGAGGCTGAATTGGTGATATTACATGGGAATTTAAACATTCTGATGCTTGGTCTTGATTGTCAACTTTTTTTCATATATTTTTATTGTAATTAATAGAATGGTTACATTATATTCACCAGATAGAAAGTGCATTACTTCACATACATTGATACCCTTTCTCATGTCTTGGTCTCCATTTCCCTCTCCCCACCCCCACCTCTCATTTGATTGTCAACTTTTGGGGGATGGGAAGTACGTAGGAGATGCTAAAATAGCTTTAGGTGGTTATGTGTGCATTTCTAGAGAAGGATAACATGGAGGAAGACCCATTCTAAATATGGGTGGCCCCATTCCATGGGCTCAGGACCCTGAATAGAGTAAGAGAGGAATCCAGCCCAGGGCTCGCATCCTCTCCCTCTCTCTGTCTCTCTCTCTGTCTCTCTCTCTCTCTGTCTCTGTCTCTCTCTCTCTCTGTCTCTCTCTCTCCCTCTCCCTGTCTCCCTCTCTCTGTCTCTCCCTCTCTCTGTCTCTCTCTGTCTCTCTGTCTGTCTGTCTGTCTGTCTCTCTGTCTGTCTGTCTCTCTCTCTCTCCCTCTCCCTCTCCCTCTCTCTCTCTCCCTCTCCTCTCCCCTCTCTGAAGTCTCTGAAACAGGGCAGTACAAACAAATCTTTCCTTCTTTCAGTTATTTATCAGAAGTAGAAACAAAATTAGGAACCACAGAAGTAACTAACAAACACATTAGGATAGAGTGACTATCCACAAGATCACATCATATAGTCAGATGACTACAGAGGACAGGTAAAAAACAGTCTAAGTTGGAGAGAAGACCAACTGCCAGAAATCCTTCACACTTCCCTTAATGCTAGGTAAATATTTACAGCAGCATGAGTAGGGACTGACTTTCAGCCTCTACTTTAGACAGAACTTGGGAACGACTAAAGTTCATGCTTGCTATTCAGCCTCAGCTGGTGGATTTCATTTAGCAACATGTTGAGAAATCTATTCATCTTTTATTTTTCTTTTTTGGCAACTTGAGTTTGAATTTAGGGACTTGCACTTGCTAGCCAGAGGCTTTATCACTTAAGCCAGACATTCAGCCAAAGAAACTTTTTAAAGAGAAGTCAAGAGTCCTTGTTTTTATGTAACGCCTTCTCAAACCTTCTTAAATATGCTATCAAGATATATATATATATATATATGTCTGTGTGTATATTTTTTTAAACTGTAGGTTATATGTTCCTGTGCACTACATTGGGCCCAAGTTTGTGATCCTTATAATACTTAATTTTCAACTCTGGGTCTTCTGGAACTTGCCTTGTAGCATGACTTTAATCCAATGCTTGCTTATAGAACATAAATCTTAATATCCAGTGACAATGCCTTGGGTTGACAAGACCTCTAACTTTAACTCTTAAAAGAATTAATTTGTGCTGATCTTATTTTATTTCCTTGCTTTTTGCCATTGTTGTGGCTGCATCAGAGACTAACCTGATTACTTTATGTAGCTTCATGAACTGCAGAGTTGATTGATAGGACAGGAATAGAGGAAGTTGGATAATCATATTATGATGTAGAGCTCAGATCTCCATTCCCAGTGAGTACTCTGGGACTACTGTGAATTAAAATCCAAGATCATACATGTGTAGGGGATGATATTCACAGATTCAGTTTCCAGTGATCTTTCCAGATGTTTTCACTGCAAATTAGAGAAGCCTCATTTACAGGGAAGCTTTTGACTAAAAGGTTAAAAATTAGCTGAGCCTAGAAGCCTTTGTCCTTCTCTGAATTGTCTTCCTCCCTTCCTATATAGGCTGTTAGAAGCTATTTTTTATGATCTGCAGGGGTTCAGGGAAACTCCCCTCTGCCTCTCAAGATTTCATAATTGAGTCTGCTGAAAGTAACTGACAACAGACAGATAAACCAGAGAAAACAAACAAATTTATTATGTGTAAGGACATCCCCAGAATGAAAATTGAGCACTTATAAATCCAGCAATACTTATATGTCCTTCTCACAGAAGAGAGTCAAAGAAAAATGATTTAGAGGAAGAGTAAATAATTTGTAGAGACGAAGAATAGACCCTACGTAGACAATAACCTTGGACAAAATTTGTCTGAAGACAGTTGAATGTCTTCTCGAGAATCTGGCCTTTAAGAAAGAATGGAAAGGGCCGGGAGTGTGGCCCAGTGGTACCACATAAAAACATAGACACTATACATAGTATTTGGATGCCATGAGATATTTTGGTGTATGATAAGTTTTGTGAATTTATTTTGGTGTATTTGGTAGGCTGGAGCACTACCACTTGAGCCATAGCACAATTTCTGGCTTTTTCTATGTATGTGGTACTGATGAATTGAACTTGGGTCTTTGTGCATGCTAGGCAAGCACTCTACCACTAGGCCAAACTCCCAGCATGATTAACCTATTTAAAGTTTGAAAAAAAAAAAAAAGAAAGAAATGAAAAAAGAAAATAGCCAGGGCCAGGAGCGTGGCCTAGTGGAAAAAAGCTGGAAGTGGTGCTGAGGCTCTAGTGGTAGAGCTCTAGCCTTGAGAAAGTCCAAGGACAGTGCTTAGGCCCTGAGCTCAAGCCCAGGACTGGCAAAAAATAAAAATAAATAAGTAAATAAAGCCAGGCAGTGGTAGGTCACACCTGTAATTCTATTCAGGAGACTGAGATCTTAGAATTTTGTGGTTCAAAGCTAGAAAAAGCTGGAAAGTCCATGAGACTTTTATGTCCAATTAACCACCCCCAAAAGCCATAAGTACAGCTGTGGTCAAGGAGTAGAGTGCTAACCTTGAGCACGAATGCTCAGGGACATTATCCAGGCCTAAAGTTCAAGCCCCAGGAATGGAACACTTACTAATTCTCAATATGATACAAACAAGCTTATAAACTAGCAAATGGGTTAGGTAATCTAATTATTATTTGAAACAATATTTTAGTAAATAAATGAACTGACAAGAAATGTCACCACACCTGACACCTGACATTTCATTGTTTTTTAAATGTTTTATTGTTACTGTAAAGGTGAACAGAAGGGTGACAGTTACATAAGTGAGGTAGAGTAGATTTCTTTTGGGACAATGTCACCCCTTCCCTCACTCTTTCCCAGATGACATTATTTTGTACACTTTTCCTCTCAAGTCTTTTCTTCTTCCTTTATTTTTCCTCTTCCAATGTTCATGTGATCCAAGATAGCTCCCAGGTTACTAATAAAGAATAATGTCTGTCTCACTTGTGCCCCAAAGTCTTTCATCAGATCTGTAAACACTTACCTCTCATCAACTGCTCATGTCTTGTCCCCACTCAGCTTTCTCCTCTACTTCTTCCTGCTCCTCCCCCTCCATCACAGTCCATTCTGAAATACCACTCTTCTCTGCAAGCCTTCCTTCCAGTAGCCTCGGCCCACTCATTTCATTCCATTAGGTGATGTCAACATTTAGCTACAGTTGGTATGATTTTAAATTGTATGCAGCAGGATATATCTCTTTTTTAATAATTTTTTATTGTAATTAATAAAAGGGTTACATGATATTTGACAGATAGAAGGTGCATTAATTCACATACATTGATACCCTTTCCCATGTCTTGGTACCCATCACCCCCCCCCCACTCCCCACTCACCCCCAGCAGGATATATCTCAAGTCATGCTTTTTACTAGCTGGCAACACTCTTCTGCAACACAATCCCTCTGGATTCCATCTTTCTAGGAAGTAAATGTAGCTACTTTTTTTCTAGAACATTGTCAATCCCCAGTACAACAAGAAAAAAAATAATGACTAAATATCTGCTCTAGTTGCAGTTCTGCATGTTAAGATTCTTGCGAAGATCTAGCCTTGAGCAGAAAAACTCAGGGACAGGGCCGAGAATTTGGCCTAGTGGTAGCATGCTTGTCTAGCATGTATGAAGACCTATGTTTGATTCCTTGATGCCATACACATAGAAAAAGCTGGAAGTGGTGTGTATCCTTGAGAAAGCCCAAGGACAGTGCCCAGGCCCTGAGTTCAGGCCCCAGAACTGTCAAATAAATAAATTAACTGCAAAAAAAGTCTGGCAGGAATGAAAGACATTATGGATTATAAAGCCTTAGGTAAAGTTTTATTTGTAATACAATAATATGAGCAATGATTTTAGGACAGAAGGAAAGAAGCTAGTGATTGGAAAGTGTTTGAAGTGTGCGTGTGTCCTCTCCCTCCTCCTCATCATTATTATTTATCATTATTATCACCCGCAGTTGCACACGCACTTCCCCTAAAGGGTTGCTGAACACACAGGAAACATTGGGAAAATGTTGCTGCAGTCTGCAGATCAAATGTGCCTTGAAAACAAAGCTTTAAAGCCCTGGACTAACTGAGCTAATAGACAGAAATCCTCCTATCCAGTGAAGGCCATACTCTCGGTCTGATCTTGTCTCTAACTAGAGAATTAGCCATCCCAGGAAGAGAGGCCGCAGGCTCTTCACAGAACCAAGATCTCTATCACGGAGAGACTGAATCCCGACTGCCTTCTGGTCTGACACTGAACCAGCAATCAGTTTCTTCCTACTCCATTTTCCTTCATATTGCAGTGGTTGCAAGGTAACAGTGTCTGAGAGGATAAACAGAACTGTTCTGCTCAGAATACAAGAATCTCATGGATGCGGGAATGAAAACAGAATGAATCTTATTAGGCCCATGAACAACACAAGACTTGCAGAGTAGAAAGAGGTCTGAAGAACCATTTAGAGGAGAGAGAAATTCCCACTGAGAAAATGGGTTCCCTGTGTGTGTCAGAGTAGCAAACAGAGGGTGCATTCTGAGTGAGTGCAATTTGCAAAATTATATACAAGCTTTATGGAAAACAAGGAATAGGAGCACATTACTTCAAGATTGGCAAAAGCAGAGAACTTCTCTCCACCCCTCGCCTGAAGGCTTGATGGAGTAGAATGGATCCAGGCTCCTGAGATGCTGGGAACATGGAGAGTTACTTAACAGGAGCCAAGACCTTTGACAGAAGTACACGATGTTCCATGACAAAATGACAGATAGTTGGGCATGCATACTTTAATCCCATTCCCCACCAACCCTCCCACTGGCCAAACCCAACAGAAAAGGGAGGACAAAGTGGCAAGCTAAGTCACTCATATCCATTAGCCCCAACCCCCTGACATAGAGCCCTAGGTAGAAAGATCTGGAATAATTCAATGAGATAACATATGAGAAGCTCTTAGCCCAGTGCCAATTACACTACAGAAGCTAGTATGTTGAGTAAAACTTTTACAGTTCTAGAACTTAAATCTTCAGATTTGCACATATTCATATCTTCCAAAGATGCTGAAGAATTAAGTTTACATCTCAAATTCCAATTTCCGTAGATTACAGACAATATAATTTTATGAAGTCCATCATTTTTTTTGAAAGATCTATTTTCTTTAGGTGAACTGATAAGATTCTAGGCTCTCCCTTCCATGGCCTTCTCATTTCCTCTTCTTTTCAGTACTGATCTAACTTTCTGGAATGTTTTTTACAGAAGGTATGGAGGCTTAGGTAATCTGGGACTCACTGTGATACATACCATCACGCACCCTTTCCAGTTCTGTCCTGTGTGATGTCATTGATGATGTCTCATATCTTTTACAGCTCTGTGTCTTGCAACATGTGAACTCCATGCTTGCCACATGTTTACCCCGTGCTCTGTGTTTTTCAGGTCTCACCTTTGTGTTTATGATTGAATTCGGAAATCCAGAGTATTTAAGGAATACGTTTACCCTCAGGATTAGATACTATGTGCTATTATCTGTGTAAGCAGGCATAAGCAATCCTTCCAAAAAGTCTGTTATTCAGTCAAACATCATAGAATTCTGACATAGCCTAATTAAATAAGGGAAATATTTAATCAAAGACCAACAGTCACCTATGTCTGTATTTCTCATCACATTGATTTTGGTGTTTTATTCGTATTAATAGTTAACCCTGACCACCAAGGAGACACAGAGCGGTGTGATATTCAACCTATCTTGTCCGAGGACATTGCAATTGTGTGTGTGTGTGTGTGTGTGTGTGTGTGTGTGTGTGTGTGTGTGCAAGTATAAACTGGAGATTTAGTGTTCCATTGAGCTCATTCGTTTTCCCTTGGTCCCCCACCGTCATGCAAATGCAAACGCGTTTACTGGCGTTTCTGGGCTTCTTTTTCAGTCTGTAAGACCAATAATAGCCTCCTGACATCCTGAACTCAGCTCCACGTGGTCTACCCAGGAGCCAGGCCCGACAGCCAGAGTGGGGAGGGGGGGAGGCAGGGCTGGGCGGGGTGCGGGGGGACCAGGGTCAGGCCGGGGCGGGGGATTCCGCTCAGTCCCGCTCACCAGAGCCAACGTGGAGCCACGGAACCCCTCCCGCCCGCCCGGGTCTCCTTCCCCCCGGGGTCTTCCTGCCCCTCGCTCACTCGTTACCTTGTAACCGCCGGTCCGGGCGGCGCGCACTGAACCCGCCCCACCGCGAGGCCCGGGGCCGCGCTGGCTGCGTCGTCTTCGGTTGGCCCTTCCCCAGACGCGGTGGCAGGCCGAGGACAGGGGTGACCCATGCTTCTCGGGCAGCGGAGTTAAAGTGGCGTCCCCGCCGGCTGGGCCCCCCGCCCCTCCCCGCCCCATCGAGTCTCTGGAGCTCTCCTCCCCGGCAGGACTGGGGAGGACGCACGCGTAGCCGCCCGGCCCGGTGCAGAGGGTCTGGGCCTGGTCGGTGGGTCCTCGGAAGACAGGCGCCGGGCGTGTGGCCGCGCCCCGCCGAGACCCACCTCCGCACCTCCCAGCCTCCCGCCCCGGGCGGACGAGACCCGCGGGCCGGGCCGCAGCCTGGGCTCGGGAAGATTCCACCGCCGCAGCCCCGGGAGAGCGGACCTCCAGAGGGACCAAGACCGGCGGAGCAGCCCCGGGACATCCTCGGCCACTGGGCTCGGTGCATCCCAGACCTTCATGCTCGCTTGCCTGGGGGCCTTGACCCCTTGAGCCACTCCGCCCGCCCACCCTCCCCGCTTCGCCGCCTGGGCCCGCCCTCCATCTGAGAGCCCACCAGACCTCAGCCTCATGAGGAGATGAGTCTGTAGCCCATGGAACCCGACACCCCACGGTCTTACAACCTTGCCTGCAGCCGTTCCACAGCGTTGAAAACCGCCCGAGGAAAGGACTGGCCGTAGACATTTCATTTCCCCGTCTCACCCCCAAGATCTCCATCGAGAACCTCAAGGCTCGCAGGCCGGAGTTGCCGCAGGACCCTGAGCCGCAGCCATCCGAGGGGGTCTGCGAATAGAAAATGGCCCCCAAGAAGTCTGCAGTCTCCAAAGGAAGAAAGAAACAGCACGGGAGGTCTCGACAGGCTGAAGAAGCAGGGCCTGAAGAATTCGAAGTGGAGAAGGTAGTGGGCCGGCGAGTCCGCTACCACCAGGTGGAATATCTCCTGAAATGGAAGGGGTATTCGGAGGCTGAGAATTCCTGGGAGCCGGAAGAAAATTTACATTGTGCTGACTTAATCACGGCCTTCATAAATTCAGAAGAAACTGGTTTATCTGCCAGTGAATGTGATGATAAAAATGGCTTTGCTAGGGGTCTTGAGCCCGAACAAATAATTGGTGTCACAGATATTGGTGGAGAATTGATGTTCCTCATGAAGTGGAAAAATTTAGATGAAGCTGAGTTGGTGCTGGCAAAAGAGGCTAACGTTAAATGCCCTCAAATCGTAATTGCTTTTTATCAACAGAGACTAAATTGGAATGGAAGATGAAACAGTCATCGTTTCCATGGATTATTATATATATGTATATTCATTAAAAATACATATATACAACAAAACTTCTAGATTAATGATGTAAATTCCCCTTTAATAAAAAAAAAATTCTTGGTCAGTGCTGGGGCTTGAATTGAGGCCCTGGGCACTGTCCCTGAAACTTTTTGTATTCAAGGATAGCACTCTGCAGCTTGAGCCACAGAACCACTTCCTTTTTCTGAGGAGTTTCGAGGAGATAGGAGTCTCAGGGACTTCTCCTCCCCAGGCTGGTTTTGAACCCTAGTCCTCAGACCTCAACCTCCTGAGTAGCTAGGATTACAGACATGAAAATAATACCCTTTATATAGGCAAATTTCCCTTCTAAAAGAAGAACCACTGCAATTGCTCAGACTAATCCTATGTCAAACTGACACACTTTGAGACGGTATATTCTGCTCTCCTAGCAACAAAAGGTAAACACTGACGCACATAGAATACTATAGAGTAATAAAAAAGGAAGGAGTTGGGAGAAATTCTGTGTATGTGCTCTTTGTGCATATAGTGTGAAAGATGAAGGCCAGGGAGAGCCTTACTTGGAGAGACACATTCCAGCAAAAATGAGGGAGAGATCCAAGCATAAACCTGAGAAAACTCATAGGAATAAGAGCAAATGGCCAAGAAAAAAGTCTGGAGGAGGTGCCTGGCATATGGCAAGCAAATCAGGGAGGTGCCTGTGATCAAAATGAGGCAAGGATGGAGATAGAAGCAGGAAAAGAGGCCAAGAAGGACTCTGCAGTGAGTCTTGCAAATGCTAGCTTTTATGAAACTGGGATGTCTTAGGAGACACTATATATATATATATATATATATATATATATATATATATATATATATATATATTGTGGGTCATGGGGCTTGTTATAGCCTGGGTGCTGTCCCTGAACTCTTCAGCTCAAGGCTATCTACCCCCTACCCTTGAGCCAAGACCCACTTCCTGTTTTCTAGAGGTTAATTGGAGATAAGAGTCTCAGGTCCTTTTGTGCGGGGGGCTGGCTTTGAACCTTGATCCTGAGATCTCAGCCTCCTGAGCTCCTGAGTAGCTAGGATTACAGGCGTGAGCCTCAGCTAAAGGACCTGAGACTTTTTTTTTTTTTTTTTTTGTACTGGGGATGAGCTCAGGACATTGCACTTGCTAGGCAAACACTTTGCCACTGAGCTACATCCCAGCCTCTTTTGTTGTTTTGTTGTTTGAGATTATATATATATATATAAATTGGGGCCAGGAGCATAGCCTAGTGGTACTAGTGGTAGAGTGCTCACCTAGCATGCATGAAGCCCTGGGTTCAATTCCTTGGTAACATGTATACAGAAAAACACCGAAAGTAGTGTTGTGGCTCAAGTGGCAGAAGTGCTAACCTTGAGCAAAAAGTGCTCAAAGGACAGTACCCAGGTCCTGAGTTCAAGAACCAGGACTGGCAAATATATATATGTATATATACGTGTATATGTATATATACACATATATATGTATAATATATATATATATTTAACTTTTTTTCCACTGGTCCTGAGCTTTGAACTCTACCAATTGAGCTACAACATCACTTCTGGCTTTTTCTGTGATTAACTGGAGATAAGACATTCCTTCCTGTCTGGCTTTGAACCTCCATCCTCAGATCTCAGCCTCTTGAGTAGCTAGGATTATAACTCATCTGTGAATTTGGTTTTTAAAAGCAGATTTAGATTCACAAAAGAGCTGAGACCTAGCCACATTGATGCCAGCCGCCTTGCTAGTTCGGTGTGTTGCTGATGGGAACAGGAAGCACTTCTCACCATCTAGCCTCACCCATCGGGTCTTCAGAGGGAGACCTAAGTTTCAGTGTCCTGTAACTGCAAGTCAGTCGGCAACAGCCCCAGCTTCCTCCCACAGCCTCTCCATACCTTCTGTTCCTACTCTGAAAACTCAGCTGTCTGCTCAGTTGCTCTTCTCACCCCCACCGGACAATGACCAGAATGCCAATACCCTCTCAGATTTCTCTAGCAAAACCTGCTTTTCCTAAAGGTCACTTCTGTCTTTACACTAATGTCCACTCGAACTTCACTTTGCTTACAGTTATAATCCATATCCCTACACAGATGCATCCTAATCACTCAAAGACTGTAGTTTGAATTGGGGAGTACTCTGGGTGTTGTAATTGTACAGGTTTGGACAAATATATAATGTAAAGGAGGTAGAAAGTTTCCCTTCATTCTCCAGAGTTCACTGAAAATAACCAACAATAGATTAACCGGGGGTTAAAATGTTAGCTATGAATTGGTTGATGCTCATGAGGAAGTTATAGAAGAATGATTACATGGTAGGCCAGTGAGATTCAGACTTACATACATTTTGCCACTGGAGGAGACGGAAACAAGGGATTATAGTATTAGTAAATAACCTGGATTGGGTGCTTCTGAGCGTTGGAAATAATTTTTCTAATAGATATGTGTGCTCAAAGAGCAGACAATGACTTGGTACAAATTCCATTGCATTTAAACAATATTTTCTTACCTAGCACATAATAAGACAGGTAATCTCCCTGAACTACCCTCAGAGGAAAAGATGAAAAACCTGTAGTCTCTTCTTTAGGGGTTAATCTTTCAAATCTACTTGATGAGATTCCTAGGAAAGGTTTCAGACGAGGGCCTTTCTTTTGGAAGTGTGTCCTAGGGTCAGGGAAGGGGACTTTAGAGAAATTCCCCCCCCCCCTGCATTTTGGAAGTGTGTCCTAGGGTCAGGGAAGGGGACTTTAGAGAAATTCCCCTCCCTGCATTTGGAAGCTTAGGGAGACCTTGATTCGGAGGCTGTTGCTGATTGGGAGTCTGTTTCAGAAGCTTGAAACCTAAGTGGTGGCTGTGATGCCCCCATCAAGCCTAGAACGGTAAGGCCTAATGGCAGACGTTTCCTATTCCCATCAACACTGGCTGACATTGATGGAGGGGCAGGCTCCCTCAAGGATTAGGGAGGATAGAGTTCCTACCACGCAAACACAAGGCCCTTACAGTACCACTAAAAAACAATAATCCTATCATAGTATTTTATGTCATAGAAAATCTTCAAGCATAGGGGCCAGGAATTTGGCCTAGTAGTAGAGTGCTTGCCTAGCATGCATGACGCTCTGGATTTGATTCCTTGGTACCACATACACTGAAAAAAGCCAAAGGCGGTGCTTTGGCTCAAGTGGTAGAGCACTGGCCTTGCGGTAAGCCAAGGACAGTGCTCAGATCCTGAGTTCAAGCCCTAGGACTGGCAAAAAAAAAAAAAAGAAAGAAAGAAAATCTTCAAGCACAGAAAGTCAAGCATTTCTCAACTCTTGGGTACATATATAGTAGTCTCAAGGCCACTGGTTTCAGGCTGTGTCAATGGCTATTTCTTCTCCAGCTGCTTGCCAGATGTGAAGGCACTTTGTCTTATCAGACATTTCCTTATTATATAATAGAATAGCCTCCTATGTGCCCATATAAATAACAGTTTTATCAAGCACTTATGTTCCAAGACTGGTTTTAAGTGCTCAGCATATATTACTTGCTATAGGTAGGAAGTGGAATGCATAACACATATACCTAAATTTTGTTTAAAAATTCTTAGACATAAAAATAGTGTGAAGGGGCTGGGAGTTTGGCCTAGTGGTAGAGTGCTTGCCTAGCATGCACAAAGACCCAGGTTTGATTCCTTGGTACCACATACATAGAAAAAAGCTGGAAGTGATGCTATGGCTCAAGTGGTAGAGCTCTAGCCTTGAGAAAATCTAAGGACAGTGCTCAGGCCCTGAGCTCAAGCACAGGACTGCAAAAAACAAAAACAAAACAAAAAACAGTAGTGAAAACATTTCTATATAGGTATGAAAAGCTCTGGTATTTTGTACAATTGAAATATACTAATAACAAAGTTCAAAATAGTACTTAAAGTTCATGAAAAGTCATTTTGCTGCAAAATGAAGAGCAAAAACATGCACCAATGGGCATTGAAAGAGCCACAAACCCTGAGAGTGTGTTTCTGTTAAAGCAATCAATTGTCTAATAGCAGGAAAGCATGACAAGAAGTCTGGCAGCAAATAAACAAGTGAGGAAGAAGGAGATTTTAGGTAAGGGCAAGACACAGTCTTGAATCTATAAAGACACAACTGTATCATGGAGTACTGTAACTTTTTTCTTTTTTTAAGGTGTGGCTGTGTACTGTTGAGTGGCTTACTTGCTAAGCTGGTACTCTACCATCTGTGCCAGTTTTTTGCTGGGTAATTGGAGATGAAATCTCAGGGATTTTTCCGTTTGACTAGCTTTGGGCCAGATTCCCAAGGATCTTATGTGTCCCGAGTAGCTAGGATTACAGTTATGAACCACTAGTACCCAACCTGATTTTTGTTTGTGTGTGCTAGTCCTGGTGCTTGAACTCAGGGCGTGGGCTCTGTCCCTGAGCTTTTGTATGCAAGGCTAGTACTGTCTCTTGAGCCACAGCTCCACTTCTGATGGGTTTTGGGTAGTTAGTTGGAATCTTACAGACTAACTCTTGTCCACAAGAAGGGAGGAGTCTGCACAAGACCATGCATATCACAAACAAATCACTGCAGACCCTCTGGAGCTCACTATTCCAGGAAGCTTCCTTTGTTGATAGCTTGTTCTTTTACAAAACAATTATTTGAGATAAGCTGCTGTAATACATGTCCAGCACCCTCGCTCCTTGGGAGTCATAGGCAGAAGAATCACAGTCTAAGTGTGGTCAGAGTAAAAAGTGTGAGTCCTTATCAAAAAAAAAAGCTGGGCGCCAGCAGCTCATGCCTGTAATCCCAGCTACTCAGGAAGGGCCAGCCCAGGCACAAGTGATACTCTTATCTCCAATTAACCACCAGAAAGCCAGAGTGGTGCTGTGGATCAAGAGGTAAAGCATTAGCCTTGAGCTGAAGTGCTCAGGGACAGTGCCCAGGACCAGAGTTCAAGCACTATGATCGATAACAACAAGATGAATGACCAACAACAAGATGTGGTATTTATACACATTGGAATTCTATGCTGCTGTCAGAAAGAATGACATTGACCCATTTGTAAGGAAGTGGAAAGACTTAGAAAAAATCATATTAAGTGAAGTAAGCCAGACTCAATGGTTTCCCTTGTTTGTCTTAATTAGTATAAACCTTGGACTCTCCTAGCAGAGGTTTACAATAGGGCAAAGCCTAGAAACATAAGGCCATATAGTATGATGTTAAATGGAAGGACCTCCAGGATATAGAAACAAGAGCCATATAAGGTACGACTGTTGTTACTAATGTACTATGTTATTTCTCATCTCTTTTGTTGTCCCTTGGTTATCTCATATTGTTATAGTATCTTACCTTGTTATCTGATATATTGTATATATGTTCGTTTATTTGAAATAGGATAGGGAAGGGGGAAAACAAGATGAGGGGAGGGGTGGGGGAGGGAAATGGGGACAAAAACATGAGAAGGGGTAGCAATGATTGTTAAGTAATGCACCTTCTATCTGGCAAATATAATGTAACTCTTCTATTAATTACAATAAAAAATAACAATTTCCATTTTTTAAAAAAAGGGTGTGCTTCAGCCTAGCAAGCACAAGGTTCTGAGTTTAGATATTAGTACCACTACCAAAACAAAAGGTCATCTGTCTCATCCAGTTAAAAGGCCAGCATCTGCTTATACTTCTACACATCCTGTGGGGCTTTACAAATAACAATTACAGGAACTGAGAGCTGTATTAGACCACAGAGATGATTTTCTTTACTTTACTTTTTTTTTTTGCCAGTTCTGGGGCTTGAGCTCAGGGCCTGGGCACTGTCCTTGGGCTTTCTCAAGGCTAGTGCTCTACCACTTGAGCCACAGTACCACTTCCAGCTTTTTCTGCATATGTAGTACTGAGAAATCAAACCCAGAGTTTCATTCATGGTAGCAAGCACTCTACTACTAGGCTATACTTCGGGCCCTAGAGATAATTTTCTAACCCAGACCTTTAATTCCTTCAAAAGATTCATCAGGAGGCTGAAATAAGGAAAATAGTATCCAGAATACATAGTTCTTGATTTTTTACCTTTGTGGCCTTATAAACAATGAGCAGTCCTAGTGGAGAGATTTGAAGGAACTAGAATGGAAGTTAGCAAGGTAAACATGAAAATGAGCTAACTTAAGGCTTCATTATAAAGGAAGAAATAGCTGGGTGTGGTGGCTCATGCCTGTAATCCTAGCTACTCAGGAGGTTGAGATTTGAGGATCATGGTTCAAAGGCAGCCCGGTCACTAAAGATGGTGAGACTCTTATCTCCAATGAACCACCAGAAAACTGGAAGTGATGCTTTGGCTCTAGGGGTAGATCAGTAGGGTAGCCTTGAGCTCAAGAGCTCAGGGACAACACCTCAGGGACAACACCCAGGCCCAGGGTCCAAGCCCCACGACGGATTAAATAAAGAGTTTGGCTTAGTGGTAGAGTGCTTGCCTGGCATGCACAAAGACGGGAGTTTGATTCCTCAGTACCACATACATAGAAAAAGCCAGAAGTGGTGCTGTGGCTCAAGTGGTAGAGTTCTAGCCTTGAAAAAGTCCAAGGACAGTGCTCAGGCCCTGAGTTCAAGCCCAGGGACTGGCAAAAAAAAAAGAAAAAATATATATATATTAGGCATGTGTCCAAACTGAGTAACTTAAATTATCATTGTAGACTGGACCACAAATGGGCCTAATCTGTCAAACGAAATAGACTAGAGGCCGGGAGTTTGGCCTAGTGGTTAAAGTGCTTGCCTAGCATGCATGAAGACCCGGGTTCGATTCCTCGGTACCACATACATAGAAAAAAGCCGGGAAGTGGTGCTGAGGCTCAAGTGGTAGAGCTCTAGCCTTGAGAAAGTCCAAGGACAGTGCTCAGGCCCTGAGCTCAAGCCCAGGACTGGCAAAAAAAAAAAAAAAAAAAAAAAAAAAGAAATAGACTAGAGAAGCAGGAAGAGAGCTCAATGCTTCCACATATGTGGAAACCCCTAACTGTTAGGTGGGAGTAGAGAGGAGAGCATTTGGATGGAATAAAAGTAGAGAGAAAGCTAAAATGACATAGCTGTGGGAGGATACCAAAGGCAGTTCTGTAAGGAGCAGGAAATAGAAGTTGTATTTATGAATTGGACAACAAATGCTGGCCAAGATAAAATTTTTGGGTCCCAGGTTTAGTTAAGAGCAATCCTTAAGCATCACTATATCATAATGGTAGTTAATATCATGGACCACGAAGGCAGACAGTTCTAGTTCCCTGAGCTTGGATAAATGAACCCTCATAAGCCTTGGTTAAAATAAGGAATTAAATTAAGGCTAACAAGGTTCTTTGCAGCAGTGGTACTCACTAGATACTATAGTGAAAATGAATTATACAACTTGTGGGTGGGGATGTGAGGGAAAAACTTGGTGAGATTGAGGGAGGGAGGGACACTGTCCCAAAAGAAATGTACTCATTATCTAATGTACTTATCTGTAACCCCTCTGCAGATCACCTTTCATATAACAAAAACATTTTTTTTTTGCCAGTCCTGAAGCTTGAACTCAGGGCTTGAGCACTGTCCTTGGGTTTTTTCAAGGCTAGAGCCCACAGCACCACTTCTGGTTTTTTTCTATGTATGTGGTACCAAGGAATCGAACCAGGGTCTTTGTGCATGCTAGGCAAGCACTCTAACGCTCAGCCAGATTCCCAGCACCCAGTTAAATACTTTTTTTTTGGAGGGGGGGGGTCAGTCTTGAGGCTTGAATTCTAGGCCTGGGCATTGTCCCTAAGCGCTTCAGCTCAAGACTACTTGCCTATCTTGAGACATAGTGCCACTTCCTGTTTTCTGATGATTAATTGGAGATAGTCTCAGGAACATTAGTGCCCGGGCTGGCTTTGAAACTCGATCCTCAGATCTCAGCCTCGTGAGTAGCTAGGATACAGGCATGAACCTGTAATTGGAGCCTCCCAGCTCCAATTAAAAACTTTTAAAAAATAAATAAGGTTCTTGAGAGGGCTATATAGAAGTCTTTTGAAAGTGATCAATGTTTTTTCCCCAGAATTTGATCATTCATTTAATCTAGACATGAACAAGAGGAAATGCTATTCATTTTTAAATTGGATTCTAACTAAACAGGAAGAGCCTGTGAACTGAATTAGGAAGAAATCAGAAAAGACTCAGAGCTAGCCGTGGTAGGGTGAATTAGATGTGAACCTTACCTCAGAATGTTCCAGTCAGAGCCTCCAGACTTCTCCCCAAGCACAGTGTGTGTGACAAATACATTGTTTTTCCTCTTTCATCTAGACCACCTAGACTGCCGCATTCTCTCACCTCTAAAATATTCCCTTCCTTTTGTCTTTCTGCTTCAAATTTCTGTATAAACATCAATTACTATTACTTCTCTAAGAAGTTCTGGAAGTGTTAAGTTAGAGTTTCGAGCATCAAGCTCACTTTCATTTCCCTTGCAGGCACACAGCTGCGTCATTTCTCCGTTTCCTTTTCTGCACTTTCTTTCCCACTTTCTTCTTTTTCTCATCCAGATTCATTCCAAACTTAAACGCCAAAGGTAAAGGTTGAAAGGGCTGGGAAAGCACAACATTGGTAGGCAAGACTGGGAGTCTGGGGTTGGAAGTTCAGGTAGGAGCTATCCCAGTCTGTCACTGTAACTCCCCTTATTTAGGACAAGACTAGTATTTCCTCCTGCCTCCATTCCCAATATCTGATCCTCCTGTTCAGCATTGTACCCAGGTCTACGTAATGACTCATGATGGGGTACAAAAAAATCATTACAAACCCACTCCCCCCCTCCCCCCCCACCTGCTTTGCTGCTAGAGAAAAGGTGATAGATCCTCCAGCCATGTCTTCCTCTTCCTAGGCCTAATGTCCTTGGCATTAAATGCAGCTTCCTGACTTGCTTTGGCTAAAGAAACATGAGAAGAAATTTCACTTGTCATTTCTGGACAGAGGAATATAAGAATGGATGTTCTCTTTCTTTGATACCACGGCCTAAGCAAAATAACCTTTCCTTTTTACCACTCCCAATATTAATGCTATATAGCCAACCAGCCTAACACTTACTGAAACCATGATCTCATACTTCTGACCATTGAAGAGACTCAAACAGGGGCCGGGAGTTTGGCCTAGTGGTTAAAGTGCTTGCCTAGCTTGCATGAAGATCCGGGTTCGATTCCTCGGTACCACATACATAGAAAAAAGCCGGAAGTGGTGCTGAGGCTCAAGTGGTAGAGCTCTAGCCTTGAGAAAGTCCAAGGACAGTGCTCAGGCCCTGAGCTCAAGCCCAGGACTGGCAAAAAAAAAAAAAAAAAGAGACTCAAACAGGTTTTCTTTTTTTTCCATAAGTCACCCATGTAGGTACAACTAGTTTGTGGTTTGAGTCTGCTTGTGCTACTATATAATATATAGAGTATATTATATAAAGAAATGAACTTATTTTCTCAGAGCTCTGAAGGCTGGGAAGTCAAAGATAGAGGCACCAGCCAGCCCAATTTGATGAGGGCTCCAACTCTGCTTCTCAGTTTTGCTTACTGTACTAGAACTTGGAATTTCTTCAACAAATTTCCCATTATCTTTACAGTTGATGGCACAAGAGGCTTTGCTTAGGCCTATTTCAGCATCAGATATTCTCAGTAAGCATGCATGTGCAGGAAGGGAGAAATGTTTGTCCTCAATTGGATAAAAAGAAAACAAAAGGGTTGAATCTTTGGGGAGTCTCTCTTTTTTATGGTGCTGGTCTTGGGCCTTTGAACTCGGGGCCTGGGCTGCTATCCCAGAGATTTTTTTTTGCTCAAGACTTAACATTCTACCATTTGAGCCACAGGTCTACTTCCAGCTTTTTGGTGATTAATTGGAGATAGAGTCTCCAAGACTTGCTTGCCCAGGCTGGCTCAAATCTTGATCCTAAGTAGGTAGGATAACAGATGTGAGCCACTGTGCCCAGCTGTAAAGGCTTTTTATATGGGCTTTGTACTGTCTTACTATCATTACATTGGTTTCAACACTTTAATTTTGGAGAAGACATGTTCAAGCCCTGACAGGCTGCAATTTAGTCAATATTGTATGTGCCTAACTACTTATCATTGGCCTGTAGCCCTCTCTCTTCCTCTTGTCTCTTCATCGCAAGACAGCAATACTGACATCAAGCTATTTAGAAACCCTACAGTGGCCTCTAAGTGTTCACATGAAAGGGAAGAATGATACAGCATTCACTTTAAATTAAAAAAAGAAAACTAGAATATTTTAAACCTAGTGAGAAAGGCATGCCTGAAGCTGAAATGGGACAAAGCTAGGATTCTTATGCCAACAGCTGTGAATACAAAGGAATATTTCTTGAGGGAAATTAAAAGTGCTGCTCCAGTGAACAAGTGATCAGAAAGAAAAATAGTCTTATTGCTATTCCAATGAACAAACTTTGGAAACTTTGAGCCTGGTTTCCTTTCCTCTTCTTCCTCTTCTTCTCCTCCTCCTCCTTCTCTTTTTCCTCCTCCTCCTCCTCCTCCTCCTCCTTCTTCTTCTTTTGGTCAATCATGGGGCTTGAACTCTAGGCCTGGGCACTGTCCTTGGGCTTTCTCAAGGCTAGAGCTTTACCACTTGAGCCACAGAACCACTTCTGGCTTTTTTCTATGTATGTGGTACCGAGGAATCGAACCCAGGTCCTCGTGCATGCTAGGCAAGCACTCTACCACTAGGCAAAACTCCCGTCCAGTCTTCAGAAATTTTAGTGGTTTGAGTAGAAGCTCAAGGCAGCCCAAGTGTTCAGTTAGTAAAAGCCTCATCCTCAGCAATGTCCCGACTCTCTTCAAGACCATTAAAGCTATGAGGCAGCTGCAGAAGGAAGACTTGAGTAAAAGAGCTCAGGGACAGTGCCCAGATCTTGAGTTCAAAGCCAGCCGGGGCACTAAAGTCCCTGAGACTCTTATCTCCAATTAACCACCAGAAAATGGGAATTGGTGCTGAAGAGCTCAAGGATAATGCCCAGACCCAGAGTTCAAGCCCATGACTGACCAGAATATTAAAAAACAAAAACCGAAGGGGTGCTGTGTCTCAAGTGGTAGGGCTCTAGCCTTGAGAAATCCCAAGGACTGTGCTCAGGCCTTTATAATTTGTTATAATGTTTCATGGAATGCAGAAAACCACTTATTTGTATCTGCTGGCTTATTAGGATGGATAAAAGGTTAATAGATAAAAGGTACAGATAAATAGCCAGAGAAAGAACTACATAGGATGACATGCAGGAAGACTGCAAGATTCAGAGTTAATTCTTTTGTGCCTTTGGATGAAGGTACAGTACCCTCCTGGTCATCTAGATATGCTCAACAGCCTAGAAACCCTGACTTCTTTCTACAGAATATTTTGTAGTGGCTGGAGATTGTATTGCTGATTCCCTCTCCACTCGTGAAGTCACTGTGTTGGATAAGGCAAGGAAATCCTGATGCTGGGGCCCTGACATATCCTCCTAGTTAGCTACTAGTTATAATTCCAGCCCTCTGGAAGCTGAGTCAGTAGATTATGAGTTCAAGGCCAGCCTGACCTTTATAATGAGATCCTGACTCAAAAGAGAAGAGAAAGAAAAGTATGAGAAAGAGAGAGACAGAGATGAAAAAGAAGGCAAAATTAGTGTTTTTCTCCGTTCTCTTCAGTTTGGCAGCTCCCAGTGGATGGGACTTGATAAGGGTTTATCTGTACCACAGCAAATGAATCCTTTACATTGCTGTCTGTAATAACCTGGCAGGCTTAACTGCCAAATTGTTTTTGTTTTTATAAAACTGTTTCACCTGCTCGACCACCGCCTGTGAGTGGTTTCATCCTTGTGGTTACTGACTATGGGATGGGAAGGTGACAACATATGGTCGAAGGTGACAACATACGGTTGGTGACTACCACTTGTGTGTGGTGTTTCCCTTTAAAAGCTCAGCCTCACTGAAGATTTAGGCTGCGCTCTATCAGCCCGAAGATGGAGAGTAGCCACTTCACTGATGTTAAACTGACTCCTAGCTTGGTTCACTGAGTGCTGGTGACTCTATTGAATTCAGGGTCCCCCAAAATGGCTAGGCTATTACATTCTCCTGTATCCTTCTTAAAGTAACTTGAGTACATTTCATTGTTCTATTGTCAGACACGTCTATGAAGCGCTTCAACCATACACACTATCTTCACCCTCCCTTAAACTAGTAACTGGCCCCACCCAACATGGCCTATTTTACTGACAGTCTGGAATTCATTTCTAAAGCAAAAACAATATTCTTTCTAAATGTCTTCTTTTACTTTGAGAACCCTGGACCTGAGAAACCAGAAAAGTCAGATTACTAAGCAGTTTCTAGCACCTACCCTGGGAGGTGCTAACTCTTAGTAATTCATATCCCCTTTCCATTGCCTCCCCGCTTGTCTGCAGGAGGCTGGCAGAGCCCTCACTGAACCCGGAACCCCAACATAAACAAGGGCACAAACATGCTGTGTAGAGTGGCTGGTGGCTGCTCTGGCTCCGAGATCTTCTCAACATCCCCAATCTGCCCCATCTGTTTCCATTTCAAGATAAGTGCTTTGAGGAGTTAGAAAAGAGCAAAATTCCTCCTTCTTTTATTTCAGTAACAATAAAGCTAAAAATCTTTAAGAGATATTTCTAGGGAGAAAAAAATTTTGGAAGAAAACTACCGAAATATAAAAAATCCAGGAATTTTTTTTGGAGCATAGATAAAGCACAGCACATGGGAAAATACACCAAAGCAAAGGTTATCCCAGATGCAAAGCTTTTGTAGCATTGCTTCTCAGGTTTATTTTGTTCTCCTTTAAGCTGCTAGGGAACTCTTGTCATACACTCGGAAATGTTGTGCCCAGAGGAGGGGTCCCCCCAAAGAAGACCACCGAGATAGAGGCGTCTGAAATGCAAAAGCAAGGCTTATTGCGGGATACAAGGCAGGCAGGGAACTCTTCCCTGCAGGCACTCAGCAGCGAGGCTGGGAGGAGTTGTTGATCAGGGTTTACACAGCCTTTTTACAGGCAAAAATTACACCCATCAGGTGGTCGATTAAGATAGGAATTAGGGAGCTTCCCAGGCTGGTGGAAACTGACGGAAAGTTCTCATGCCAGCTGGGTCCCATTCAACTGTCAGAGAGTAGTTTTATGGTTTTCAGAAGTTCCTGTTTGTCCTGAAGGGGGTGGGTCTGGGGGGGTCTCCACAGAAATATTGTGGGCTAGTTAGACCCTATCAAAAGAGAAACAAGAAATGGAAAGGAGGAAGGAAGGAAGGGAGAGAGGGAGGGAGGGAAGGAGGGAGGGAGGTTGGTCCCAAATTCTGTTTCCCTTGTTAATATAGTTTACAGCCTTCTCCCTCCAATTATATTCCTTGCCAGAATCGATCTTTGTGTCTGTCTCCCCGACTTCTTCTTCCTGTACTTGATCACTAAAACTACATGCATCAAGCAGCCACTTCCTTCTTCTCTTGCTCTTTTCTTCATTTCTCTTTGTGGAGCGGAAAGGCTGCTGGCTCAGAGTGTTTGGCAGTGTCCTTCTCACCTTGATGGCCCCGCCCAGTGCCAGTCCAAGTGCTTCCTGCTTCACTCTCACAAACCCTCTATGAAAATGAGTTCGTAGGATGCAAGAAGAAAACGAAATTCATGTGTCGTGACTGGAATTTATAAAAATGGAGAAATAGGAAATAAAGTGGGTCAGATGAGTATTTTAAGATAATCAGTGGTGGCAACAGGAACTCAAAGGAGCATGCTCTATCAGAGAATCTGCCGAATGAAGACATGCCCTGAGAAGCCCTTTCACATAACCACCTCCTTGTACTGGTGGCCACTGCATAGAGAGATCTCTAGCAGGAATGCCAAAAGAAAGATGGCACCAGGAATGCAGGTGAAGGGGTTTTAGTGGAGGGCTGTGACTGAATCACAAATGCAGATATATTCCATCTCCTATAACCCTGTGTGTGACAAGAGTCTTATCTTTCATTCTAGCATTTGGTCTATGTATCTGATTGCTGACCCAAAATTCCTAAATCCATTGGCATTTCTTTTTTCTTTTTTTTTTTTTTTTTTTTTGCCAGTCCTGGCCTTGAGCTCAGGGCCTGAGCACTGTCCTTGGACTTTCTCAAGGCTAGAGCTCTACCACTTGAGCCTCAGCACCACTTCCGGCTTTTTTCTATGTATGTGGTACCAAGGAATCGAACCCGGGTCTTCATGCATGCTAGGCAAGCACTTTAACCACTAGGCCAAACTCCCGGCCCCTCCATTGGTATTTCTTGGGTGACAAGCATAGCTTTCGTTCTAATGAGTTAATTCTTGGTCTTCCAATGCTTTGAGATGGAAGCTGCTCACCAGAAAAACCACACCATGATTAGAAGCTTAGATCTTTCCATCACACTCCCTGCTCCCCCATCCTGTGGGGAGAGAGATTAAGTTAATGCCCTGTCATGGCTACATGATGAAGCCACCGCAAAAAAAATTCTGTAGAAAGAAGTCAGGGTTTCTAGGCGGTTGAGCATATCCAGATGACCAGAAGGGTGATGTACCTTCATCCAAAGGTACAAAAAAAATTAACTCTTAATCTTGGAGTCTTCGTGCACCTCATCCTATGTAGTCCTTTCCCTCGCTATTTATATGTACCTTTTATCCATCCTAATAAACCAACAGATACAAATAAATGGTTTTCTGCTTTCTGTGAAACATTATAACAAATTATGGATCTGGAGGAGGTATGTGTGAAGAGCTCCAGTTTATAAACAATTTTAACAGCCACATAACTAACCTACAACTTTTGATGGTACCAGACGTGAGAGCAGTCTTATAGCCTGAGCCCTTAACTGTGAGGTCTGCATTCACTGCATAGTTAGCCTCATGACTGAATTGGAGGACATCCTGGGAGTTGGAGAATAGATTTGTATATAGGCAATCATATTTGCTATCAGAATATTTTTTTAAAAAACTTTTCCTTTAGAGGCTGGGAGTTTGGCCTAGTGGTAGAGTGCTTGCCTAGCATGCACGAAGACCCGGGTTCGATTCCTCGGTACCACATACATAGAAAAAAGCCAGAAATGGTGCTGAGGCTCAAGTGGTAGAGCTCTAACCTTGAGAAAATCCAAGGACAGTGCTCAGGCCCTGAGCTCAAGCCCACGACTGGCAAAAACAAACAAACAAATAACAAAAAAGACTTTTCCTTTAAAGGATTAGCAGACTGTGGCCCACAGGTCAAATCTGATCCACCATGTGTTTTTATATTAAAACTTTATTGAGAAAAAGCCATGTCCCTTAATGTACATAGTCACTTGGGGCCAATTTGCATTACAACTATACAAAAGCAAAACTGAGTAGTTGTAGCAGAGCAAGATTGCATTACAAAACCTGAAATATTTACTATTTGCCCTTTTCCAGAACAAAAGGCATGTCAACCCCTATTACACTGAAACTATAGCAGTAATATACTTGTGTGTGTACCTGGGCTTGACCTCTGGGATTTGTGCTGTCTCTTAGGCTTTTTCATTCAAGACTAGTGCTGTACCACTGAGCCATATCTTTACTTCCTGTGATTTTGTTTTGTTTTGTTTTGTTGTCCTTGTTAATTGGAGATATGAGTCTCACAGACTTTTTTGTCCAAACTGCTTTCAAATCATGATCTCAGCCTCCTGATTAGCTATGATTACAGGTATGCTCCAGTGTCTGGCTTGTAGCAATAATATTAGATGTAGAAAGTGAGCTTTGCCTGTGGGAAAGCAGCAAGGCATAGCAAGTGTACTTGTTTTTACTAGCTTCCCATGACTGCATTAACAAATGATTACAAATGGAGTGGCTTAAAAACAGCAGAATTTTCATACCTCTCTCATATATCAGGAGACCAGAAATCTACAGTCTAAGCATGAGCAAGGTTGCTTCCTTCTGGAAGCTACAAGAGAAAATAAATTCTCTGCTTCTTTCTAGAGGCTGCCAATGGTGGTTTGGCTTGTAGACAAATCAATCCAGGCTATGCTCCAGCTTTATATCATCTTCTGCCTTCTATCTCTGTGTCTATCTATTGCAATCTTTTGGAAGGGCTCACCATTGAATTCAGGGGCCTCCCTAAATCTAGAAGGATCTCCTCTTGAGATCCATAACTTAACTCTTCCTGCTCAAATCACTCTGTCAAATAAAGCCACTTGTTCAGGTACCAACAGTGAGGATTTGGACCATTTTGGGGAGGGGAATACGGTTAGGTCCACCTGGAAGAAATGACTTCTTCCCTTGGCTGTCTCCCCCTGCACCCTGGAAATCCCCACCAGCACCTGTAACCCTGGCAACTGGCATGCCTGGGGGCAGTGGGAGGTCCCCACTGAGGTATTTCCCCATCCTCTGAGATCATATCCACTTCTGCTGTGTCTATTCCCCTCCCCCTATATAATCTCTCACTTCCTGTCCTAAACTCTCTTGCTCGCCCGACTCCATCTTGGGTGGCAGGAGTCTGCTCTTTCCTCACACAATAAACGTTCTCTTCCTGAACTGCGTGGAGTTTCCTTTCGGCAGACCTTACAAATACAATTCAACTTACTATACCAAGAAAAAAAGATATTTGTGATGCTGGGAAAAATTACGTAGCTTGAGGGCTTGAAGTGGCATTGGGAGAAATGTCACCTGCTCATACTTAAATGAGGCACTAATGACTAATTTTGATTATACAGTTTTTTACCTCTTATTTGATTGGGATTGAGTCTTGGCACGTAGCTCATGCAGTCCTCAAATTCAAGATCTTGGTACCCTGGCAGGTACCACTAAGTCCTGCTCAGCCTTTACATTTTATGAAGTGTGTGTGTGTGTGTGTGTGTGTGTGTGTGTGTGTGTGTGTTGGCAGTGGTGGGGCTCAAACTGAGGGCCTTGGCTGTTTTAGTCTGGTTCACTACCACACTACTATTTCCTTATGGTACCTATTCTATTCTATTCACAGATAACCTTGAACTTCAGTCTTATGCTCTTCATATTATTTAACCTTTTTACCTCACTTTCAACTTGGGATCATTTTATAGTCAGCATCTATAAAACAAAGGAGATTTAAGAAATGTAAACCTGAATGTATCAAAATGAACAAAAGTCCAGCAGTAAGAAGAGGAGAAGCCCAAATCCAAGAAAACTGGTTCTTGTGACCCTTCTTGGAGACTAGAAGAATGTGTGCATCATAGTGGGGCACTGAGTGAAATCCTTTCAAGTCTTCATGAATCTCTTTTGTTCAAAGACTGTTTTACTTTTTTGTGTTAATCTGTATTTTGAGAACAAGGACGTGTAACTGCACTCTGTATGGCTTACCTTGTCTTCATGTGTGTGAGAGTGTGCCTATCCTTGGGTTTGAACTCAAGGCCTGTGCACTGTCCCTGAGCTTTTTTGCTTGAGGCTAGTTCTCTACCACTTGAGCTTCAGCTCCACTTCCAGCTTTGTGGGTAGTTAATTGGAGATGAGAGTCTCAAGGACTTTCCTGCTCAGGCTGGCTTCAAATCATGAACCTCATATCTCAGCCTCCTGAGCTAAGATTATAGGCAAGAGCAACCAGCACCAGGCACATCTGGTCTTTTATGTCATTTTCATCACAAGATTCCCTACTAACATTGCTCAGAAGAAAGGAAGAGCTCAGAGCAGCTCACATCTCTGCTAGGATTCCTGCTTCCTCTGCTCCTCAAACTTTGTGTTAAAACTTATAAGCCTGGAGGAACAGGAGCAGTGGTGAAGTTAGCATGCTTTTGGAGAGATGTCTGAATAGAAGTGACAGTTTTCCTGTAGGGTGTGTTCTTGATTGGCACCAGCTCCAAGGTAGAGGGAGTCTAGGGTAACAGAACTGGGGTTCTCACAAGAAAGGGCAACTTTATCTTGAGGATGTGTCAACAGAGCTCAAGGCATAAGAGGCCAAGCATCCAGAGCACTAAGTCGATCAGAAGTTCTATGTGAATTCCTTTCTGCTTGAACTACCAAGAGCAGGTCCTGTTCGCCCATGAGGGCTTCGTTAGTGGTTGAATCTGGGTTAAATGAAGGCTCCAAAATTCTGGTATGTTTTATCATTTTTTTGAGAATTCCTACCTATGACACAATGTTTCTCTATTCCTTTTCCATGCATGACATTTTTTTCTGCATTTATTCATTGTGACTTCTGTTTTCCATACTATCTTTACCTAAGTTAAAAAAAAAGGTCCATCAGCTGGATATGATGCCAGCACTTGAGAGGCAGAAGCAGAAGAATCACAAGTCATGTCTAATTTTTTGGTGGGGGGAGGTGTTAGTTGTGGGGCTTGAATTCTGCGCCTGGGTGCTGTTCCTGAACTCTTCAGCTCAAGGCTATTGCTCTACCCCTTGAGCCACAGAGCCACTTCCTCTAATTTTTAATGTATGTAATAACAATAAAATGAAATTACATGAATAGAGTTATTCCTCTTCAGGACTGAACATTTTTGTTCATTTTTGTATGCTAGTAGTGGGGTTTGAACTCAGGGCCTGGGCACTGTGCCTTTGCTTTTTTTGCTTGAGGTGTGTTCTACTATTTGAGCCATAGGTCTACTTCTAGCTTTTGGTGATTAATTGGGGATGAGAGTCTGATGACTTTCCTGCCTCATTGGTTTTGAACTGTGATCCTCTCAGCCTCCTGAGTAGCTAGGATTAACAGGCTTGAGCCATTGGTGCCCAGATAATTGTGGAGCCATTAAGAAAGCCTTCTAGTTATAGTGAGGAGAAAACAGCAGCCAGATCTTCCATGCTGACTGTCTCATGAACAAGGGTCGAGCACAGAAACAGTGTTTCTCTGCCCTATTCAAATTCTTTAATTCCAGGCTACTTTGAAGTCAACACCAAGACCTCAAAGGTGAATGGATGTTAATGGCTTTCCTGTCCCTCCTTGTCTTCTTTCCTATGTTATAGCCACTGCTTCACATCTGATCAAATTCCTAGGAAAGTTCCTCTTTAAACTCCCTCTCTTCTGTTTTCCCTTTTCCTCTGTTCATCAAGAAGCCCCTAGATACATACATAGGGAAGGATAGGAAGTCAAAATTCTCATTTGCATATGAACAAAAAACTACCACATTTGAATTCTGTCTCTGACACACAAAT
This sequence comes from Megascapheus bottae, assembly GCF_031878675.1. NCBI lineage: Eukaryota > Metazoa > Chordata > Mammalia > Rodentia > Geomyidae > Megascapheus > Megascapheus bottae. The sequence continues at coordinate 65,615,943 of NC_143510.1, read as the reverse complement.
GAAGTATGATTGATGCCATTTCAAAGTACTTAACACCTTTTATTACCAGTACCCAATTCTTTTGAGAAATATTAAAAAAAAAAAATGAAGAGTGAAGGAGTGTGGCTCAGGTAATGAAGTACTAGTTTCAATCCCAGTAGTGGAAGACAAACAAAAAGCATATAAAGAAACAAAAAACATTGCATCCTACTTGACACCCCTGTGGCTTTCAGGACTTAACCTCTTTCATCATCAGACCACAATGCTTCTGAGATAACAGATAGGTTTAGCACCTCCCAGGGGGCACTGGGGCCATTCTATAGGGCAACTAGAGATAATCAACAGTGCCTAGGGCTTCTAGCTGCAAACACAGAAGAACAGGTACACAGAAGACTAGTACCAACAGGCCAGGAGTTTGGCCTAGTGGCTTTCCTATCATACACAAAGACCGGGATTTGATTCTTTGGTACCACACGCATAGAAAAAGCTGGAAGTGGTGCTGTGGCTCAAGTGATAGAGCTCTAGCCTTGAGAAAGCCCAAGGACAGTAGTCAGGCCCTGAGTTTAAGCCCCAGGACTTGAGGGGGTTGGGGAAGGAGAGACTAGTACCAAGAGAGTAAAAAGAAGGCAAAATAGAAGTTAAAAGTACCTGTTAGAAATAGAAAAGATCTGATTCGGATTCTCCAACTTCTCAATGTTTCTAGTAAGTTCCCAGCCACCTAGTGAAAGAGAATAGTGTGGAAATGAGGATGCTGAGAGGTAGAAGGGTGTAAAAAGGGATGGACTAGAGACAATCTTTTCAAGAAACCAGCAAGTTGTTCTGTTGATGATCAAATTTTCCCCAAAGAAAGGTGGACTATCAAGAATGCTTCTCAGTCTATCAGTAACATAATCAGCATATCCTTTCTGTTCAAAGTTCTGAAGTCACAAGATATTATCTGTGGTGTGACCGTTGACTGTAATAGAATTATCATATCCCAAATAATGGATTAAGGGATGAATTCAGTGGGTAGAGCAGTCTATTAGAATTGAGCATATCAGGGCCGGGAGTTTAGCCTAGTGGTAGAGTGCTTGCCTAGCATGCATGAAGACCCAGGTTCGATTCCTCGGTATCACATACACAGAAAAAAGCCAGAAGTGGTGCTGAGGCTCAAGTGGTAGAATTCTAGCCTTGAGAAAGTCCAAGGGCAGTGCTCAGGCCCTGAGCTCAAGCCCAGGACTGGCAAAAGAACAACAAAAAAACCAAAAAAAAACCCCCCAAAACAGAACTGAGCATATCATCTGATTAATAGAAAGGCATGCTAAGGAATAAAAATATCAAAGAGAAAAGATTGCTTTTTAAAGAGAAATGGTAGGGGGTACTGAAAAAAAGTTAACACTGAGAATTTTTTAACACAAAAATAATGTGCATAGGCTGCGAGGTTGGCCTAGTGGTAGAGTGCTTGCCTAACATGCACAAAGGCCCAGGTTCAATTCCTCAGTACCACACACATGGAAAAAGCCGGAAGTGGTACTAAGGCTCAAATGGTAGAGCTCTGTCCTTGAGAAAGCCCAAGGACAGTGCTCAGGCCCTGAGCTCAAGCCCCAGGACTGGCAAAAAAAAATAATAATGTGCATAATTATATAAAAAGAAATACGTATATTTAATTACTCCCACCCTATTTGTAAGTTTAATTTATGAATCTGACAAAATTGGTTTTTTTTGTTTTTTTTTTCTTTTTTTTGCCAGTCCTGGGCTTGAGCTCAGGGCCTGAGCACTGTCCTTGGACTTTCTCAAGGCTAGAGCTCTACCGCTTGAACCTCAGCACCACTCCGGCTTTTTTTTTTTTTGTATGTCTGTGGTAGTGAGGAATCAAACCTGGTTCTTTGTGCATGCTAGGCAAGCACTCTACCACTAGGCCAAACTCCCGGCCCCCTGACAAAATTGTTTTTAACATGTATCTGGTGTGTGTGTGTGTGTGTGTGTGTGTGTGCTTTAAAAAGTCTAATATCAGCAGGGAACTATTAGCTTATTCCTGAAATCCTAGCTACCTGGGAGGTTGAGTTTTGAGGATCACAGTTTAAAGCCAGTGGGACAGGAAAACCCATGAGACTATTTTCTCCAATTAACCACCCAAAAGCTGGAATAGGAGATGTGGTTCAAATGGTAAAGGAGTAACCCTGAGCAAAGAAAGCTTAGACAGAACCCAGGCCCTGAGGGTAGGCACAGAATTGGAACACACAAAAAAATCCTATTATCAAGACAGGATGAAAAAATCTTATTACCAAGACTCACAATCTTTTCCTCTCATAAGCAGAGTGCAGTATTTATCTGGTATGTTAGGTGATTCCAAATATACCATGAAAGTGGCGACCTGTCCATTTAAGCAGTTCTCACTTTAATCATTATGTCTGTTGGAATCATTCCCTCCCTTGTACTAAAAGAATTGCTCATAGCAAATTGTATGTTTCATTAACCTTTTTTTAACCTTCAGCCCCTGATAGGTGCTTCATAGATTGAAGACATGATCACATGAATTTCCAGGCAGAGTCATGGAGAAGGTCTCTATTGTTTTAAAGACTGACTATTCGCATAGTGCCCACAGTGAGATGATGTGACTCATTTAACTGCACAACACAGCTCTGAGTCACCTGGCACTTTGCCAGTCAGAAAGTTCCAGAGCCTGCTGCTTCAGATTGTCATCCAATAGGCATATTTATCCTGGGAGCAGGGACTGAGGATGTGGCTGACAGAATGAGCACGGGGCTTCTCTCAGGGAAGGCGCTGCTGCTCGGTGCTTATGTAACCAGTATGTTGTACAAGCATGGCCCACGGAATGTGATCCAGACATTATTTTTGTCTCCCTCCATCACTTGAAACTATTCAGTGGGGATAACTCTGTCTATAAAGAAAGCTTTGTGTCATGCTCAGTGTTGCTTCTAGTTATATAAAGCTCTCTCATTTTAGAAATTTAGTCTATTCAATCTCGAGTTATAATGAAAAATCCACACCTTAAGACAGCAACTTCTTTACCTGAGATGATGGATGTCTTATTTTGGGTGATATAAGGAAAGGAAAATATTTCCTTCCGCCCTCTGGGTTTTGTGGCTAGCTTCAAATTCGATGGACATAAGATAGATGAAAGGCAGATTTCATCCTGTGTGTAAGGGAGTCCTACAAAATATGAGACCCAAGGAGGAAGGCAGATTGAGAGCTTATTTCAGTGGTCCTGCCCTGAGGAGGATGAAGTCGGTGACGGCTGCTCATCTGAAGCAGTCAGCAAGAGGTGAGTGAGTGTTCAGGAAATGACTACACAATGACAAACCACTGTCGACATAAAAAATATTTGACATAATGTCACAGAGTCCTAACCATCACAGTGGCTGTCACAGTTAAGACAGAACTCCTTGGAAAAAGAGCTGCACTGGGAGGAGAGATGTACAGTCAGGGGAAAATGCTACAACTCAGCCACATTGCAGGAACTGAGACCTAAAGCCATAACAGAGATGGAGGTGGAGGTGGTTGACTTGTTGTAGAGACACGAGCTCTGCAGGTTCATCTTGGCTGTGGTCCTAGAATTTAAATGTGAGGCCTGAGCATGCTGGAATCCTGAGAACTTGGTTATGATGGACCGAGGTGCAAGGCATTCCTAACAGTTCTGGCCCAGATTCCATTACCAGGATTTCTCTTTCACCTGCAAATTCAACCTTCACACCTGTTTTTGTTCTTTTAAGCAAGCAAGTGTTTCCTGAGTCTTCATTATGTCTATTTTCATATTTATAAATACCAAACCTGAAACAGAACAAAGGGAGAATTCTGATCATTCTTCAGCTTGATGGCAAGTGAAAAAAAAGAGCCCACAATGCTGTCAAGTCCCAAGGGAAACAACAATGGCACTTGTCAGCTGCTACATTCAGTAGGCCCTGAGTTTGATGAAATGGACCAGTTGTACAAAAGGTAGAAAAGTAAGTGACAATTAAGGACACAGATGGTGCGACTTTGTTTTCACCTACCCATTCAGTTTCTTGAAATACCTTTAAAGGTGACCTTCTTAGATAATTGTGTCTCATTATGAACTACTAGTTTCTAGAACATGTTTCCTTTTGTCAAATTGAGAGAAAAATCAGTTAATCAGGGCAAAAAATAAGACTCCACAAAAGTTACCCAGGCTGAATGCAAAAGTATTATCCATATTGTGTGAACCCCTGCTAAGGGCCAGGTGCCATGCTAGCTGCTTATGTGTCATGCGTTATCTTCACAGCTATAAAAGCTAAGCACTGTTATCTTTATTTGCATGTGAGGAAACAGAAGCTTGGCAGGTGAAAGCAGTTACCTAATCTAAGACCAGATAAAAGTAGTCTGACCCACAGCACCCTGCTTGTCCCTGAGGAAAAGCATCAAAGTCTTTGCCAGAGACACAAATCCAGATGTTATGTTCTAAGTGTAGAGCACTAGCCTTGAGGGGAAAAGCTCAGACAGTACCCAGGCCCTGAGTTCAAGCCCCATGACCACCAACAACAGAAAGTTCCCAGCATTTTAGCTTGTTTCTGGCACAGGTTCCGTCTTCAGCCCCTTACATATTTCCTCACTTAAACAAGTGGATTTAAAATAAACTATCATAAAGAAGTGGCTTTAAAAAACAATGAAACAAAATTTGACTTACTTCAACCTTGACATTCCTTATAAACAACTCTAAATTTTCATTGATATTTAAATTTTAAAATGGATCAAAAGTGCAAAATGCGAAGTGCACTATTTCTGTTTGTTAATATAAACTGCAGTCATGCATGACAGTTTACTGAATTTAAAATATTTTTGAAACTGAAATGTAGTCTTCATTTTACCTTGTTAATTTTTATGCTGAAGAAAAACTCTAAAGAAGGATTAACATTCCTAATGACTGCACAGCTAAACATCACCTTGTCTTGTACAACCTGAGAGTGTTAAAAACAGCTCTACCCAGGTGTCAAATGTACTGAATGTGGTGTTTGGGGAGGAAAACTTAATAAGCTTAATGTTACTAAAATTTTGCTGAGGCTTGTGAGAATTAATAGTGAGAAAGAAAACTTGTCATTACATGTGTTAGTTCTTCAGGAAAAGAATGTAAGGGCATGTGTTATTTAATAATAAACTCCTTCATTTGTATAATTTGTTACCAATAACCAGTGATAACATCTATCTATTATGGTGGAAGGTAGTCAGAATTCTCACATTTCAGAAGTAGCCAAGGCTTCAGAATCTACGTTGCTATTAGCATGGACAAAGTATTGAGTGAGATACCTAACTTCTACCATTTTTGAGTAGTTACGACTCAAAGTAAACTGTTGTGTTATAATACAGAATCTTAGTAGAAGAATAATTTGGGGAAAAAAGATTTGGACTTTGGTCATGATATTCCCAAAATTACTTGTTATTTTTTTACTGTAAGGATCATAGGAGATGTGTGGGTCTCCACTTTATTTTTTATTTTGATGGAACTTGGCCTTGAGCTCAGGACCTCTGATTGCTATGCAAGAGTTATACCATGAGCTAGGTCTCCAACCTAATGACTTAATTTGTGGGGAAAGGAGTGGGTACTAGGGCTTGAACTCACAGTCTACGCACTGATTTCTTTTGCTCAAAGCTAGTATTCTGTCACTTGAGCCACATCTCCAGTTTTTGTTTTTGTGTTTATGTTTGTTTGTTTTGTGATTAATTGGAAATAAGAGTCTCTCACAGACTTTCCTGTCCAGGCTTGATTTGAACCACAGTCCTCATATCCCTGCCTCCTGAGTAGTTAGGATTTACAGGCAGGAGCCACTAATGCCAGACTGACTTACTTTTAATCCATTCAAAGTATCTACTGATTCTCCACTGTGAGGGTGCCAGGCATACAAAAATACTCAGAAATATGACTTCCGACTCAAAGGAAGGAGACTCCCCACTCATTCCCAAAAGTAAACAGACAAGTGGTTGTTTTAAAGCACAGTGGTTGTTTTAAAGACCATGAAGTAAATGAACAGTGGCTTTTTATTATTCTTAGGACAAAGACCAAAATTTTTCTATTCTTTTCTGCAACCTTTTAATTCTACTTAAATAAGCAATCAAGATTTTTAACATCTATAGTTCAACATACCCAAGCAGAAAGGCAGAATCCAGATAAATTTCTGGATGCCGGCCTAATGTAGGTACTAATATTTTCTGGCAGTCCTTGGCTCCTGAAAGTTGAACTATCATCAGATGTGGTTTTAAATTTTTGTCAAAACTTATCATGGAAGATGTTTTATTGTGATTTTTTTTTTGTTTCCTATAACAAGACAGTTTTTCAGAAGTGGAAACTCATCATAAGACAGAGTAACCCACATGTCTGGACTCACACGAGGCTGCATCCATTTTAAAATATCATAGTTTGGGGCCAGTGAATGTTCTGCTGAAAGAATGCCACTTGCATTTAAATGAGCACATTTCTGTAATAAACACCAAAGTAGGATGTTGTAGCTACAAAGTACGTACACAGCTCACTATGAGTTGGTCTCCGGGTGAAATGTTTCACTTGGAAGACTAGAACTGGCCTTTGCTAAGGTTGCATCTCAGTAATAACACTGTATTGTTAGGAGCAGACAGCCGATTTCTTTCTTCCTTCCTTCCTTTCTTCCCTCCCTCTCTCTCTTAAAAGTCGCACATATCACCATATTGAAAGCAAAGCTTCTAGCACGTAAACCTTGGGGGAAATTGAACCATTTGCAAACCCACCCTGGCCAACCACCTCTTGCACTTCTCCCTTTATAGGGTGGTCTGTCTGAGTCGCAATCTCCTTTCAGTTTCTTAAGTGTGCCCAGTGGCTTCCTGTTTCAGGCCTTTGATAAATCCTGACTTCTTTGGTTCTTAGTGTGTCCCAGTTGATTCCTAATATATTCTTCAGCTCTCAGTGCAAATGTGCTGCAGACTCTCTTCCCTCACATATTCACCTACCTACAAACCCACAGAGCATCCACACCAGATCCATGACCAGTGAGCAGGTCACACACGCCCATGTCATCCTGGGCTTTTCCTTCCTCTCACCGCAGTTCTCATTAATGATTTGCCAGTGCAATCTCTGCTGTCAAGTTTGTATTTTCTTCTAGTTGCATGAGGAGTTAATGGCATGGAGTTCTCTCTTTGATTCACATCACTAAGTTCTCAGTCTCAGCAAAACAAATATTTGTGGAACAAATGAATGGATGTATCTAGAAATAAATACATAACCAACAAGGTCCCTACCAGGGATGGGTTTCATGAGAATTTCTTTCTGAGAAAAGCCTGGCTGTCCTGAAGAAATTCCTCATTCCTAGTTTCGCTGACTTGATCTAGCTAGTCAGATGGTTGGTATTGTTGTGTTGATTTCTTACTCCAATAGGTTTTCCCCCAACCATTTTTCTTTACTTTCTTCCACTTTAGCTATGTTCCACCTCAACTTCTTTTTCTTTTGAGTCTTTCACCTCCATTCCATGTTAATTTGAATAGCTTTTCATTCCAAAGCTTACATATCTTATTTCACCCGTAAGTACGTATAGTTGTGTAATTACATGTATTGTGTACATATTATTCTGCTTTTACCAAATCTTAACTTTCTTTTGAAAGATTTAGCTCTAGTTGCTTTAAACCATTTTTCTTACTGCTTTCAATTTTCCCATACTCTTTTCAAGTCTTTTTATCTCATAAATTCTTTTTTATTTTGTCTACTGGCTAATTGTTAATTTAATTGATCAACTTAGGCATAACCATTGAACTTGTCTTTTTTTTCTTCATCTTTTTTTGCCAGTCCTGGGGCTTGAATGCAGGGCCTTGGCACTGTCTCTTAGCAGCATTTGCTCAAGGCTAAAACTCTAGTATTTGAACCACAATGCCACTTTTTCTGTTTATGTGATACTGAGGAATTGAACCCAGGGCTTCATGCATGCTAGGCAAGTACTCTACATTAAGCTACATTCCCAGCCCTGAACTTGTCTTCATGGTCATTGTTTTGAAAGATTTTTGAGGCAGCATCTTTCTGTGTGGCCTAAGCTAGCCTTGAGCTCACAATTCTCCTACCACAATCCGTAAAATACTGGCACTACAAGAATGCACATTCCTAGTGGGCTTCTGTTTTTTTGTTTGTTTGTTTTTTAATTGCCAGTCCTGTGGCTTGAACTCAGGGCCTGGGACTGTCCTTGAACACTTTTTGCTCAAAGCTAGTGCTCTGTCACTTGAGCCTCAGCATTGCTTCCGGCTTTTTCTGAGTATGTAGTATTGAGGAATTGAACCCAGGCCTTTGTGCCTGCTAGGCGAATACTCTACCACTAGGCTACACTCTCAGTCCATGGGCTTCAGTATTTAATTTGCAGTTTTATTCCATTTGTTCTCACCACTCTTTTCTCTTTTTTTTTTTTATTATTTTTTTGTTTTTTTTTAAATTTTTTTTTATTGTAATTAGTAAAAGGGTTACATGATATTTGCCAGATAGAAGGTGCATTAATTCACATACATTGATACCCTTTCACATGTCTTGGCTCTTTTCTCTTTTTATCCATATATTTTTTATTGTAATTAATAGAAGGGTTACATTATATTCACCGGATAGAGAGCACATTACTTCACATACATTGATACCCTTTCTCATGTCTTGGTACCCATTTCCCTCCCCCTCCCCCTTCATCTTGTTTTCCTCCTTTCCCTATCCTATTTCGAATAACCAAATATACAATATATCAGATAACCAGGTAAAATACTGTAACAATATGAGATAACCAAGGGACAGCAAAAGAGATGAGAGATAACATAGTACCTTAAGAACAACAATCACTCATTATAGGCTTTTGTTTCTCTATCCTGGAGGTCCTTTCATTTAGTGTCATACTATATGGCCTTACGTATCTAGGTTTTGTTCTATTGTAAATCTCTGCTAGGAGAGCCAGTCACCACTCTTTTCTATCTCCCCTTTTCCTAGTTTCCCACACATCCTTCCTGCACCCTTGTTTTACCATCTGCACTTAGTGGTCAGAAAGGTGAGGGAGGAATGTAAATAAAGAAGAGAATATGTTTTCTGAAGGGCAGATGAAACCTTCTCCCCTGCTGGCTTCTCAGGGCCACTGCATCATGTGACTGCTGACTTACTTGGGATGGGTCTCCAGAGGTTTCATTGCAGAAGACATGGTAGAGTAAGTTCATCCTCTTCAAGGAAATGTGAAGCTCTGTTTTTTGTTTGTTTGTTTTTGCCAGTCCTGGGATTTGAACTCAAGGCCTGGGCACTGTCCTTGAGCTTTCTCAAGGCTAGTGCTCGACCACTTGAGCCACAGCACCACTTCCAGCTTTTTCTGTGTATGAGGTACCAAAGATTCGAACCCAGAGCTTTGTGCATGCTAGGCAAGTACTCTACTACTAGGCCATGCTCCCAGCCCTAAGTCCTGTTTCACAGGCAGAGAATTGGTTCTGTTGAAGCAGTGTGCTTAATACTTTCTTTTATTGTCTAATCCTTTTATGAGTCCCTTGGTGAAAACTGCCAGCTGGAACTTTTTCTGAGGTCTTCCAAGGAGATCCTCTCCAGATTTGGTTCTAGTGAGGAGGCAGAGCAGTAGAGAGACGGCATTTCCTGCTCCAGCCTGCACTGCTTCCACAGTATGAGAGTCCCATGAGAAATAATCTTGTTGTCTAAGCAGCACCAAGCTGCCAGCAAAGACTCAAACCACCATCTACTCTTGGGTCTCACTTTTCAATTACACCATAAAGACAGAGGTGATGAATGTGCATGCACATGCACCAACTTGACAGCAGGCTGTGGGATATCTTCACAGCACAGACAGTGGCATCTAATGGTTTCTCGCTGTCCCCTGGGAGACCCCCGAGCAGGAGTGAATACCCTATGATGCTATGGCAGGAGCCACTGCTTTCAGGGGGCAAATTTTGGCCTCTCCACAGCTCTAAATGGATTGATACAACATTTTGTTGCTTTCACTAGCTCTGCAGGAGCAGGATGCACTGAGTAATGAGAGAAAAGGCCGTGGAAAAGAAAATGAAAGGGAGTTAATAGTGAACTGCCCTGTGCTAGCCATACACTGCGTGTCCTCATGTGTTCTGGAGGCAGCCTGCTGCTCATGAGGAAGCTGCATGTACTGCTTGCTCCCAGTGGGAACGTGGACAAGCTCCCGGGCCCCAGTGCACCTTGATCTTCTCATGTCTGCCTCCTAAGGCTCCATGGGAAGGAAAGGAGAATGTGAGTTGACACGGCAGCATAGGATGTACTCTGAAAAAATGCATATTTTTATTTATCATTACCATCTAGACCATTTAACCCTCTACACAGCATCATTATCCATTACTGATTCAATTACAGAAATGAAAAAAATAACTATAGTAACTGTAATATATATACACACAAACACTATCTGTCCACATACATGCATTCATATATACATATCTAAAATATATAGCATTTGTTCATAAATATATTTTTCCCACTGGGCATGGTGGCACACCTCTAATTCCAGCGCTAGAGAGGCAGAGGCAGAGGATTGTGAGTTTGTGGCCAGCTTGACCTATGCAGTGGTAACCAAATCAGCTTGGGCTATAGTGACAGGTTCGTCACATTTATATTGTATATAAAGTGGAGGAGCCTGATCAGTAAAATACATATTATGCATATATACATATACTATTTGTGTGTGAATGTGCGTGTGTGTGTGTGTGTGTGTGTGTGAGAGAGAGAGAGAGAGAGAGAGAGAGAGAGAGAGAGAGAGAGAGAGAGAGAGAGAGAGAGACAGAGACAGAGACAGAGACAGAGAAACAGACAGACAGACATACATATATATTGATCTTAAGGAACTGGCAGGGTAGTTTAGAAGGGCAATGTGGTTGTGAAACAGGAGACAGGCTAGTGTCTTTTGGGGGGGATTGGATGAGGGCTACTGGCATTACTAATTTAAATACTAACCTCCTCTTTAAAAAACAAAAGAAAGCAAAAACCCAGTGACATGTAGACTGGTCCTTAGCAAAGTGTATCTCATGAGCTAACCAACTTGATCTAAGTGAGAAATGGGGATCTATGGCAAATGTGAATCTCAGACTTCAGAATGCTTAGGCTCAAACCCTACTGGCTGTACAGGCTTCAGTTATTCAGCTGCTTAAGTAGTTTTTTCTTTCTTTTCTTTTACATAACCATATATAATTGCTAATATTTTAAATCCTATATACCTTCTAAGTAGTTTTGGTTTCAAGTAAACTGAAACCCTTTTCAAAAAAAAAATTAAAAGGGGGCCAGGAGTTTGGCCTAGTGGTAGAAGTGCTTGCCTAGCATGCACGAAGACCTTGGTTCGATTCCTTGGTACCACATACATAGAAAAAAAGCCAGAAGTGGTGCTGTGGCTCAAGTGGTGGAGCTCTAGGCTTGAGAAAGCCCAAGGACCTTATTCAGGCCCTGAGCCCAAGCCCAGGCAAAAAAAGAAAAAGCAAAATGTGCCAGGCATGGTGGCTCACACCTGTGATCCTAGCTACTCCGGAGGCTGAGATCTGAGGATTGAGGTTGAAAACCAGCCTGGGCACTAAAGACAGTGAGACTCTATTCTCCAATTAACCACCAGAAGACCGTAAGTGTCATTGTGGCTCCAGGGGTAGGGTAGTCAAGGACAATGCCCAGGCCCAGGGGTAGAGCTGAAGAGCTCAGGGACAGCACCCGGCCCAGAGTCCAAGCCCTACAAACAACAAAAAAAAGCAAAAGCAAAAAAAAAAAAAGTCAAACTGTAAGGAGAAATGCAGCCTTTCTTAGCAACAAAGATAAAAACAGAACTTCAGGAAGTAGCATCCTTTTGCCTAATCTAAGCTTCAGAGCAAGCTATTATTTTAAAATAATGAGAAAAGGTTTATCTCCCCTCTACTTCTTGTTGCTAAGCTGTGCACCTTTTTCACAGCAAGGACAGTCATTTAAAAAGCTATTGGCATAGTTTTTGAAAGACAGTGAGTAGTTTATTTCTAGACTAGATAGAAGAGTATATTATGATTTTTAGACTATCCAAATGCTCCAAAGACACCTGTAATAGAATATGTTTGCTGTCTTTTACCTGTGAAGATGGTCTACTGGACCCTCAGAAATACAAGGCTCTCTCTCCAGTACCCCTTTGGGTTGAGGGTATTGAAATGCTGAGAGATCAGGTGTGATCTACCCTCCCCCACCCACCAGAGACCTCATACTGGAGGCAGGCCCTGCAGGACAAGGACCTTGGACCAAACTCACCATGACAACTGGCTGTGACAGCATCTACTGGTTGGTATCTGGCATCCAGCTCAGCTTTCTTCTTCGGAGCAACAATGTGCACACATAAAGAACAACACTGCCTATTTGAAGGTGGCCCTGTGTCAATTTCTCCTTGTTTCTGGTGTATAGCAGCAATAGTCGTTGGCATTCTAGCAGTCATACTGAATCAGGAGGTATGCTTGAAATTGCCCAACTCAAAAGAACTTTCTTCATAAAGATTTTTTCTAAAGCCACAATATAGCAGCTCTGCATAAAGCTTTTTGTGCATTTAACTCTAGCAGTCAGATCTGTTTCTCATAGCACAGTTTAGTCTTAACTGGGTCTCTAGTCTTGGTGGTAATCAAAGCACTCAACTTCTTTAAATCACTTCAGGCAAGGTTAATAGATCTGACTCCACAAAAGTTTAAACTCCATTGGGGTTTGATATAGGAGGCAGTTTAAATAGTCTGGATATTCAAAAGGTTTTTGGTTCTTTTGACTGGTAAAGTGTTTTAGGCATCCTTAACCTTTCTACTCCATCGTTTTACAGAGGAGGAAACAGGGACCTGATATTTCATGCAGCAAATATGTTCAGCAAGTGAGTACAAAGCCAACATCACCAGCCCTTTTACCCCATTTCTTTTCTTGATGTACAAATGGAGAGGTGATAGTCTGAAAAGGAACCAGACACTATTGCATACACTTGAGCACTACTTCTTTGAATGCTGTTTGGATGGCCTTTTGACTGAATTACACAACGTACAGTTTACCCAATTTACTGGTAGGGTAATCCAAACTCACACCAAACTGCTCATTCTACACTTGAACATCACAGACCGGACCTTACCCAGTGTCCAAACCCCTTTGTTGTCTCACTTCTGGGTTTTAGTGCCAATTCTTGTTAGCTGGAAGCAAATTACTTACAGGAGGAGCAAAAGAGAGAGGTTCATTTGGCAACTATTCAACCTTGTCAGATTTGAAGCTGTTCTGCAAAGGCATTTTAATTAAGGAATGGGAGAGCTGCCATGTTTTGAAGCATCTACCTAATGGGAAGGAGGGAATTTCAGGATCAACTGAAGCTGGTGGGGCTTCTGTTGCTTTACCTTTTGAAAGACAGCTAAGAAATTTTTGCTCATACTTCTTTAGCACTGCAGGGTTTATGAGACACAAAATAGTTGTGTGGTTTCTTAAACACACTCCTTATTTTTCATTGCACCTTTTAGCTCATGGTTTGCAGACAGAACATAGGTCCAGTGAATACTGTTGAAGTTATATATCACATAAATGATAACAGACAGCTCATTTTAGTGGAGAGCTTTATAATGCAGCTACTTAGTGATTTTATTTTTTGGTACGGTCAAAGCAACAGACCAATAATCAATGTGGTGCTCTACATGTATTACCCACTTGCTTTATAAAATGATCAGTAGCTCAATTGAACGTCACTGATTCTGCTTTACAGTGAGGAAACAGGGACAGAGATAGAATGTCACCTAGCTATGCCCCCAGCCAGAATCCACACCTTATTGTAGACACTGTTCATATGAGAAATAACAACTTTCCTCATCCTTGCCCACACAATGATGTCCTAGCATCAGGAATAGGTTTATCAACAGGTATTTTTGCAACATCTCAGTGTATAAATCAAATAACAACAAAATGTTTGGATGCAGAAGGTATCAGGATGTCCAGTACCTACCTTCTGGGGCTTGCTCTTCCCCAGGGTTCAAGAACAAAAAAAAATCCCTCTATAAGCTCAGAGCGATGCTGCACACAATCACACAGTCCCTTCCAGTGTTGTGTGCTCTCAGTGATGTCCTCATTCCTGGGCATTTTCAAAATGCTAGGAAAACTGAGGCAAAAGGGAAATTCAAGCAACAATTCGCAACTTGTCATCACTTAACCCTTGCTCTGGTTGACAAGCTACCGAGCTTGTATGCAAGCTAAAACTTGTATTTGAGAAAGAGAGCCCCAGTGCCTATCACCAAAAGGGATTGACAGCTGACGGTTAATTCTATTTTCACATCAGTAGCTCATAGGGATAGGGATTTTATGAGTAGCCCATTTGGAGAAGTGGAGAACAGTATCTAAAAAACACAATTCATGGAAATTGTTCGTGTGTAAAGGATGAAGATTCCCTAGTACAGCCACATCATTTCCTGGAAAGTACCAAGGAAAATGAAATTGTTTTAAAAAGACGCATGAATATGAATGTTGCATTAACAGAATCATTACAATTACTACTTTCCTCAGACTGAAGGATATTTAGATGCTAGTATATAAATTAAAGATATATAAGTGGCAAAAACAACTTGTGTCCCAGGTTTACATTCAGCTGACTTGGAGCTGTTCCGTGAATATCTTCAGTTCTTACTCACTGAAAGTAATTCTGAGGGTTAATTAATTCTTGTTTAAAAAAGAATCCAGGGGGAGATAGTGGGGGAGAGGAAGTGGGAGAAAAATAGGAGGAAAGTGACAATGTCCAACAAGAAATGTATTCAACACTGGGAGTTTGGCCTAGTGGTAGAGTGCTTGCCTATCATGCACAAAGACCTAGGTACGATGGTACCACATACATAGAAAAAGCCGGAAATGGTGCTGTGGCTCAAGTGGTGGAGCTCTAGCCTTGAGAAAGCCCAAGGACAGTGCTCACCCCCTAAGTTCAAGCCCTGGGACAGGCAAAAAAGAAAAGAGAAATGTACTCAATGGGGGGAGGGAAAATGGGGAAAAAAACATGAGAAGGGGTATCAATGTTCAAGAAGTAATGTACCTACTACCTGACAAATGTAACTGTAACCCCTCTACATATTAACCCGACAATAAAATGCAATAAAACATTTTTTAAAGAAATATACTCAATACCTTACAAATGTAACAGTAACCCCGCTGTATATCACCCTGATAATAAATATTTTAAAAAAAGAATTTAGGGTTCCTTGAATGGGGTAGGAAAGCAAGTGCCCTATTGCTAACATGTGTAGAAGCAGCGTCAGAAGACTGGGCAATGATAAGAGGCAGGAGACAAACCTTAGGAAAGGGAATATGTTGGCTCTACAGTCAGAGGGGGAAATTAGAGGTAGCTAAAAATGGGCTCATGGAGGCACTTGAGTGTGTAAATTTCAGACACATTCCTATTCTTATTTTTTTTCATATTAGGGCGTTCTTTTTGTTCCTACAGTATAAAGGTGATGTATAGAGGAGTCACAGATCCATAGGTTAGATAATGATAATGTCATCACCCTTTCCCTTGCTTTCTCCCAGTTTTCCCCTCTCATCCCCATAAGTTACACTATACACTATAATTTGTATCCTTCATTTTCACCATAGTGTATAGTGAGTATCACTGCTGTATTTGTTCATCCTTTGTTCACTCATTTCTGTAAAGTTCTTTTTTTGGGGGGGGGGTCAGTTGTGGGACTTGGATTCTGAACCTGGGTGCTGTCCCTGAGCTCTTCACGTCAAGACTACTGCCCTACTCCTGGGGCCACAGTGCCATTTCCGGTTTTCTAGTGGTTAATTGGAGATAAGAGTCTTAGTTCTTTACTGCCCGGTCTGGCTGTGAACCTTGATCCTCAGACCCCAGCCTCCTGAGTAGCTAGGATTACAGGGATGAGCCACCACGCCTGGCTAAAGTTCCTATTTTTAATGTTAATTAGGCAACATTCTCTTCAAAGAGTAAACCTTTTTAGGATAGTGTGAGAATAAAAGCATAGGTAGAGAATTTACTACCCAAATTAGAAACCTCCTAAAACACAACTTTGCTTGATTTAACAGCCTGCGAGCTGATACTTTATAATTTACAGCCAGGTGAACTATGGAATACTTTGCTTAGGCTAAAGTATTTCACTCATTAGAAAAGATCTCAACATAAGGAAAGCTTCCAAAAGAAATCAGTACTATGATTATCCTGGTAAATGAGAACATCAGGTGTTAGTGTGGGTGGTCAGCCTGGCCTGCTAGTATGCTCACTACCTCTCAATTTCAAAGCTCGTCTCTCTGGAGGCTTCCCAGTTCCTCTGTGGGATTCTTACTGAATACTGTTCCTTTCACAAAGCAGAGATACTGGCCAGACCTGAGCTCAAGGAAAGATCTCATCATAGCTCAGGTTACTTCTTGACCTTTCTTTGTTCTCTTTAAACTTTGATTTCTGAACAATTCTGAAAACAAACAAAATCTTCCCATAGTATTGGGATTGCATTCTTGCAATATATACTGATTTGAGTATTGTGACCACCTAAGTAATTCTAAGCAATTTCATAGATAGCTAAACCATCCCAGAAGAAAATAATAGACTTCCCATGTATTCTCCTGTCTCCATTTTTACCAGCATCTGGTAGCTTTCCCCATCTCTAACATATTTGAGTCTAATTTCATAGTGTCTTCAGTCAGGTCTGAAAACTAGGTATACAGATAGTCTTTTCTCGGTTGTATTCTAACTACACATTGAATATACCAGTGTTAAAGGAATAGAGATTTGAAATATGAAAGTAGAAAGAGGTTAAAGAAAGAAACCAATAGGTGTCATCAAAGAGAAAAAAAAACTCTTTAAGCATCCTTTAAATACATTTGTCCTTTATGTGGAGAGACACTTGGAAAAGTCTTCCTACTAAAGTACCATAAAAATTCATGTAAAGGTAAGAAAGCCAGAAGTGTTAAGAAACTATGAAAATTATTTCACTGATGTTATATTGATACTGACTTGAGAGAAGACTGATTATAATACAATAGATGGCTACTAAATGCCATTAGAAAGTGCCTTCAGCACCAATTTGGTTGATTGTATACCAAGCCCTTTTAGTTCCCTACTGAAGTATTATTAAAGCCTTTTGTGGTCCACACCCCATTACACCTAAGCTATTCAGAATTTCTGCAGATATCTGTGTTTGGGCCTATGCACCATCTATTTCCTGTTTTTCTAGTCAACTCACTCTAATTTTCTTAGGGAGCCACCTTCTTTTCTACTCTCCACCCATGTGTCATGGATTTCATCTTGGTTCCAGGGAGGAGCATGTATCCTAGCCTTAGCCAACCAGGGTGTTCCATTGTTCTAGACCATGAATTGGTTCATTGATGGGTTTGTGGCTCATCCAGAGTCAGTGAAACTTGGTGTAAGACCAATGAGGAAGGTCTCTTTCCCCTAAGTGTGGAGGTCACGTGGTTTGTGCCAAAGAGTGACAGTGATTACTACATGGAGGTCAACCTGATGCCAATCCCACCACAAAATTGCAGAGCTGAGAGACTGGGAGCAAGAAAAGGGAATTCTTGTCTTTTTTGAGCTAGTCCTCTATTTAGAGATAAAATTAGACATAAACATTGCCAGTGTTTTCAGTTGTTAGAATTAATAAATTCCCTTTGACTTGGACCCCATTTAAGTTGTGGTTTCCTTTGATTGCAACCAAAATTCTGCACAGTATGATGTGTATATATTGTGAGTAATATAAAATTATATATATATGTATAGTGAGTATGTATGGATATATAGTGTGTGTATGTATATAAAGTGGTATGTGTGTGTGTCTGTGTGTGTATGCCAGTCTTGGGACTTGAACTCAGGGCCTAGGTGCTGGAGCCAGCCGGCAGAGAGTCAGGGTTCCTGACTTAGGGGGTAGGGACTTGAAAAAGAAGAAGAAGACAAGAAAAAGATGGGGTCGGGAGGACTACAGCTCAAGTCAGCAGCCCAAGACTGCAGCCTAAGGCGAGCTTAAGACTGTAGCCTGGTTTACTGCCAGGGGTTTCATTTGTACGAAACAGCAATCAGGTCTCAAATAGGTTAAATGAGAAGCATTGACATAGCCCAAAGTCATCATGATAACAGCTTACTTCCTTGTGTATTCAATTGTGCAGGTCCAAAGTTACTGACCCCAACACCTAGGCACTGTCCCTGAGCTTCTTTTGCTCTAGGCTAGAACTCTACCACTTGAACCACAGCTCCACTCCCAGTTTTTCTGTTTATATGGTACTGAGGAATCGAACCTGGGGTTTCATGCAAGCTAGGCAAGCACTTCCACTCTCAGCCCTCTCCCACCCTCCACCCCCAGCCCCCAGACATTTTGCTCACAACTAGAATTCTACCACTTGAGTCACAGCTCCACTTCTGGCCTTTTTTAGTTAATTGGAGATAAGAGTCTTACAGACTTTCTTTCCTAGGGTGGCTTCAAACTGTGATCTTAAAATCTCAGCCCCCTCTCCCCCCCCCAAGATTACAGGTGTGAGCTACCAGCTTTCTTCAAACTCTTTTCTTTTTTTTTTTTTTTACTGTAAAATAGTTTCATTGTCATTTGTAGAAAAGGAGCTCAGGAGTGGCAAGGTACGATCCCTTCATCATAGGAGCCACATATGATTTTTGAACTTAATAAAAAATCTTACACAAATCTCTATTACAGCAACCCTTTCCTTTTTCCTATATAAAATTTTAATACCTCCTAATCTGTTTGAAGATTTCAGCATGTGTTCACTGGAGGTTTTTTTTTTCTCTAATTCCCATTGGAAACAAGAATAAAAGCCTCCCTCTTTGCTGTGAAGGAGTGTAGAAGCTATGTACTATTGGGAAGGGATATATCCTGGTCCTCTTTCATCATGAGAGCATGTGAGCTAAGCATCGAGAAGTCTGCACAAATGACTAAAAGGGGAAGAATTCAGTTAAAGCCATCTTTCCAGTAATGTTTGGTAATGAAACATTAATTTAATAATAAAGTAACTGCATCCTTTTAAAAAAAAAACACCTCCTTTAATAAGTCAGGCACTAGTGGCTCACACCTGTAATCTTATCTACTCAGGAGGCTGAGATCTGAGGATCATAGTTCAAAGCCAGCTTGGGTAGGAAAATCCCCATGAGATTCTTATCTCTAATTAACCACTCAAAACCTGGAAGTGATGCTGTGGCTCGAAGTGTTAGAACACTAGCCTAAGATCAGAGGAAATTTAGAACTGGAATCTAGTTTCCTTTGACCTATACCCCTTTGGTGACTCCTGAGTTCTCTCAGCTGACAGCTCAGTTTTCACCAAATATATCGGCTGTGAATCTTTGTTCTCACCATCTCTGAACACAGTGTTAGAGGCTAGGTGATAGCAGCCTTCTATATTATGTTGTCTTCTTTGAAAAGATTCTGATCATCACTACGTTTTCAAACAACATTTTAGGGGCCTTTCAAATAGTGACAAAGAAAGAGATGTATACAACTTCTTTTGGGAAATAGACATATGGTATTATCTGCTCTCTAGCTCCTGAGACAAGGCAGTCTGAAGAGAAAGCAGAATTTGATTGCTTAATGTTTTCGAGCTCTTGGATGGAAAATATTTTTAGATATCATCATTAATAATTCATGAATAAAAAAAGCTTTTCCTAAGAAATCTGATATTGGTGTTGGCCCCTTATCTTTACAATTTTTTCCAATGTCTTTAAAATGTAGGCCCACATTTGAATTTACTTAGAAGATTATAAGAAATGACTAATGATACAAAGTTCTCTGTGCTACAAAGACTGATGATTGCTTGCCAGCTCTTGGTGTATGCCATCCTTACCAGGCCCCATCTGGGATCTGTACATAATTACCCTTAGACAAATCATACCGGATTTGACTTGGTGATATGTATTCAGACCTCTCATGTCTTCTTACCTTTCACTCAAATTATTTTATCTGGTGATGAGGAAAAGAAAAGAAAAGCAGCTTATAGCTGGGGATTTAAACTTTGCAGTAGAGTGCTTGCCTAGCATGTTCAAGTCCCTGGGTTCTAGAAAAAAGGAAAAAATATAAAGAAGAACTAGTTCAGCCTACATATTCTTTGGGATTACAATGGGAATTTGTGATAAACAAAGTACCTTTTTGTGTTTTGTTAAGGGAGCAATGTCCCTTGTGTCCAAATGTAAGCCTAAGGAACACAATGTTCCTCTCTCTCCCTGTGAATTGTACAAATCCAAAATGACATTTCTTTCCCAGAATGTGATACTTCTGTAAATGTGATTTTACACTTTCTGAAAGCTCTAGCTTCTTGACTCTGCCATGTACTTTAGGGAGGTCAGAATCATCTTCAAATATGTGTGCTCATACACACCTTGTTCCCTGGGTAGAATGCCAAATCCTGCTGCCGGGATGCCTTCCGAAAAATAAGGCCAGCTGAACTGACAGAATGCTGGAGCCATCTCAGCATTAGGTTACAATGCAAAAACCAATACATGGGAAGAGAAGTTGGTCTCACAGCACAACCAAATCTAGAAGAAGCGATTACACAAGGATTCACTTAGTTTCCTCATTTTTCATCTGGAAAACCATTGTAGGGAGAACCTTATTAGTTTTCTGTAAAGTAGTAAAAACAACAAAAAATCTCTGTATCTTCATTGGTCATAGGAAATGAAAAGGAAAAGAGTTGAAGGAGAGAGAATTCATAAGGAGGATCAGAGTATAAATCCTAGGGCCAAGAATTTCCTTCATGGCTTTTTGTTGCTAGCCTTTGAATATTAAGGAAATCCAATGTTTTAAGCAAGTGGTTTAACCAGCTAATGGTCTAGCTTCCTCCTCTGTAAGTAGTAGGTGCGGTAGTATAGGTGGTTGTATTATATTGATGATGTCATGGGGAAAATAGCATAAAGAAGCAATGTGAACATTATCAGCTGAAGTTCTTTGAATGCTTGCTGTGGACCAGGAGTCCCGTTCAGTGATTGATTCGTGTCTTGATTTTAATTCTCAAAGCACAATGTGAGTGAATCCACATAACAATACAGAGGAGAAGCACTCTGTTGGCTGTGATTCTGAAAAGCTGCTGAGTAATCATCTTTATTGTTCATTCTACGGATGGTTAGCTTATCCTCTATGTTCTCAGTGAGCATCATTGTGCATTTCTCCTCTGCACATGGAGTGAATGACTGAAAACGAAGTGATGCCTGGAAATATTTGACTGCTGGGAATTTAACCTGTTTTGGTATTTTGTAAACCAACAACAATAAAAAATAAAACCTCCATCCTATATTCACTCATATCTAGAAAGGCTTTAAAAGAACAAAACCAGACTACTTTTTCATAGTAGAAGGATAAAGGGCAATGCCTTGAAATTTAAGGCACATCCTACTGAGCTATGCTAAGCACTCTCCTGCTACTCCCATCTATGAAGAATGGATGCTGGACAGTTTAACAGCACAGGTTCCAGTGAGATTCAAGCATCAGGCTATGTTTCAGACTACCCAGGGCTGGTTACCGAAATCTCTCCTATGTAAATGATGTGTGGAGATCAGGTTAACCACTGCTGCTAAGCTATTTTGTATTGTGTAGAACAGAAGCTTTCAGGCTGTGTGCTTTTCCCTGAGTGATGTAATGCCTTTTTATAAAACAGCAGAGCAAGGAGAATCTGATAATTAACTGGTCAGTGGGTGCCACTCTAAACGAATATTACGTGTCCTATTTTTATATGATCGAGATGAGATGTTGGATGATTTGTTGATCAGCTTATGAGCTTGTTTATTCTGATTTTTTTTGTCAGTTGTGGGGCTTGAACTCAGAGTCTGTGCACTGAGCTTGAGTTCTTTTTGCTCAAGGCTAGCACCGTACCACTTTTGAGCCACTCATGGGTTTTGAGTGGCTAATTGGAGATAAGAGTCTCACTGGAACTTCTCTAGCCAGCCTGACTTTGAAGCACATTCCTCAGATCTCAGTCTCCTGAGTAGTGAGGATTACAGGTGTGAATCACCAGTGCCAGGCTTCTGATTTGGGTTTTGATGACCCATGTTTCCCTATGTTCCTGGTTTAATTGGGTTAGTTCATACGTGGTAATCCTTCATTTGTATAAATAAGTTATTTATCAGTCTGTCTCACACTTTGAGCAGCACAGAAGGTGGTTTTTGACTTGCACAAATAAGGATCATTATGTTGAAGCTCTTTGCTCCCTTTTAAAAATGTGGTGGTCAATATCATACCGATTGCTAGAAATATCCATGCTTTTGTAAAACATGGATATTAATATTCTTTTTGGGCAAATTTGTCAACTTGGCTAGCAATTTTATGTGATCTTTTAAGTGTTGAAATTAAAAGGAAGATTCAAAGTAAACACAAAGAAATGGACATTCATTATTACCCAGACTGACCTTGAACACCTAGATTCACATAATAGGCTAGCTTTTTGAGTAGCTGAGACTACAGGTACGTATAACAAAGCTCAGCTGGATTGTTGAATTTTATCTAGTGATTTTTGTAGCCTCTTGAGATTACTGTAAAGTTTTCTTTGCGAATATGCTAATGTAATAAATTACATTGATAAATTTTGCAAGTGATTAACAAATTCAAAGTATTTAATCATAGTTGTTTTTTAATTTTACATAAAACTAAACCAAATTTGTAAGTACTTTAGTAGGATCCCTGAAGATATAGTCCTAAGTAAGATAACTGAATTTCTTGACTCTCTGAAGGTCTAAAGAAACTTGAAGCTCTATGAATTTGGTGCCTTTTTTGGAAGTAGATCTCTGGATTGTTTATTCCTGTTTAAGAAATCATCCTCAAACTTGGAGGCCAAAAACAACAATTACCAATCATTATTTCGGGCCTATCTCACTGATTATGAAGCAACTTAGCTACAGTATTCTGGAGTACAGTTGCAGGCTGACACAGGCTGGGGCTGCAGCCATCAGAGGACTTAATTGGAGCCTGATGAACCACCTTCAAACTGTCTTCCTAAGATGACTGGAATGTCAGTGCTGGCTGTTAGCCAGGTGCTTCTACTTCCATTTCTCCTGGGTCTCTCTACAGAACTGCTTCAAGTATTCTCAGAGTCTAGTGGCTGGTTTCCTCCAAAGAAAACATTTAAAGAGAGAGAAGACATAATGCCTTTTTAGTGACCTGGTTTTAGAAATCACACTCTCACTTTCGTCTTTCGATTAGTCACAGTAGGCCAGCCCTGATTCAGGAAGGAGACTGCACAAGGACACCAGGCTAGGAGACAAGGATTGTACGAGACTGTCTTACATGCTGGCCCCTTATAAGTGTGTAGACATTTTTAGTTGTGGCATGATGATTATTCTAGTCCGATTCTACCTTTTCCTGAATCATTTCAGATTTACGCTTTGATACAGTTAAATATTCTTTAAGCATTTAGTCAAAAGGTTCTCTCTTCAAGATTATAAAGATATTCTTCACTCTGGCTTTTTATAATTTTTGTGGATGGATTTATTCTAATTACATTTTTATAAGACAAGTACCTGATTTAGTTGTTGTTTGTGCTTTTTAAAGCATTAAATATGTATTCAACTAAACTTTCCTTATCAGGTAACTACCCAGTCATTCCAATACCATTCCCATCTTTCTAATACTGATTTGTGATGTCACCTTTATTATAAGAAATTAGTGGTTGAAACTATTTTGAAGTCTTCATATTGTCTGTCCAGTGCAATATTAAATAACTAGCATAGGCATTTATTGCAAATATCTTTATTTTTTCCCTCATGTTGGTTGATTGATTATGTTGGTGTTTGACCTGAGACAGATATAACAAGGAATTACTTACCTATTCCTCTTCTATTGAATGCCTTTGTTTTATTATCTAAGACATTTGGTGAATTTGTCACATGATTATGAAATAGATAATATTACTCAATTTTCTAGAGATGAACTATCTGTATATTGATGGAGATAAGAACTATGCTCATAAATTGCATTGGGATCTGCTTCTTCTTCACATAACTTGAAAACTAGTTTATGCATTTCTATTTGTAGATGTCCTCAGGTTTGCATTTTTCTGTTTCTTCACAAAAATAATTTTTTAGCCATTCTTTTTCTAGACTCCAAAATAGTTGAATGGCATCCAATTACCTTCTTTGTAAAAATTTGGTAGCATTCCCTGCATAATAATCTAACTCTGACATTTTTCCTCGGGAAGAAGAGAGAAAAGATTTTTAACTTTCTCATGTAATCTGAGCATATGACACAATAAATAAATAAGCATCACCCCCCCCCTTTCCTAGCATGAAGCTCTTCAGATCCTTGGAATCACTTCAATGATTAATATCTCTTTTCTTCCAGTCCTGGGGCTTGAACTAAGGGCCTGGGCACTGTCCTTGATCTTCTTTTGCTCAAGGCTAGCATTCTATGACTTGAGCCACAGCACCACTTCTGGCCTTTTCTGTTTATGTGGTACTGAGGAATCGAACCCAGGGCTTCATGCATGCAAGGCAAGCACTCTACCACTAAGCCCACATTTCCAGTTCGATAAGTATCTTTTTGTGGTAACTTGATGACTGGTAGTTGAGGCTACCTGGACAACCTCAGGATGGGTGCTGGTTGCCAAGGGGAAAAAAATTCATCTGGTGGGAACCTAACAAGAGAGGAAGGAGATTGGACATTGACTCAATTACCAAATGCCAATAATTCAGTTTATCCTTATAGATTATGAATGGAACTTCTGTCCCCCAAACAAAGTGCTAGGTACTGTTAATCTACTAGTGTTGTGACCATTAGTTTGGTTTATGACACAGTCGACTATTCAACTGTAGCCATTGCTTTCAGCATTAAAGAGAACAGAAACAATTAGATCAATCATTCCCTAGTCCTGTGTCCTAACCATAGGATTCTAAAATTAAAGAAATGTCACTGTGGGTAGCTATAGAAGAGAAATGTTATCTACTATAAAAGGGGGGGCATATATTATATTTGTGTGGTTTTCAAAGTCATTCTTGAGTGACTAGGCAATTCAGTCTACAATTTATATTTTCACTCCTTAGCAGTATTTGGATTTAGTACTTTTTTTCCGTAGAAGACAAGGACAGAAAAATATCTTATTTTTTGGTTACTCAAAGTATGCATGCTTATCTATATGAAAGCATGAATATTATGTTTCTGGAGGTTGGGAGGGAAGGGTTCTACAAAGAGCCAAACATATGGCTTTCATAATTATTTGATAAGCAGCCTGGAGTTTCTAGAAAGATTGAGGAAAACTGGAAATTGGAGTTAGCCACCAGAGACTAAAAGAAATGGCTTAAAAAAATCACAATGCGGTGGAGACAGTCTCAGAATGAGCAGAAGGATCATAGATTTTTACTACCAAGATATTTACAGTCATCTTCTATTTGTAACCATCGATACTGCATTTTTATTCATGACACCAACATAATCTTTTCATTCATTTGTTCATTCATTTTTTTTGCCAGTCCTAGGGCTTGAACTCAGAGCCTGGGCACTGTCCTTGGACACTTTTTACTCAAGGCTAGCACTCTGTCACTTGAGCCACAGTGCCACTTCCAGCTTTTTCTTTGTATGCGTTTCTAGGGAATTGAACCCAGGGCTTCATGCATGCTAGGCAAGCACACCACCAGTAGGCCATGATTCCAGCCTTCATTCATTTGTTTATTCAAGTTTCTGTATTTCTTGATGTTTCTGAAAGAATTATCATCTATTGCCCAGTTTGGTCTGGAATTTGCTGTGTAGCCCATGGCCTCAAACTTAAGATTCTCCTGCCTCAGCCTCCTGAGTGCTTGGTTTACGGGGTTCATTTCATTTTAACTGACTTCAAAATGCAAAATTACCTGAATCAAGTCCATTATTTTTCTGCCTTCCACTCCTCTTTCCCAATACATTTTAAAGTAAAACTCTGGGAAAGGTCATTTTCAAAAGCCACAGCCATCAGCATTTTGTTTATATTTCTGCCAGTCATGAGGAAAAGTAAAACAAGGACCTATCACCAGAAACTCAACTTTCTCCTCCACCCAGATCCAGGTTCACCATTACTGACTAACACATGCTCATGAATGCCAGGTGGCAATTCAGAAGAACATATTTTAATCATATATAATTTGGAGTTAATGAAAGAACCTTAGAAAATTGTTTTATTATTGTTGTTATTAGTAGTAGTACTGTGTATTGGACTTATCACCCTAGGACTTTACCAGTTCAGCCATTCCCCTCCCCAAGACTTATTATTTTAGTTTAGTTTTCAGATAGGATTTTGAGTTTTTGTCTGGGCCAAGAAAATGCTAATTCTGCCTTTTAAGTAGCTGGGTCTATAAGCATGCAAATACATCGAACTTGTAATATTTCTCAGGAAACTAAAAAAGTTAGTTAGACATATTTTTCTGTAAAGCCAATATCCATGGCAAGAATATGCATTGATAAAGTATTTCTTACAAATAGTTTAGCATTCATATATCCATATAAATGCTATTAGCCATTCAGAATTAAATTTTTTTTTAGTTTTATTTTTTAAATTCCTACATTGTATCTGATTGCGTATCTAATTTTTTAAAAAAAATTCTTTAAGCAATACAGAAAAGATAAGGAAAAATTTTTCCACACCCAAACTATGTGAGAGTAAATAAAGTCTTTTTTTTTGTTGTTGTTATTGGATTACTTTAATTGGTATAATTTCCTAAAACTTCAACCAAATAAAGTCTTTTAAATTAACATCTACTATTTTCATATGGATAAAACTGTGTAATTAGATTTGCTATTCAAAAATGTTCCTGTCTAGGGTGAGGTGATATGGCACTTGCAAATTCAAGGCCAGTCTAAGTTACTTAACAAGACTAAAACAGTAGAAAATAAAAAAGGCTGGGCATGTTGGCATATGTCTGCCATCCCAGTTGTGCAGGAAATCTACATAGAAGATTAAAATCCAGGATAGCTCCAGAGGGAAAGACCTTATTCAAACAATAACTAAAGCAAAACCAAAACAAATGGCTAGAGGTGTAGCTCAAGAGATAAAAGACTTGCCTGGGAAGTATAAGGTGCCAAGTTCAAACCTCACTACCACCAAAACTGAACAAGAATTAAAACCCCAAAGTGCTCCTATGCTAACAGCTCACCTTTGTAAGTGCTGCTTACTTTCACTCATACTGGCAATGGCTCCAATTATTTTGTGAGACAGGGTCTTACTGTGTACCCCACACTAGCTTTGAACTTGTCATGCTTTTGTTTCAGCCTTCCGAGTTCAAGGATTATTACTAACAGTTTATTTGTCCTTCCTATCTTGTGATCGACAACTCTTCCTCTGAGGCCCAAATAGTGCCATCTATAAAAAAGCCTTGTGATGCTTCTGTCTCCTGGGCTCCTATCTACTCAGTGTCACCCAGAATGCGTCATTCACACTCTGGACTGCTGCTTTCTTACCTGCAGCCCTCCAGATCTCCCTGGATCCAGAGCTTCTTTTGCATCCCAATCATGCTTCTCATTTCTTTTCATCTTCAAGGACAAGGCGTCAGACACTGAAGAATTGTGTGAAAGTCCAAGTCCATGTTCTCCATTTACGAATGTGGTTATAACTATGTGATGAGATTTGCTATTTGAAAATGTGAATGATATCGCACTTTCACAAGTTCAAAGCCACCCTAGGTTAAAGTCCATCTCAAATAAAAAAAAAATTAAACCAGGCAGCAAAGGTTCACATCTGTAATCCTAATTACTCAAGAGACTGAGATCTGAGGGCCACAGTTCAAAGCCAGCCCAGCCAGTCTATGAAACTTATCTCCAATTAACTATTAGAAAAAGCTAAGAGTGGAGCTGTGGTTCAAATGATAGAATGCTAGTCTTGAGGAAAAAAACTCAGGGATAGTGCCTAGACCCTAAGTTCAAGTCTCAGAACCTGCAACAACTACAACAACGAAAGATCTTTGCATGGATCTTTGATTGTAAGAGGCCTTAAGGTTTTCCCTGTTTGGACCTAAAGTGACCTAATGAAGGCACAACACAATGCCTGCCCAGATGGTGGCCTTTCCTCAATGTAACATTCTGATATGAAGCCACTTCCTTATTTAAAGTTCCTCTGCGGGGATTCGTGTCCTTGAACAATTAGTCACCACTGAGCACAATTCCTTTTTCCTCTATTTTAGCAAACTGAGATGACTGCAAGACATGTTGGTATTGTCATGTGAGAGGGGACACATTTCTTTATAATATATAATAACTTTAGGTGTTCAGTTTAGGTCTTTTTATTTAATCTTTTATTATGGACAACTATGCCTGCATCCATGGTAAAACTTAAGAAATATTTACCCAATGGTAATTATTATCATAAGCAGTCTATTCAGTTTTTCACTTGATATTATGAGATCATATTCAGTATTTATTTTTCCTTTCTTTCTTTTTTTTTTACTCTTGGTGCCAGTCCTGGGACTAGAACTCATGGCCTTGGTACTGTCTTTGAGCTTTATTTGCTCAATGCTAGTCATCTACCACTTGAGCCACAGCTCCATATCTGGCTTTTTGGTGGTTAATTAATGATAAGAGTCTCATGGACATTACTGCCCGCTCTGGCTTTGAACCAACCATCTTCAGACCTCCACCTCTTGGGTAGCTAGTATTACAGATGTGAGCTACTGGCACCCACCTTAATTGTCCATTTATTTTTCTTAAATCCTTTTCTCTATCGAACTCGGGCTGGGTGCTGCCCCTGAACTCTTCAGCTCAAGGCTACCGCCCTACCCTTGAGCCAAGCCCCACTTCCCATTTTCTAGAGAATAATTAGAGATAAAGTGTCTCTGGTCCTTTCCTCTCTGATACTCAGATCCCAGCCTCCTGAGTAGCGAGGATTACAGTCATGAGCCATTGTGTTGGGCCTCTATAATTTTTTTTCATCATAGGAATTTTCTCCTTTAATTTTCTGCAAGAGTCTTGGGAATGTAGTTCAAGGGTTGAACTCATCTTGCATGTAGGAGTCCCTGGGTTCAATCTTCAATACTGGAAAAAAAACCCAAACCAAAACCAAACAGCAACAGCAAAAATATTCCTTTGCTCTTTACTCCCAAACATTTTCCAATACTCTAATCATGACCAGTTTGGGCCTTTTTTTGGTGACTCTGTTCTGGCGGTTCTGGAATTTGAACTCAGAGCCTCACACTCTAGGAAGGCACGCTATAGCTTCCACCACACTTCTAGTCATTTTTACTCCCGTTTGTATTTTCCAAGACTGGGACTCAAACTCAGTATATGATGTTTTCCCTCTCTGTCTGGCACTCTACCACCTGAGCCACACCTCACACATCATCTCTGATGACTAAGACAGAGCCTCAATTTTTGTTCAGGCCTGACTGGTCTCCAGTCATCCTATTTATGTCTCCCATGACAGAATGACAGGAACATGTCACAGTGTCCAACTTTTTATGTTGAGAGGGAATCTTGTGAACTTTTTGCCGGGCTTGGCCTCAAACCACAATCTTCCTGATCTCAAGAAGTTAGGATTACAGGCATGAACCATTGTGTCCAGCAGATTTCCACCTATGTTTACATAGTTACCTTTTCAATATTAAAAAGGAAGACTTCATCTTTGAAAATGTCCTTGTGAAAATTACCTAATAGGTGCATTTCAAAAATTAGAAGATGTAGCTAAATTAAAAATGAAACTCATATGAAATTTCATCATTCAGAAAAAAGCAAAGCTGTTATTATGTCGGTGCATAGTTTTCTACATTCCTAGATATATCTGAAATATAGATATATAAGAGATAGAGGAAGTGATGCTATGGTTGAAGTGACGGAATGCCACCCTTGAGCCAAAGAAGCACAGGCACAGTGCCCAGGCCCAAAGTTCAAGCCCCAGGAATGGCAAAAAAAATCATAAGATATAGATAGATGTAAGCTATATCTGTGAGCATCTGTGTATCTCTATGTAACAGAAGTATATCTCTAATATATGTATATAATATAGGTGTTATATAAAAATAGTGATATAGTATCTATATGTAAAATATGAAGAAAAAGCCAAGGAATAATGCCTAGGCCCTGAATTAAAGGCCAAAATTAAAAAAGAGTTTTGAATGGATGCTTATTGTAAGAGGCTTTAAGATTTCCCCTGTTTTGGACCTAAAGTGACCTAATGAAGGCACAAAACAATGCCTGCCCAGATGGTGGCCTTTTAACAGCATATCATTCTGATATGAAGTCTTTCCTTCTTTAAATTTCCTCTGGGGAAGAGCCATGTTCCTGAGCAATGAAATATTTATATCTATATCTATCTATATGTCAGATACATAGGTATATAAGAATATGTCTATATTTTTAGAAATCCATACTTATACCATGTCCAGCCAGAATGATTTTGAATTGCATGGTTCTCATTTGTAAATGCTCAGAAACATTTCTTATTCATTCCTAAATAACTAAATTTTTTTTTAAAAATCCCTTGGACACATAAGAAGAAACACTCAGCCCACAGATAGATGTACTTCCAAAGCATTTATTGTTGTTTTGTTTTTTTGCAATGCTAATCATGCTTTTATTTAGGAAAAGAATTGTCAAGAGCTTATTTTGTGCAAAACACTTTTTCCATCAGAATAAAACGATGAATGTTGTTTGGGTCCCAAGGACAAATCATTATAGTCTTTTTTTAACCTAATATGCATACATTCCATCACAAATTATACAAAATCTATCTCTGAGCATGGAGACATAAAGCTAAGTTCATAAGAAGGGAAGAAGAAAGAGAACAAAGTAGAAATTTCTTTCTCTACCTGCCAACTGAGTAGCTTAGGACCAATCAAATGTATTTATCACTAAAGGCAAAGTGCTATTGTCAATGCTTTCCATAAAGCAACTTGTTCAAACACCTTAAGTAAATGCTTTGGTGTATGTGTTACTCATCTCCCTCTGTCTGTGTTCCATCTCTCTCAAAATTAAACAGGGCCTATGTGAGGGCTGTGTTAAGCTCTTGTTCTAACCAAGAATACACTTTAAACTACCCATTCTCCAATACTGACTTTACAACTTCTATCTGTTAAAACTAGGATTGTCTTAATATATTAGTTCTCACATTCTAGGAAGAAATTTTCTAGAGATACTTTTCTTTTTAAAAACATGCCTCACACACCAAATGTGTTTCTTGTTCTATTTTCTGACAGATGGACCTGGCAATGATTGTGTGTGTGTGTGTGCACATGCGTGTGTGCGTGCATGCGTGTGTGTGTGTGTGTGTGCCTGTGTGTGTGGTGTGCGTGTGTGTGTGTGTGTTATGTATGTGTAAAGTCTCCTGGTAATTGTGTAAAAATGTTGATCTTTCTGTAAACTTAGTCTTTGGAGGCCATACATCAGATTTGTCATGATTTTTGTAACATCTCCCCTTCTCCACTTTTGAGCAGGAAAGAAGCACTTGGGAAAATTCCAGTGATGGTAACCTAGCACATTTGCCTTCTTTCAAGTTAGATAGAGCATTTCAAGGCAAGGGAAGTGAAGGCTATAATAGACTATCTACAACTTGGTAACTTGTAAAGGAAAGATGTAGTCTATTAAGTCCAAAGATATGGCATGCATATCTGCTGTTGCAACTGGAATGGGTCTTCTTGCAGAATCCAAACATGCTGGACAACAGCACATGAAAATACAGCACAAGTGTGCTCTCTTTGTCTTCTTTTAAAGGTGTGAACGATGTAAGAGGGACCCCACCCACATCACCTCATCCATTCATAAGTATCTCCCCAAAGTCTCACCTCCCCAAAACAATACATTGGGAATCAAATTTCCAACCTATGAACAGTTGAGAAGTACATTCAAACTGTAACAGCAGTGTTGTAAAGGCAACAGATCTCTTTCTATGACCAAGTTTCCTACTATTTTTGTTAATGTGTTAACATTTGCACGTTGGTTACTGACTGAGCCCTCTTAATATTTACTTACACTTATTGCCTTTTAGGTGACCTCCAAGTTGAAAAGGAACTCTTACACTGAATTCTCCAAATTCTGATTTATACAATAAAAATATTCTGGTGGTATTTTTATCTCCGTCTGTGGCAAGGGATCAAAGCCTACAAAGGCAGGAGATACTGACTTTCCTTAGTCATCTTCTGATGTAAGAATTATTAGTCTTTGTCTTCTTCAAATTAATAATACAGATGTCCAAAACAATGACATCATTTCAACTCAATGTCTTTTTTATTATACCCAAATTACTTTATGTGTTTCCCAGAGACATTTAAAAATGAAAGCTCTCCTGAAAGAAAAAAGGGCAATTAAGTACTTCTTGATGAGTAAAAGAAATGTTTTTGCTTCCTATTTATTTTTGGGTTTCTTCTAATGCACTTACAATAAAATTATATCACTGAAATATCAATACATAACAGAATTGCAAACTATACCACCAAGATGGCTTTCTCAGTTTCTCATTCCCGGCTAGTTTCAGTCCCTACTCATTTACCTTTCATGTTTCTCCTTGTGCTGCAGTTTCTTTCCCCCCTATCCAATTGAAGGCAATCTGTTGTGTTTAACATCATATTCTGTGTGGACTATCCCTCCTCCCCCCATTATAATCTCTGATACACTAGGCACTTGAGATAAGAGATAGTGGGACAATAAATTTGGCAATGTTCCTTGGCACGTAAGGCCTCAGGGAAAATCTGTTGTATTATTTTACTTTTGTTCTCACTAAAACCAACATTGACAAGAAGAGCTGGTTTTCCTTGTACCAAATTCAAATATACCAAGTAACTGAAATAACTGTATGTATGGTTATATCACACAACTAAATGGTATTGGAATTAGTTGTTTCTTGGACTCTCCCTAAAAGTTTATACATTTAAATAATGCTTGTTGTTTTATAGATACTAGATTCAGTCTGAATACACTGACAGCAGTTAACTAATATAATGTACAGTTTGGTGTTTACTGTTTAAGATTTGGGTCAGAAAGATCTGGATTACCAACCTGGTTGTACCATTTGCGAGTTTTTGTCTGGAAAAATTACTCCCTCTGAGCTTTGGTTTTCTATATCTGTAAAATTTGATTGTATCGCTTACTGATAAACTTGTATAAATTAAGTGAGATAATTTAACAGAATCCTTTGGATAATGAATAAGTGAGTCAGTGATCAATAATTGACAATAAGTATTATTAGCTAACATAACTGAAATGAAAATTATGTAAGCTGGGAGTTTGGCCTAGTGATAGAGTGCTTGCCTAGGTTCAATTGTTTGGTACCACATATGTAGAAAAGCTGGAAGTGGTGCTGTGGCTCAAGTGGCAGAGCACTAACCTTGAGGAAAAAGCCAAGGACAGTGCTCAGGCCCTGAGTTCAAGCCCCAGGACTGGAAAAAATAAGAAACAGTGACTACAAAACAATTTTGCTCACTTTCAGTGGCTTAAGAAAGTATCTTACAAGGGACAACTCTCATGATGGTTAAACTGAAACGTTGATCTGAATGAATTTAGAGACACCGAGAAAACTGGTAAATTACATTTGTGGGTATGTGTATGTCTCCAGAGAAATTGGTGTGTGGGGTCAGCAAATGAGTGTGGTAGACTGGCCCTAAATGTGGGCAGTAACCAGGGCTGCTTTACTGGTCATTCTTGGTTTGAGGTTTCTAACTTCTAACGAAACAGAGTCTGACCTCCTTATCTCTGTAGCCTTTAGATGGCCATTGTTGGACTATGTCATGTAAGCCAATCTGGGGGCCAGATGGAATGAAAACAAGGAATATGTCCACTTACTGAGAGCCCTTCTTCAGTGATCTTTTTTACTGTTTTTCTTGTCAGAGTCTCTAGCCTTTATGCATGGAACCAGTGACTCTCCAAGTTGCTTTCAGGCCTCCAGCCTTAACTGGGGCTGCATTATGAGTTCTTCTTGTTCTGGGAATTCCAACTTTCCCACACTGCTTTCCCTGTGGTTGCAGCCTATGGATGCCATTGTTGGACCAAACCAGGTAAGCCAATGTCATAAATCATTCTTGTATATAGTCTATTGATTCTGTTCTTTTGGAAGTGCCTATTGCAACTCTTAATTAAGTTTTGACTGAATTTTTCTGGTAAGTGTGGGAAGTAAATAGATCAGGATCTTGCTCTTTCATACATATATGTAAGTGTATATATATTTATGTAGACAGGTATATATGTGTGTATAGATATATCTCTTCAGATATATAATAATTGGTCAATCCATCAATAACTGTTGTTTATTCACTAGCTCCACAAATGTAGCTATCTAAATTGAAATTAAATACAGTAATATAGTTAGAATTTCAGTTCTTTAATCATACTAGCTACATTTCACATACTCAAGATACATGCTTGAAAGTATAAATACTGGATATTTCCATGATTGCAGAAAGCTTCATGGTACTGTATTTTCCTAGAATGATTAAAATTTTTGGTTGCCAGTGTGAGATAATCCTGGAAATATACCAAATACTTAGATAATTCTTAGGTGGTAGAGTTGAAGAAAGTTGTTTGTCCATCTACCAAGGCAATTTCATACTTCTGTAATTCCTCTTGCAAATGTCATGTCATAAGTAATTTCCTCCTGAAAGCTGAGAACAGTCTCTCGTTCCAAAATAACACTGTGACTAGGGTTTTCACTAAGCACCCTATAGGACTATGATGTATATTTAATGAGAAAACCCATAGAGTGCTTAGTGAAAACCCTAGTCACAGTGTTATTTTGAAACGAGAGACTGTTCTCAGCTACTTCTCCCAGTAATTTTGTTTTCCCTACAGCTTAGGAGATAAGTCACATTGTGCTCAGCTATTGGTGAGATGGAGTGGTACAAAACTTTTCTGCTGGGTTGGCCTCCAATCTGTGATCCTCCAACCTCTACCTCTCAAAGTAGCCTGGATTACCGTCTTATGCCAGCATCTAGCCCAGCATCATTTTTTTGCCAG
This sequence comes from Megascapheus bottae, assembly GCF_031878675.1. Taxonomy (NCBI): domain Eukaryota; kingdom Metazoa; phylum Chordata; class Mammalia; order Rodentia; family Geomyidae; genus Megascapheus; species Megascapheus bottae. Next base: position 65,581,221 of record NC_143510.1, on the reverse strand, counting down.
TCATGGGACTTGAACTCAGGGCCTGGATACTATCCTTGGGCTTTCTCAAGGCTACCACTCTACCTCTTGAGCCACAGTACCACTTCTGGCTTTTTCTGTGTATGTGGTACTAATGAATAGAACCCAGGACTTAGTGCCTGCTAAGCAAGCACTCTTACCACTAGGTCACGCTTACAGCCCTCTGTGTAATTTGTTTGAAAAGGGTTTTGCTTTACATTCCCTCAGACTTTTGATTCAGCGGCAGCAGCCTCTAGAGCACTGTTCTATTTCTTCTCAGCCTGGGTTTCTGCTATCTCTGATTATTTTTTTTCAGCCTTTCTTTCTTTGTACCATTGCAAGTTGTTCCAGAAACATTTTGTATTTTCTATCCTTTAATTGGCAAATGGTTTCCCAAAACAAACAAACAAAACCCAAAACAAAACAAAAAATCAAGCTGGGTGCCAGTGGCTCACGCCTGTAATCCTAGCTAGTCAGGAAGCTGGGATCTGAGGATCTCTGGTTAAAGTCAGTCTCAGCAGGACAATCTGTGAGTCTTATATCCACTTAACTACCAAGAAAGCCAGAAGTGGAGCTGTGACTCAAGTAAGTGGTAGACTACTAGCCTTGAGCTCAGGACAGCACCCATGTCATGAGTCAAGCCCCAAGACTGGCACAAAAAAATAACCCTCAAACCTAAGATTTGTGCGCTGGGTATGCTCACTGCTTCTGGTATGTCAATGCTTCTACACTTAGTGGACAGAAATATGAAATGAGTGTATTATTAACTTACATATACAAACTAATACCTATCTTTTACATATCTGTCTGTTTGTCTATATCCATTTGCCTTTTTTTTTTTTGCTAGTCCTGGGACTTGAACTCAGGGTCTAAGCACTGTCCTTGGGCTTTCTCAAGGCTAGAATTCTGTCACTTCAGTCACTGCTCCACTTCCAGCCTCTTCTATGTATGTAGTACTGAGGAATCGAACTCAGGTCTTGGTGCAGGCTAGGCAAGCACTCTACCACTAGGCCAAACTCCTGCCTCTATCTGTCCATTTATTTACCTATTATCTCTCTTTGCTTATAACAACCACAACCAAAAAAAAAAAAAACTAAAAAACCCTTCCCCCATTACATTTATTTACTAAACTTTACAAATTAAATTATTCCACACTGAAATTCACATTTGAGAGTTCTAACCCTTGGTTAGAACCTCATCATGTAACTTTATTCAGAGGTGTAATTCTTATAGAGACAGGCAAATTAAAATAAGTTTATTAAACTAGACCTTAGTTTGACTGATCTCATTAGAAATTTCAAATTTGGATATAAACACACATAGAGAGGAAAGACACATAGGAAAGATAATTGTCTACAAGCCAAAGAAAGACAACAGATCCCTGAAGGCCCTTAGTCAGATTTTTTCATAGTTGTAACCAAAAATACCTGTCATAAACAACTTCATAGGGAAAAGTTTCATTTTAGCTCATGATTTCAGGAGTTTCAGTTCATAGTCCTTGACTCCTTTGGTTCTGGACCCAGGGGGATGCAGAACTTAACAGTAGCAGGAGAGTGAGGCAGAGGAGGCTACTCAATTAATGGCACACAGGAAACAGAAAGATGGGGGAAGGTACTAGCAACAATCTTCAAAAGCACACTTCCTGTGGCCTACTCCCTCAACTTAGACTCTACCTCCAAAAGCTTCCAGAACCTCCCAAAATATCCCACACCTAACTAGAACCTAGTTCAATAAAATTAATAATTTTGTCTTTCCTAGACTTAGAAAAAAATCATATTAAGTGAAGTAAGCCAGACTCAAAGGAACTTAGGCTCAGTGGTTTCCGTCATTCGTCATAATCAGTAGAAACCTTGGGCTCTACTAGCAGAGATCTGCAATAGAGCAAAATCTTGATACATAAGGCCATATAATGTGAAGCTAATTGAAAGGACCTCCAGGATATTGAAACAAAAGCCATATAATGAATGATTGTTGTCCTTAATGTACTATGTTGTCTCTCATCTCCTTTGCTGTCCCTTGGTTATCTCATATTGGTATAGTATCCCACTTTGTTATTTGATATATTGAATCTATTTGTATTTGGATATTTGAAATTTGATAGGGAAGGGGGGAAAATCAAGACGGGTGGGGGGTGTGGGGGGGGAGGGAAATGGGTACCAAGACATGTGAAAGGGTATCAATGTATGTGAATTAATGCACCTTCTATCTGGCAAATATCATGTAACCCTTTTACTAATTACAATAAAAAAATAATTTTGTCTTTCCTGATCAATGCTGTATTTCTAGTGTCTCAAGTTGTGCCCAACACACAAATATTTGTGGATGAATAAATAAATAACTGACCTTCCTTGGACTTAAATGACAAAAATTTCAACCTAAAAACTGTACTTAGGGGCTGGGAATTTGATCTAGTGGTAGAGTGCTTGCCAAGCATGCATGAAGACCTTGATTCGATTCCTCAGTACCACATACATAGAAAAAAGCCAGAAGTGGTGGTGTGGCCCAAGTGGTAGAGCTCTAACCTGAGAAAGCCCAGGAGACAGGACATTGGATAGAAACATTGAGGCATGTGGCAAGGCGTAATGGAGCCTGAGCTTGTGCAGACCTAACTAGGGTCAGGTCAAGGGTTAGAGTCATAGGAAATTCACAGTCTTGAGCACTGGACTGACAGGTCTAGTAACCTGTCAGCCAAGTGCTCACTCCTGTCTCTAGGAAGTCAGGAACAGCTCTCACCTGAGAGGCAGTGGGCATCACCCTGCGCAACTATGAAAACAAGATGCTAGACCCTGCCGTCCACCATGGGGCCAATATGGCGCTGGCCACACGTGACCTCCTTACTTCATCAGGAGCACCAAATGGGGTAAGAATATGTACTCTAAAATGGAGGAGATAGTTGAGAAATGTGAGGGTTCTAACAGAGGACTATAAGCATTTGGAAATGTCAAGAAAATTCAGCATGTAGAGAAGAGATTCTCAATTGTTTTGGTTTCAGGACATTTTTACATTTGAAAATGGAGAATTACGAGGCCAGCCAGACATGATAATGCACACTTTTAATCCCAGCTATTCCAGAAATGAGGGTGCATGGATGGGGTCTCAAGCCAACCCTGGTAAAAGTGTGCAAATGCCACTGGAATGATACTAAAGTAAAAAGGCTAGACGTGTGGCTCTGGTGGTAGAGCATTTATAGGTATAAGGCCCTAAGTTCAGCCTGCAGTACTGCAAATAAATAAATAGCTAAATAAATAAAACTGAGGACTACAAGGAATTTTGTTTTGATTTTTTTGAGACAGGGTCTCAGTTGTGTAACCAGGCTGGGCTTGAGCTCAAAATTCTCCCGACTCAGCCACTTGAATGCTAGCCACCACACCTGGATTTCCAGAAATCCAGAAATTAACATTTAGGGTTAGAGGTGTGGTTCAGGTGATAGAGCACCCACCTAACAAGTAGGAAGTCCTGAATTCAAACTCAGTACTACCATTGAAAGAAAAAAAAAAACCTGGGAAATTTTAAGGGTAGTTTTCATTATTTCACTTAAGACAATGATTAAGCAATCAATCGTAACATCAGCCTTCTATATGAAAAATAACTACTTTCCTAAAAACATGTAGAGTAACCCCACTTTTTTTTTTACATTTTTTCAAAGTTCTTTTATTTTTATTTTTAAATTTTTGTTGGTATTAGTCTTGAACTCCTGGCCTGGCACTGTCCTTGAGCTCTTCAGCTCAAGGCTAATGCTCTATCACTTTGAGCCATAGCACCACTTCTAGCTTTCTGGACGTTACTTTGGGATAAGAGACTCACAGACTTAAGTGCTGGGCTAGCTTTGAACTGTGATCCTCAGATCTCAGCCTCCTGACTAGCGAGGATTCCAGGTGTGAGCACTGGTGACAGCTGCAAAGCTCTTTAATATCTGATTTTACAACAGATGACCAAATTCTTCTGCTTCTAACTTCAGTGTGGCCCTATCACTTAACATGTAGCTTCTGGAAACTCCATTGTACTCTAGAGAGCCAAGGCTATCGCTGTATAGTCTGACCTTTTCTGCAAAAGGGTCTGGAGGTATTCCAGTTATACTTTGAGAACAACTGGTTTAGAGTTAATAGGAGGCCCTAGGTAGGAGGATTACGAGTTCAAAATAGCAAGATCCTGTCTCAAAATTAAGAAGTTAATATTTCTTTAAAAAAAAAAGTCATTATGAAATGATCTAGCATCCGGAGCCGGGAGGTTTCACAAATCTGAGAATGTATGAAGGACTCTTTTTTTGTTTGTTTGTTTTTCCAGAAGGCTAAACAACCTAGACTGGGTGCCTAGGACTACCCAAAACATGCCATTTCCATCCATGGAATGAACTAAAGCAGAAACGAGGGGCTGCACATGCGTCGAGAGGAGGTATAGGTAGGGCGTGGAGCCACCCTTTAAAGGGAGAAGTAGGTTGTGGAGCAATCTAAAAAAAAAAAAAAAAAAGGCGCGCAGAGCCTCTGGGACCTGCAGAAAATGCTCAGGTGGTCAGGAGGAAAACAATGTTGTTAGGCAGGGAAGGAGCATGGCTCTCTGTGTGTGTGTAGGAATGAGAGATGGGAATCCAGGAGGGCTCAAGGTCAAGGGTATGGCAAGCCTGCATCTGGTCTTCCGCCTTGCAACCTCAGCCCTAGCAGCCTTTAAACCAAGAAGGCGGAATAAACGGACGGGGGGCCCAGACCCTCACGCATGGTCTCTGGGCCACAAAGGATGGGATTAAGATTTTTCTTTCCAGCTCAGCGGGCAGGAAAGAGGTGGTGGGGTGTGTTTTGTGTGTGTGTAGGGGGGAGATAGGCGCTGGCGGGAAGCCGAGGCGCCCCTGCACGGCATGGAGATGGTGTGTGTGTGTGTGGGGGGGGGGGCGAAGAACCTACCGGGAGACTAAGGAGGTCACCCGGGAAGAAGGACGGTTCTGTTACTAGGCAACCGCGCCCGGGCCCGCCCCCCGCCCGCGTTGCTAGGAGACGCCGGGGCGGGGGGGGAGGGCCGTGGAGCGGGCCCTACGTGCTGACGCTAATTGTATATGAGCGCGAGCGGCGGGCTCTCGGGTCTCTTTTAGCGCCATCTGCTCGCGGCGCCGCCTCCTGCTCCTCCTTGCCGCCGCGGCCGCCCTGAGTCACTGTCTGCGCAGCTCCGGCCGCCGGGCGCCCCGCACTCGCCGCCGGTAACGGATGGAGGCCCGGGCGGGCTGGGCGGCCCGCGCGGTGGGGAGCGACTGGAGGGTGTGTGTGTGGGGGGGGAACGGAGGGCCGGGGCCGCCGGCTGCCCGGGGCCTTCCCGTGAGGCGGGCCGCGACTCCGCCGCGCTGCCTCCCGGGGCCCCGGCCGCCCGCCCGCCGCCCGGGGGGGAGGGGGTTCTCCTCGGGTTGGTTTTTCTCTTCAGGGGCGTCCGCGGAGCTGTGGGGTCGGGGCGGCCGGAGGGTGGGGCGGACTGAGGTCCCTCGGTCCCACCGGCTTCTCCGCGCGGACCGGAGCGCGGAGGGCGCGGCGACGTCGGCTCGGGTGGGCTCGATGGAGCCGCCGGGCGGCACGGCCGGGTGCCGGGGGTGCGGGCCGGTCTCCTCCCGGTCTCTTTCCCCCTCCCCCCGCCCCTCACCGCCACCCCCACTCCGGTCACTCCGCGGAAGTCACCTCCGGCGGGGAGGCCGGCGGGGAATGGAGAGGGGCGCGGAGGCTGCTGCGAATTCCGACGGGAAGGAGGGGCCGCGGGGGGCCGCCGTCCCCGAGGCCGGGAGGGGGCCGTGGAGGCCGCGAGGCTCCGCCTCCGCCCCCTGGAGGCGGCGGGCAGCCCCGGGCCGCAGCCTTCGCACGTGGTGACGGGCGCCGGGGCCCGGTGGAGGACCCCGTAGGCTGGGCCCTGCCCTTTCTTGGTTCCGAGGGGGAGCGGGGCTGGGGGTGGGGGAGAGATGGTAGCTAGGTGGTGAAACGGAAAACGGAGCTCATCAACCGGTTCCTTGGGGGTGTCTCTTTTAATCAGGAAAGTATTCAGTGTTAACCTCTGGTGGGGATGTGCTGGGGGAATGGCTGTTTGTAAGAAGATAGTGTTTTGTGCAACCCACGTACAGTCAGAAGTGAGATTTTCACCCCCACCTCTCCCTTTGGAGAGGAATGGTCCTATTCGATTAAAAAAAAAAAAAAACAACTGCAAACCTGCAGACAGTTCTAAAGATGAAATAAAAAGGAGTTGGCCAGTTAATTGCCATTCTTCTAGGCAGACAAATCAGTTGCTTGATTGTAGTTCTAGGGTAAAGTACTTCATTGTGTGTTTTAAAATGGTTCAGGGAGGGTGGGCTGGAATGAAGTTTGAGGTGGGATTAAGGGTTAATTATGTACCCTGGAGTTTTGTCAGTGTACCTCCACTTAGCAGAAAATCTCTAGTAGTGAAGGGAGGAAGGAAGAGACACAGCTCAGGAGGGCTGGGCTCTTGAGTACAAAAGGAAGGGTAAACTTGACACCCATTGTCCTCAAGGAACCCTTATTTTACACAGTTCTGAAAAGACTACAGTTGAAAAATCCCACAACCTAACCTCTTGCCTGGGTTCAGGAAATGCTAGATAAAATTCGCTAATTCTGGAAATAGATGCCATCAAAACATCATTTGAAGGTAATGTAGTGTTGAACTTGCAACTGGAGTAGTAAGAGCACGGTTCTGATTTAATCCCTATTACTGCTAGCCCCTCCTCCCCAATATCCATGCCTTATTTTCTAGTCTCTGTAGTATTTAATCCCTGTATTACTTAGAAAGTAATACCCAATGGACTACAGTTATGGCTAAAGTGGTAGAGCACCAGAACTCCTCACATCTCAAATCCCAGAATTGCCAAAAAGAAGAAAGGAGTAATACTCCCTATCTTGTATTGGATAAGGGCAAAGCTGTGCAGATACGACTTTTTAAAAAATGGACTGAGGACGAATCAGGTTTTAAGTGATTGTGTCAAGCTTTTTTGAAGTGGTTGACACTGAAAAAAAACCTTGTCATTTGGAGGATGAGATGGGGCATTAGTAGTTGCTAATACTTACTTGGTCATTAGTCAACTTGGTGAGTTGAGTGTGAGCACATGTGCTAGTCCTGGGGCTTGAACTCAGAGCTGGGTGCTGTCACTGAGGCCCCACCCGCCTTTTTCATATATTTATTATTGTAATTAATAGGGTTACATTATATTCATTCACCAGATAGAAGGTGCACTACTTCACCAACTTTTGATACCCTTTCTCATGTCTTGGTCCCTATTTCCCTCCCCCACCCCTGCCCCTCATCTTGTTTTCCTCCTGTCCTTATCCTATTTCAAATAACCAAATATACAATATATCAGATAACCAGGTAAAATACTGTAACAATATGAGATAACCAAGGGACAGCAGAAGAGATGAGAGATAACGTAGTACATTAAGGACAACAATCACTCATATGGCTTTTGTTTCTATATCCTGGAGGTCCTTTCGTTTAGCATCATACTATATGGCCTTTTGTGTCTAGGTTTTGCTCTATTGTAAATTTCTGCTAGGAGAGCCCAAGGTTTCTACTGATTATAACAAATGAGGGAAACCATTGAGTCTGGCTTACTTAATATGATTTTTTCTAAGTCTTTCCATTTCCTTACAAATGGCAATATTCTTTCTGACAGCAGCATAGAGTTCCATTGTGTGTAAATACCACATCTTGTTGATCCACTCATCAACTGAGGGGCATCGGGTCGGTTCCATATCTTTGCTATGGTAAATAGTGCTGCAATGAACATTGTTGTGCTAGTGGATTTAGTCTGTCCTTGTTTCTGGATGAGTGGGTAAATGCTAAGTAGTGGAATTGCCTCCCCCCCCCTTTGAGCCATAGCACCACTCCTGGTTTTTCTGGTGGTTAATTGGAGATGAATCTCAGACTTTCAGGTACCTACTGGCTTTATAAACTGATCCTCAGATCTCAGCTTCCTTAGTAGCTAGGATTACAGGCATGTGCCTCCATGCCAGGCTGTCCCTGAGCTTTTTTTGCTCAATGCTCATGTTTTATCATTTGAGCTGTGGCTCTGCTTTGGGCTTGTGTGTGATTCGAGGTGAGAACCTCCATGTATTGGCTTCCATCCTCAGATCTCAGCCCCCTGAATATCTAAGATTACAGGCGTGATCCATCTGGAGGCCAGCCTTTTATTTTTGTGCTGGGTTTGACATTGGCTTTGCATACACTCACTTGCTAGGTAGGTGCTGTACCCCCATCAAGGGATGCTTTGGTTATTTTTCATATACCCTTCTCCAGCCTACTTGTATGTAGCTCATCCTTTAATGATTCTCATGCAGACAGGATGACGGGTGCCTGACACTGCAGTTCACCTTTTATTGGTCTGAAGAACTTTTTTGCCCAGGCTATCCTTGAGTCACAGTCTTCCCAATTTCAGCCTCCATGGTAGCTAGGATTATTACAAGGCATGGACCACCAAAACAGCTGTAACTTTGTGGCCATTAGTTGACAGAATCTAATACTAGATCGGCTCCTATACTGATTGCTCCTGTACTTTTAACACTAGTAAGCAGAACTAACGTAATCTGAAATTCAGTTTGAAGTTTATTTTGGTCAGCTTGCTCATATTGTCTTCAAGTGATAGATTTGATACTAAATTCTCTGAAAATCTACTCGTGTGTGTGTATGTGTATGTGTATATGTATGTGTATGTGTATGTAAAAGGACCAGCAAGATCAGCTTGACTGAAAAGGTCTGAAAATGCTAACTGCATTCACATTTTGCTTGGTTATAAATTGAATGTAATATAAGTGTTAGGAATCCTCTTTCTAATACAGAAATTTTGATGATCATTCTGTACAGAATGTAAATTTTAGTCAAACCTTTTAGCACCTGTTTTGATATGTACCTTTTTTTTTTTTTTTGGCCAGTCCTGGGCCTTGAACTGAGGGCCTGAGCACTGTCCTTGGGCTTTCCTCAAGGCTAACACTCTACCACTTGAGCCACAGCACCACTTCCAGCTTTTTTCTATGTATGTGGTACTGAGGAATTGAACATGGGTCTTCATGCATGCTAGGAAAGCTCTCTACCACTAGGCCAAACTCCTGGCCCTGGATATTTATGAGTAAAACAGTTTGGTTACATAGACATGAAATAGGATGGGGGTGTTGTGAGAAAAGGAAGTAGAGGTAAGGGAGCATATAGAGTAGTATTTACAACACACTTTACAGAGTGGGACCTTGATATTAGGTCCCATTTCAAACTAACTTCATCTGAATATGTAAGGATCTTTACTTGTGGGCAGAATGTTGTTGGAAGGTGGAAGTGTGCTTACTTTATATGCTAGACATCTTGTCTATTATATTGACAACAGATTAGAATATATTAGTAGGCTTATTACAAAAATTGGCCTCTGTACTTTAACTTTTTCAGTAATGTACTTTTGAGTTTTATTGTGAAAGAGGGCTATAGAAATTTTTTTTTCTAAAGTACAATACAATGGGAAATAATAAGTTTCAGTGTGGTTGTTTAGTGTTTAAAATCCTCAACATGTATTATTACATAATTTAGTTCTCTTAGACACAGGTAGTACATTTCAACAAGGAAAGTGAAGTATATACTGGCTAAAACACTTAGCTGAGTTGTATGTGAGTGAGCGATGATAACTTAGGATGACATTTTTGTAGTTTTAAAAGAAATATCCCTTCCAAACTTAGAATTCAAATGCTTTCTAATTTAGGGGTTCCACTTTGCTCTCAGGAAGAGCTACAGTATTAATGTAGCCATAAGGTCTTGTTTACTACCATGAAATTTCTTTGTAGTTGGTTAATAGCTTCTCAGCTTTATATTTACCACAGATACGCATGTATGAATGTGTGAGCTATGTGTGTAACATACGTAGTAATTGCAAATTACATGTGGATAAGCTTAAACGCCTGAGTCTAAGTATGTACTCCTTTCTATTTCGTTAGATAGTATTGTGGATATTGAGATCTTTCGTACTGAAGATGGTGATCTCAGCTAGTACTCAGTTTTGCTTAGGTGTCAAAAAGCAAAGCCACTCCAAACTTTCATCACTGAAATAAAAGTGAGTTGAAAATATTTAAGTTGTGAGGTTGTGTTGGAGCCAGACATGGTGCTGAGCTGTAGACCAATGAAAATGTTTTGAAAGCAGCCATGTCTGAAATACTAACTTGTTTAAAGTACATTTGGAATGAGATGAGGTTTTAGGTAAAGGGAAGTTTATGTGCATGGGTATTACCAGTTTCCTCTTTGGCTTTAAACTGTCTGCATTTTTTAAAACTGGGTACCTGTTTCCTAGTGAAGTAGTGTTTTTGTTTTTGTTTTTTTTTGGTAAAACAGTGTCTAGTGTATGATCAGTAACTGGGAATGAACCTTGGTTTGTGAAATAGCATGGTTTTTGCAGTAAGCTCTGAAATCCCAGTTTGAGGTTTGCTTTGCAAAATTAGATGCTTACTATTTTATTTGCAGGTAAAGAGGAAAGCTCATAATCCCTTGCAGAGTAGACTCCACAAGCTATTTTATTTATAATATGGAGGACTTACTCCAAGTTAACCATTATGATAAGATGATAATCAATAGCAGAATCTGGACATTAGCTATTGAACAAATAGTTTACAAGTTTCTAGTTGTTGGAGGGTCAACCTAGAAGTTACAGTGTGCAGCCTTAACATTAGATACTTCCTCGTTTGTAGTACTAACAATGCTGTGGTAGCCATACCTCCGGCCCGTCATTTTTGTTGGTTATTTTGGAGGTTGAATGTTTGGGAATTTTCTATCTGGGCTAGCTTTGCATACAACCCAGGTTTCATTTTCTTGATAACTAGAATTATAGGTATGAGCCACTGGTGGTTCCCAGCTTCCTTCATTTTTTATATCTTAGACTGACTATGTGGAATTACTTTCATTTAAAGAATATCTGGTGAGAATGTTTGGAAATACTTGGTGCCTGATAATATATTTCACCTTCATTGTGTAAGGATTTTTGATTGGATAGAGAATCCCAGAATCAGTTAATAATATTTGAGAATATACCTGTCTTGTGTTTTTTTCCTGTGTTTGCTTTTGAGGTGATTGCCTTTTTACTCAGTGTAAGCTTCGTTTATCTGATAGAATTTCTAGAATTCCCTGAACTTGTAGCACTTCTGAAATTTTTTTTTCTTTCTTTTTGATTGGTCTTGGGACTTGAACTCTTGAGCCCTGGACACTGTCCCTGAGCTCTTAAGCTCAAAGCTATGGTGGTACCCTCTTGAGCCACAGTACCACTTCTGGTTTTCTAGTGGGTAATTGGAACCTCATGTTCTTTAGTGCCTGGGCTGGCTTTGAATCTTGGTCCTTAGATCTCAGCCTCCTAAGTAGCTAGGATTACAGGTGTGAACCACTGACACCCTGCACTTCTGGGAAATTCTTAACTATTAATTTCTCTAAATATTCTATCCTGTTGTCCTCCACTTCTAGAACTTGTATAAGGACTCTTGTATTCTCAAGTGTCTATTTCAATATTTTCTCTTAAGTCTCTTGCCATTCTTTGGGGTATTTCTTACAAACTTCTTTCTAGTTCCCTTAATTCTCTTTTCAGCAGTTTCTCATCCTTTTTGCCAGCCTAGTTTGATGTCAGTTGCTTCTATACTAGAGTTTGAACTCAGTACTTGAGTCTGTATACCTCAGCTTTGATGTTTATTGTTTCTGTAAGCTTTGTTCTTTTCCAAATGTTGCTGTATCTTTAAATGTGTGTCCCTTTTGCATATACTGTTTCTTCCTGCCTGTTTTCTCTTCTACTTTTCCTCCCAAAGCATTGAGGTTAGGACTTCATGCATGCTAGACATGCCCTTTACTACTGAGCTGTACTCATAGTCCCAGACATTGAATTTTCAGGCTTAGTAAGCCTGAATCTCCTTTGACCTTTGTCTAGTCTTTTTGACGCTACCCAAGTCTTTGTAGGACTAATTTCTGCTGAATTTTCTTTTTGTTTTTGATGGTTACTTTGATGATTATGAGTCACTTGAGGTCAAGATAAAGCGCCTTTCACTTATATTTAGATGTTCATGTGTCTCCAAACCTAGCAGAGGCACCTGAAGCCATAGGTTAATGGCCAGGGAGAGTGGGGGGAACATAGATTTGTGCATATATTCATGGGGTATGCTCCTTTGAGTTAAGTACAATGAGAGATTCCTTCCCTCACCTTTTTTGTAGATGATGAAATAGGGTCAGTAGTTTGTCTGCTTCAAAGCATATAAGGAAAAGATCTTATTTAGCCAGAAATGGAAGGTTGAAGTAGGCATATATAACACTGCAGATCATTATCTTGGATCTTACAAGGAAAAGAAATTGGATTTTTAAGACTTTAAAACTAAGGGTAGTCTATTTATGAACATGTTAAAAGGGCACAAAGGTCTGAATTTGGAAGTTTGGATATACTTTTCCTTTTATTTTTCACCATTGCTGAGACACTTGAGTACTGAATAAAGCAGCAAATTCCAAAATGATACTGAATTAAATTTCTGTGTATTAGAAAGCCATGTAATGAAAAATGAAAAAATAAGTTCTCATTTCTTCCCAGTGTTATGTTTCTATTTCATTTTTCTAGAAGGACTGTGGTGTCAGTGCTAGTGTATATGATTAGCATGTACAAGGCCCTGGGTCCAAACAGCATGAAAAAGTAGGTGTGTGTATGTATGTAAGATTTTATTCATAAGAAAGTATGTACACATATATAAAAGTATGCATATAACTTGCCTCAGTTTACCTGTCAGCTCTGAAAGCTGCTACTCCCCCCACCCCTACTTGGTGCTGCTGGGATTTGAACTCTGCCTGGAGCTTGCTAATGGACCTGTATTGCTGAGCTACACCTACAGTCTTTTTTTTTTTGCCAGTCCTGGGGCTTGAACTCAGTCCTGGGGCTTGTCCTTGGGCTTTCTCAAGGCTGGAGCTCTACCACTTGAGTCATAGCACCACTTCTGGCTTTTTCTATATATTTAGTACTGAGGAATGAACCTGGGTCTGCATGCTAGGCAGGCACTCTTAGCACTAGGCCAAACTCCTAGCCTACAGTCCTTTTTTATACCGGCTATTTTGAAATAAAATTTGCTCCCTTCTCCAGTATGCTGTTGAAGTGATCACTGGTTTATGCTTACTATAAAGCTTTTATAAGCCCTTTTTAGGCCCTGACTAGTCTCAGAGTGTGACCTTCCCTATTACAGGCATGAGCAATTGGTAAGGCCCTGAGAGCTGCTTTATTTTTTACTGCAAAACATTCTGTTGTGTGCATATGCCATAAAAATAATGTTATGTGGACTAACTTGAAAAATACAATATAGCAGAAGCAGATGAAATTCCTATTATATCATGAGTCTTGGTCTTCAGTTGGGGTACACTTTGGGTTGCACAAAATTATATAGTGGAGTTATCTTTGATGGAAAGAGAGAACTTCATAGTGTTTACTGTCTAATAATGGCTAGAATGTGAGGTTGGAGATGGTATCCTAAAGAGTATAACATTGAACTTGAGAGATAAAGAATCAGTACAGCTTGTTTGCAAGAGTTTTAGCACAGTTTCTTTTAGATGAACACGCAACAGCAAATGCTTTAAATCTTTTAAAAGTCTTTTTGATGATGCAAACTCTTAATATGGTGTTGTCCTTTTTAAGCCTTTTGTTTAGTGTATATTGTACACAAACGAGTTATGTCATTTTCATACTCAAAAAATATACTTTAATCTCACTTAGCTCTCCTCCCCCCACTTCCCACTCCCCCTCCCCCGGAATTTTTCTTTTTCCTCTTAGTAGAGGGTCTTGCTTAGCCCAGGCTGACCTCAAACTGGCAATCTTCCTCTCTCAGCCTCTTGAGTACTAAGATAATAGGTATTTACCACCATACTCGGCAAGAGACAAGTTTTGTTTGGTTTTATTTTTATTTTTTTGTGTGGTGCTGGGGATCAAACCCAAAGGTCTCACACAGGGGCTGCATCCCTAGTTTGTGTATAACAGTCTGACAAGTGAAGACCAAGACAACATGATTAGGCTTGTTAAGCTTTGTTAATCTTTCCTGAAAAGTTAGTTAAACAACTTAGCCAGATTTAAGAATGTATATTCACATTTTTTCCTGCATTGGAAGAAAATCCTTGATGGCTTGGATTTCTTTGGAAACTTTAGATTTTATATAGTATTCATAATTTTATAAGTGCTGTTTAGTTGTCTAGTATTCATAGAGTAACCAGTATTACCAGAAGCAAATGGAAAGTAGAAAGAGTACATACAGATAGATAGAAAATAGAAAATAGTACATTATACTTTAGACTACAACAGAATAATTTCTTATAGAGGTTTGATACTTTTCCCAAGCATTACTATTAAAACATACTAAAATCAGCACCTTAATTCTCTGGACATCAGGTAGACCTTATTTCAAAAACAAGCTGGTGGGCTAGGCGCATGGCCTAGAGTGCTTGCCTAGCATGCATGAAGCCCTGGGTTTGTTTCTTTGTAACACATACACAGAAAAGGGCTGGTAGTGGTGCAGTGGCTCAAGTGGTAGAATGCTAGCCTTTAGAAAGCTCAAGGACAGCAGTGCCCAGGCCCTGAGGTCAAGCATTAGGGCTGGCAAAAAATATATAAAAAAAGCTGATTGTTGGGCACAGTGGATCTTGTCTGTTATCCCAGCAACTGGGGACACTGAGATGTGAGACTCAGTCAGTAGAAAGCTGAGTATACTGGAGGGCACCTGTCATTTCAGCTTGATGCCCTATTCAAAAAATACTGAAAGCAATAAGTGCTAGAAGCATGATCAAAGTGGTAGAGTACCTGCCCTGACTTCATATCCCAGTTACCAAAGCAAAACAAAAAGCTTGGTATATGTTGCCTTTGATCCTAGCTTCTCTGGAGGCAGAAGTGGGAGGATTGGGGTTCCAGGCACAGTCTATATCTGAAAACAAATTTAAAAGGCAGAAGGACTGGGTGGGTGTAGCACAGTGGTAGTACTAGGGGGAAAAAACCCTAACTCTCTTAAGTAATAAACACTACACATTGACATAGGGGATACCTGTAAAATTTTGCCAGTCTACACTAAGGCTTTATTTTTAGATTTAAGAGGTTTTATTTGCATGAATTATGCAAATAATATGCTATTTACATTTCTACACATAGTATACTTTGGTTAAATTCGCCCTGTATTAATAGTGTCTTAGTAACTCCCTTTCTTCCTCTTTACCTATTTTTTAAAAATTAGTTTTGTTATATTTTACATATCAAAAGATTTTTAGTAATCTGTGGATTGCTTAACCATTTTTCTATCTGAATATAATACATTTAATCTTAATTTTCTTTTTTCTCTATTTGGTTGTGCTTTGTTTTGCTTAGGATTTTTGAGATGTAGGATTCCTGGGACTTGGCTGTGTAACCCAGGTTGATCTTAAACTTGTAATGCTTTTGTCTTAGCCTTCAACGTGCTGGGGTTGAGGGTTTTACCATTATATCTGAGGGTTTATTTAATTTTTTTTCTTTTTTCTTTTTTTGGGCCAGTTCTGGGCTTTAGCTCAGGGCCTGAGCACTGTCCTTGGACTTTCTCAAGGCTAGAATTCTGCCACTTAGCCACAGCACCACTTCTGGCTTTTTCTATGTATGTGGTGACAAGGATCTTAGTGCATGCTAGGCAAGCACTCTACCACTAGGCCAAATTCCTGGCCCTATTTAATTTGTTTTCTAAGAATTATTTTCTGTTCTAGTCTAGTAGGAAGGAACTTAGGACTTGTGATAATTCCAATAAATTTATTTTGACCTGGGAATCAAGTGTTGCTGCTGACAGTATTGTCCATATACCCAGCAGAAGCTAAGGGCTCATTGAAAGGACATGAGGAAGAAAGGACAGACTTTATGAAGGTTGAAATATCCTAGGCTTTATTAATTGCAAAATAGTTTCAAGAACTGACATTTCAGATGGGGATTACTAGGCCTCTTATTTTTGAAGATCCCTTGGGAAGTGGTGCTGTGGCTCAAAGTTGTAGAGTATAACACTATCCTTGAGCAATAGAGCTCAGACAGCACCCAGGCCTTGAATTCAAGCTCCATGACTGACCAGGGGATGTAGACGAGAGACCTCGGGGCATTATATAACTAGGTTTCCTCCCCCCTATCCCCAATTCTGGGTCTTAAACTCAGGGCTTAGCCACTTGAGCCACTGCCTGACTTCCAGCTTTTTCTGAGTAGTCTATTAGAAATGTCTAACTGACTTTTCTGCCCAGGCTATACGGTTCTGCATTTTTTAAATATGAATTTGATTAAAAACGCTGTTAAAAGTGAATTTGTGGGGGCTAGTGGTAGAGTGCTTGCCTAACATGCACAAAGACTCAGGTTCGATTCTTTGGTACCACATACATAGAAAAAAGGTGGAAGTGGTGCTGTAGCTCAAGTGGTAGAGCTCTAGCTTTGAGAAAGCCCCAGGACTGGCAAAAAAAAAAAAAAAAAAAAGTGAATTTGTTCTGCCTTGCTAAGTAGCCAAAGAAGCTAAGCAAAAATTGTTCATAATTGTTGTAAGAATTAGAATTTTAATTCTTTAAAACAGCCTTCTCTATAATTGTACAAACAATGGATTGTTAACAACAGTGTTATTAGCAGTCTAAAAGCCTAGTATACTGTTCTGGAAAAATTATTTTGGTAACTAATAGTTTTCTATGTTCCATTATATATATATTTTTTAAAGCACTGATACTATTTTAAAGGAAACACTGGGAGTGGGGATTTAGGTTAGTGGCAGTACTTCTCTGAATTTGAGTCGATAGGACATCAGAAAAGAAAGGCAGCACAAAATAAGAAATAAGCATATACATTGTATGTACTTTTTGGGATAGTGTTCAATGTATGGATTGAAGAGTTTTGGTGTCAACATTTTTTTAAAAATTGGTTTTAAGTAAATAATGCACTTTGTTTAACACTGATTTTTTTTTTTTTTTGGTAGATATTTGGAGTTCTTCCAACATGGCAGACGTTGACAAGTAAGTGGATGACAGTATTTTGTTTTTTTTTTTTTTTTTAGAGATTTGGTTATCTCTTCCTGTAGTTTGGTTATTATTATGATATAATTTGTATGGTATACTTAGATTTACCAGTCCTTGGTCAGTATATATTCTTGGGAAAATGATGCTAAGCAGAGAACATACATAACTTCCAAAACCTACCATATATATGTTTTCCCCAAAGATTTTCTGCTTACATTGTAATGTGTTTTAACTATAGAAGATATATAAAATGTATATGTAGAGAATATAACATTGACTAAGTACTTCCATACAAGTTTTAAAAGAACATTAATAAAAGCCTATATAAAAGCCTTTTGTACCCCTCAGTTGCATTCTCTGTTTTCCAGAGAAGAAGGCACTAATGTAATGAATTTATTTTTCTACCTACAAATTTTTAATCAGTATTTAATTTGAGGATCTGAATACCAAACAAACCTAGCTGTGGAAAGCAGTTAAATCTTTAGTTACTATTGTCACTGTTTAGTTGAAGGCTCCAATGTAGTACAATAAAAACCAAAGAGACAGTCTTGGTTATAGTCAGAACTATCCCAATAGTGTTAATGTCAAGTGTATCATGAAGCAGGTAAAATGTGGTGCATTATTCATGTGGTAGGATTGTTGTGAGGATGAATGTCTTACAGAATATGACTAGGGAATATGGGATGAGCTCCATATTACTTTAACGACACTGTAGTCTACTAACTCTAGCAAATGGCAGAGATTGGAACAGTGAAAACAGATCACTTGGGATTAAGCAGGGATGATGAGAATCACCCATTACCTGATTATGTATCAGGGTATGGGATGAGAATTTGGGTCAGTGTTCTCTTGCATGTATTTTGTCTTTAGCCTATGAGTGGCTGAAGACATTTTAATTATATCGTCTGAGTCACTGCTCATTTGGATTCCTCAGCCTTGACCTGCAAAACTGTCCTTGTGGTTCCTTTTGTTTTGGGTTTGTTATCTTATTTTTTGCTCATGGCTGGCACCTACCACTTGCCACACCTCTATTTCCCTTCTTAAAAGAGAAGGAAAATAAATGGTTTTAGCATTGCATAACTGGAAATGACTGCTATCATTGACAGTTGGGTCTAAACTTTAAGGCATAGGAATTGTGGTTTTGTGAATGTAGTGCTCCTTTGTCACCGTCCCATGCTGCTGTTGAGATTCAGTGATAAGTTTTGCTCATTTGTGATGATGTGTACATATGTGAAAAACCACTTTTTTTTCCCCTGGAAGCTGCTCTTTTGTCTTCAGATTTTTCCTTTTGGTCTTAAAAAAAAAAAACAAAACAAACCCCAAACCTGGGTTAGGCATTTAGAAGTGTTCTCGTCTCACTCTTGAAATTCAGGAGCTTTATTTCTAGGAAATATCCTCGACTAACTTTTTGCTTATTTCTGTTTTCTTTTTCTGCTGCTTCTGTTGGTCTTTTCTCTAATTATATTTTTCCCAAGTTTCTCTCCATGCTCTTTCTAGGCAAAGCTTTAGAAAACTTAATTTCCACTCTTGAGTTTTAAAACCTCCTGATTTGGTTTCTTAAGAATATTTTTGCTCTGTGTACCTGTTTTGTTTTGTTTTTTTACATAGCATCCTGTTCTGTTTAATTGACTATGATAGATTGCATTTGGATGTTTCTTTTCTCTATATAGTGTTTACTCCTTCAGTTTTCTTTTATCTACATTTTATTCCCAGTGGAAAACATTTTCCTCAAATACTTGACTCATTAAGATAGGCATTAAGTTGGGTATGGTTACATATATGTGTATAGTCCCAGAGGACCAGGAGTTCTAGGCCACCCAGTTTGTGAGACTAAGACAAGGGGGCGGGGGTGACTGGCTGCGTTGAGTGGAAGGGTTTAGGGAGAGAAAGGCAGTTGGTTGAGACTTTTATTGTAAAACTTGAGGGTGGTAGAGAGGCTTGTTAATTGGAAATTTTAGTGTAGGATCATGGGTGGATATTTTTGGGAATGTCAGAAAAATAATTTCCTTTTTCTTAGGCTGCTCCCATTCTTCTGTGAATAGGACTGAATGCAGATCTGGCTTCCAGTGTTGTAGGGGCCACGTTAGAAGAGAGAAGCTAGGAATGGTTCTCTTCATTCAAAATTCTGTTCCACACATAGCCAATCATGTGTCTTACTTAGGTACTCTAGATTATGTTTGGTTCTGAATTTTCTCCTCACAGAAAGAACTGCCATTTATCTGCTAGGATTGAAGATATTGAGGATTTAACTATTTTTCACTCTTTTTTGGGGGGAGGGTCGGTCATGGGGCAAGAACCTCTCTGGTCTGGGTGCTCTTCAGCTCAAGGGTACCATCCTACCCCTTGAGCCACAGTGCCACTTGCAGTTTTCTAGTGGTTAATTAATAAGAGTCTCAGGGACTTTAGTGCCCCAGTTTGTTTTAAACTGTGATCTTCAGATCTCCACCTCCTGAGTAGCTAGGATTAAAGGCATAAGGCATTAGCCACTGCACCTGGCACTGTTTTTACTTTTTACATTAGATGTCTTCATCCTTTTTTTTTGGCCAGTCCTAGGGTTTGAACTCAGGTTGAGCCCTAGTACTTGAGCCACAGCGCCACTCCTGGCTTTTTCTGTATATGTGGAACCTGGATCTTTGTGTGGTACTCTACCACTAGGCCAAACTCCTGACCCCTATGTCTTCATTTTTAATAGCCCTAGGAATGCAAGTTTCCCTCCTCCCCTTCAGAATTGGGGTTTGAATTTAGACATTATGCTCTGTCACTTGAGCCATGCCTTTAGCCTGGCTTTTTTTCTTTTTCTTTTTTTCCCCTTAGAGTCTCTCTACCACCCACCCCTCAGGCTGGTTTTGAACTGAAAGCCTCCAGATCTTAGTTTCTTAAGTAGCTAATGTGTATAGTCACAAGCAATTAGTGCCTGGCCCTACTACTAGTTCTCCTTTCTAGGTCATTTTGGGCTATCTTCAGTTTTTTCTCTTGCTTGACTAGATTTCAGTTCTCCTATGAAGTTTATTATCCTTTGCCACTTTCGTTCTTCTAGCCTTGCTGTATATTGCTTGTTAAAAATGTTATGTCATTCTAGTAGAGATTTTGGAAGGATTAAAATCAGATGAGTTTATATATCATCCTGCAGTCTTAGTGGAAATATTTTAGATATGTTGGGCCATGTGGTTTTTTTGTAACTACTTAACTACTTGTAAAACACGAAAGTAACCATAAATAGATATACACAAATGAATTAGTATACTTGTATACCAGTTAGAATTTTATTTATAGAAATACCTACAGGCCTTTTGTATCAAGGTTTTGCTCTGGGGGGAAGGGAAATGGGGACCAAGACATGTGAAAGGGTATCAATATATGGGAATTAATGCACCATCTATCTGGCAAATAACATGTAACCCTTCTATTAATTACAATAAAATATAAGAAAAAAAAAAGAAATACCTACAGGCTGAGTTTGGCCATGTGGCATAGCCACCTGTTTTTAAAATTGTAAGGTGTTCAGTAAATGCTAAAGGATGTTGAAGGACTTTCTCATATTATCTTTAGCCATGAATCTTAACTTTGAATATATAGCATATAGTGAGCCAAAGGTACTCTAGAAGTAATCTGCATCATTTTTAAAGGCTGGATTTCTTTTCTAGTTGTTAGAAACCTAAACTTTACTAGCTTAATACTTTTTCTGTACTTGTTTCTGTATGGAAGTTAAATTTTAAAGGTCATTTAAACATAAAAATAAATTTCTAGTTCTTATGTTGAAATATATGGTAAAGCCAGGTGCTTTACACCTATAATCTCAGGACTGGGAAGACCTAAACAGCAGGATTGTGAGTTCAAGGCCAGTCCAGGTGGCATGACCTAGCAGCTGTCAAAAACTTAAGTTATCCTTATCCTCTCTTCTTTTTTTTTTGGTTGATGATGGGGCTTGAACTGTGGGCCTAGGTTCTGTCAGCTCAAGGCTAGCCCTCTACCTCTTGAGCCACAGTGCCACTTTTGGTTTTCTGGTGGTTAATTGGAGATAAGAGTCTCACGGACTTTTGTGCCCAGGCTGACTTTGAACCGTGATACTCAGATCTCTGCCCACTGGAGTACCTAGGGTTGCATACCTGAGCCACCAGTACTTGTCCCTTATCCTCTTTTCTAATACAGATGTAATCTTATCTTCAAAGACTGTAGTTTTGGTGATTCTTAAGACTTTAGGGAATACTGCCTTCTTTTTGCCTTATTAGTATTACCGTCCTCCTGGCTTTGCCCTAAGCAAGAAGTATGCTCAAAGATCTTAGTATTTGTTGTGCATTTTCACTGTGAAATGAAGGGAAAGCAAAGTTCAAAGATAGTGAGTGCAGGCAGCTGTGGTTGCACAGTTATCAGGAATTCAGGATCCACTGTCTTTCCTGACTTCATCCTTGGTTTGGGTGCTTGCTTTTGTCCTGGTTTGGTCTAGGGTGGTTTCTGAAGGTGTAGCTACATCACATCCCTGTTCTAGGTGGAAGGGAAGAAGGGAACAAGATGTTTTAAGATTCTTCCTCTAAGTTCTATGCTACCTCTGCTTTTTAAATTTCATTGTCAAAACATAGCCAGATAGTCAAATCAAGCTGCAAATTTAGGTTAGGAAATGTAGACTTCAACCTGGGTGTTTTGCTAAGAAGCAAGAATGGAATAAATGGATATTAGGTTGAAAACAGTTTTCATGAGGTCACATTTCTTTGACCTATCAAACCATATTTTTAAAGTTTGAATTACAAATTTTGTATTTGGCTAGATGCTTTTAAATCAATAGTTTAGCACTCCAGTTAGTACTTATCTGCTTTTGAAATTCCTATCATTGAAAGAGGCATATTGATGTAGAAAATGAATTTAAGTTTTTTCTGTAATTTTTTATTGTAATGGTTTGTTTGAACTGTGGTGTGATACTATGATATTGTAGCAAAGAACAGTCTGAACTTGATCAAGATTTGGATGATGTTGAAGAAGTAGAAGAAGAAGAAACTGGTGAAGAAACAAAACTCAAAGGTATTTGTTTTAAATTACTTCAGGAGCCAGTGGTTGCTGGCATATGTCTCTTAGAGAAGAATAATAAGTACTATTCACTTGAATCATGGTCCTTTGTCTACTGGCCGATACCTTGAGTTTGGTTAGCTATGTTTATAGGAGAGAAGAGAGGAAGAGGTGTAAGGAAGTGTAGGTATGGATATAATGACTTATCAGAAGCTTCCACTGCCAGAGTGATAGGATGGAGCTGTGTTCAGCATTGATTTTTACCTGAATTTGGAGACATTCCAGGGGCTGTTTAACAATATAAGTGTATACCATCTAAAAACATAATATCTTTGTCTTTATCCCAAGGCTAAAACTGCACTGTACTTGAAGTTTTCTGATACATGTTGTCTGCTTTCAAGTAACTCACAAGCTTAGGCAGGCATCTGAATGAAGCTTTGAGCTTCCCAGTTACAAGTTGGGAGAAACACAGTGTAGTAGGAATAGAAAGGATACAGTTCATAGTGGTTGTGGCAATGGCCTTTAGAATGCTCTGTCATTGGGATCAGAACATTGGGTTTTCCTAGAGTACATTTTGTTTAGCTTACTTTGTCCATTTTATTCACTGTAGCAGGATTATATGGGCAAGTTAGGGAAACTTCATGATTGGATTTCCTATGAACAATATAGTACATTTTCATATAAAATCCTTTTGATGCCCCCCCCCCTTTTTTTTTTAAAGCGCGTCAGCTGACTGTTCAGATGATGCAAAATCCTCAGATTCTTGCAGCCCTTCAAGAAAGACTTGATGGTCTGGTAGACACACCAACAGGATACATTGAAAGGTACAAGTTCTCTTTTCCATCCTCCTTGTTTATCTTTCTATAGTCAGCATTTCAGGTGTATTTTTAGATATCATTATGTGTGTAACAGTGGAAACCTAATGTCTATTAAAATCTAGTGTAGGATTATGGGGTGTTTAGAATTTTGCTTAGTACCACTTATTTCTATAGTTCATCTTCTAAAGTTTTATTTTAATTCAAGGCCATCTAAAATATATTAATCTTAACCATTCCTAAGATTTGTTAAGAAGTTTGTTTGAAAAATACAGAATATGCAGAAGTGCAGGTTTCTTATTTCCTTTGTGACACAAGTCAATAATACCCTGAGTATCTTGTTCAGCTTTTAACTCTGATTTTTTTTATTTCAAGATTGATTCAGGTTAACTGAATCTACACATATCTGTACTAGCCTCTGAATGTTTCCTGGCCGCATAGGAAGCATTTTCCACTGTGTTTTACTATCTTCTTTTGCTTTGATGAATTCCTGTCTCCATCTATACGTATTCTTTCGCAATGGACAGCCTTGTGCATATATCTTAAGGAACTGTAAGAATTCTAGAAGGGTGTACCCAATAGGATTTTTAATGTAGGCTATGCAGGCTTTAAAGTATTTCCACCCTGACTTCCTGAAGTGGTGTATGGTGTGCCTAAAGGTTGCTTTAGTTTTGTGTCTGCCATTGGTGTCGTCCATCTTTGTGGGCCTTGCTTTTTCATTTTTTAACCAATCTAGAAGTTATGTCCTTATTTTATTTGTATTTTCTGATTTCTGATGAACCTTGGGCTTCTTTTCATAAAACTTGTGACCTTTGTGGTTGCCATTTGTACCTTTCTTCTATTTTCTTAGTGGAATTACTGTCTTCATGGTTTTCAGGATTCCTTTTGTGTTCCATATGTTATTCTTTTACCAGCATTTAGTTCGTCATTTCTATGACTTTTTCCGTAGACTTGTCCATTAAATCCTTTACATGTTAACAAGTTTATTTTCTACTGGCTTCTGTTTGGGAAATTGTTTAGGAAATCCTTCCTCTTTCTGTCTGCATTTTTCCATTGACTATTAAGTAGTTTTTTTTTTACATTTAAGTCTTAATCCTTCATTCCATCTTTGTAATCGGTATAGGTAAACATCTGGCACCTTCTCCATCCCCCTCGTTTTGCAGTTACTTTTCATTTAGTAACTATAAGCCCCCTCCATTTATGTATGTCCTTTATTGCATATCAGCAGATAGACACAAGATTTTGTCTCTGAGCATAGGTCTTCTAGTTTGTTGGTCTTTTTTGTCATTGTTAAGATTAATTACTTGACTTTGCATCATGTCTTTATCTGACAAGGTAAACTTTTTATTTTCCCATCTCCAAATATAATCTATATTTTTGGGTCATGTTTGTTTTTTGTCTATTTTTTCAGTGTTGCACTTCACTGTAGTTATTAGTATAGTTATTAATATTTGGCAGGATGAGATGCTTTCTTTCATACTTGCCTACCCTAAGCATGAATCCAAGGTTGGCCTAGTCAGACCCGTATCTCATGCAATGTATTTAGGTTTCATACTCATTAACATCTGAGCCATGCTTTTACCCCATACAAAATTTAAAAGCACTGAAACTGAATTCAATAAGGGTATCTTTTTAATATATTTATCTTGTTCATATATTTATACCTAAATTCTTCTGTGCCTTATATAGTTTTACATGTCTTTTTTTTTTTTTTTTGGGTCAGCCCTGGGGCTTGAACTTAGAGCCTGAGCACTGTCCTTGTACTGGTCTTTGTGCATGCTAGGTGAGCACTCTTATCACGTTCCAGGCCCCTAGTTCTAGATTTCTTAATAGAATATTGGTTACATTTATTATCTGTATTTTAGATGTGGTATTATTGCTGTGTGAATTGTATTCTATTAATTTTGATTTTCTGTTAATGGCATGCGGAAGAGGACTGCTGAATTGTTTTTGTTTTTTTTGTAGCCAGTCCTGGGGCTTGAACTTGGGGCCTAGGCACTGGCCTTGGGACATTTTTTGCTCAAGGCTAGTGTTCTGCCACTTGAATGAGCCACAGCAGTATTCCCAGATTTTTCTGTGTATGTAGTACTAGGGAATCAAACCCAGAGCTTTGTGCATGCTAGGTGAACACATTACTACTAGCCCAGGCTCTCAGCCCCTGATTTTTTTTTTTTTGTCAGTCTTTATTATAAAGAAGGGTTACAGTTACATAAGTTAGTCAAAGAGTATGTTTCCTTTTGGATAATATCATCACTTCCCTCATTTGTTAAGTGTAGAATGAAAATGAAAATGATGATGAGAGAATTGGTAACAAGGAACATAAATGCAAAAAAGAGGGATAGATAGGAGGGATTGGTAAAAGTCATGAAAGAAGTATAAACAGGCTATACTAAAGGGGTAAATAAAGACCCAAAAGTATTATATATCCTTTGACAATCTTTGCCCACCAATATCCTCTTCTGTTAGGGTCCTTCTTGGATGTCTACGAGGGGGATAAAATGGCGATGGAGCCCACGAAAAATCCCAGGAACACAGACTCCTGTGTTCCGGAGACCAGACTCTGGGTGCAGATCTAACTTTTACTTTAGAAAACGTTCTCACTAAAGTACAGATCGAGCCGTGGCAGTTGTTGGGTCTTTCCCAAATGCCACTGTCAGTCAATGGTGTCCTGAGACACACACCAGCCCCTGATCGAGGCAGGAGGGGCCAGGAGCCCTCTGGCTCCAGACTGCTTGCCTCACTGAGTGTCCAGCACAGAGTCACAGAAGCACAGATGGCAAGCAGCCTGGGCTCCTATGCCACTAGCTAGGAGTCCCCAGGGTTCTCTCTTTTTCTTTATTTATGGACACTCATAACGGAATGTAGGGTGGGGCCCAAATGGTGCACAAAGACATTAGCTGGATGGCATCTAGGCAAGCCTGGATAAACTCAACCAACTTAGCTAAAGCAAACATGGGTCCTGCTTCTGTGGAAATGAGCTTGGTGGGCCAAAGAGGACTAGGGCTAGGTGGGTTTCAGATAGGATTGGGGTAAACGGGAATCAAAGCCCCCATGTCTTCCCCAGGGAAGACAATAGGGTTGCTCTTCCTCTGATTGTATTGTTCATAATTATAAGCCCCTGATTTTTTAAAAGTTGATCCTGTACATGAAGGTTGAGATCTAATTTAAATTATATTTTTTAACCTTCATGAGGACCTTGATTTTCAATATCTTGGTTTTCAGATAAGAAAACCATTCACCAGAAAGAATAAGGAAGGGAGGGGAAAGCTTGTAAGAGCAAAGGGCTTACTGTTTAGCTAATGCTGACACTGTAGTATGGAAAAAGACACTTGTGCTGACTGTAAACAAATGATCCATTGGAATTCAAGCTATAGCTCTTGATGAAAAGGAGAGAATAAAGTTCTATAAGCCTGAAATAAAAAAAAAAGTTGATCCTGTAACTTTGCTAAAATATGGGGTATGGCAGTTTTAGCTCTCATCTCTCACATTATACCACATTGCATTTTTGTCTTTAAAGCATAATCTAGGAGTTTAGTATTTCATTAAACATTAGCATTAAAAAGACAGGTTATCTTTGACTTAGTCATTTTGGAAGTGAAAATAAAATTGACCTCATTAAATCCACTGCCTTCTTTTGTGTTTTTGCACTGAGGATCAAACACAGAATCTTTCCTGTCTTAGGCATTGTGCTACACCTCTTTGTTAGGGTCCAGTCCCCCAATATTAGGGTCCGTGATCAAAGCGGAAGTTAATAGAGTTTTATTCCACACCTAGCATTGAGAATCATACTGACCGTTCAGGGCCATCTCTAAGATGTGAGTGAGAGAGAGACCCTGCCTAATCTTACAGGCTATTTTTATAGGCCATCAGCCATGTGGTTGGGCTTGGTCATACACAGGTGGCCAATGGAATCTCATCATACTTGAGTGATGGCTGGGGTAGCCACTGACACCTTTGCTATTTGAACTGACCTATCAACTCATTGGCCTGTGGCGCACTGCTCCTACAACAAAGGAAAGGGAGGGAGTTTCCTGGCAGGCCAAGGGGGTAGGTGGGGGAGGAATTCTGGTAATTCCACGCCATTTAACTGCTCTTGTAATCTGAGCTGTTATCAGGGAAATGCCGATAGGGGATGGATTTTGGGGAAAGTCAAGGAAGGGGTCCCTTCACTCTTCAGTTCCAACTTTCTAAAAAGTTTCCAACTATTTTCTGGACTAGTACAAATATTCTTTTGAACTTTTTCCTTGATTATTACACAGATATGTAATACCTGTTTGGGGACAGGTGTTTTGGATATCAAAACAAGTCTTGCCTATGTGGAGTAAAAGTAATCAAGATGCATTGTTACAAAGTTATAGTTAATGGTGAATAGACTTCTCTATGCAGATGTATTCAATTATATATATATATATATATGTATGTGCCTAAAAGAGGTTAGACTTCCATTGCCAGGGAAATAAACAGCTGCTTTTACTTTTTCTTTCCCGTCTATATCATCTTATAGGAGTCACTAACTGTTCTCTGAATGTTTGGTAGAACTCTCAAAAATTTCACTGGAGAATGTCGAAGGGTTGACATTGATCAAAATGCATTGTATTCATAAAGTGTTTTCCTAAATTGTGATTCCTTTGTACAACTTTAAAATGGTGACTCCTTTGTAAAAGTTCTTTAAAAATTTGAGTTGAGATTTTGGGAGTTTGAGGCTACCATATTTATTCTAGTTGGTTTACTCAAGTTTTCTTTTCATCTAGAGATGGTGCTTTTTATTTTTTGTGCTAGTCCCATGGCTTGAACTCAGGGCTTCAGTTCTATTCCTGAACTGTTTGGCCAAGCTAGCATTTTGTAGCTTAAGCTATAGCTCCAAATCTAGTTTTTTTGGCTTTGAATCACAGTCCTCAGATTTCAGCCTCCTGTAGCTGTTGCTTAGTAGCCACTTTTGTCATTGGTATTAGCTTTTCTGCTTTTTGTTTTTCATGTTCTGTTTCCATGATTTTAGATCGCTTGGTTTTCTTTCATATTGTATGTTCTTTATATATACTCATTACCAATACCTACATTACCAATGAGTATTGGGAGAAAAATGGCGAGAATGGTCTATGCTACTATTAAGGGGGTTCAAGGGAAATGCAGTGAATGATCCTAAGTGTAATGTAAGTGATGTTAAGACTCGGTTGGGTGACAATTCTAAGCTATTATCCCGAATTACTTTGGGAGACTCAGTCACTCTTGGTTGTTTAATTCACTATACCTATATTGAAGTCGTGACTTAGTTGTATTTCATTGATTTGTGATGTTAAGAACCCTGGCATTGAGCTCTGATGAAGGATGGGGGGATGGGTGGTAATTCAAGGGGAGAGAACTTTAAAAGCAAAGCTTTTATAGTCTCTTGTAACCTGTTTTCCCTGTTATTAACGAACTCTAGCCATTTCTGCTCATCTTTTACCTCACTATACCAGTTTCAGACATTCTTACTTAGGAGAAGTAGCGGGTTATGTTTCCCTGTAGTTTTCTTTCTTGGTTCTAAAGCTTAGGTCGATTTGGGGTGAGCAGAAAAGGCCAGAAGCTCACATTACTTTCCCTCTTGAACAGAAAGGATATTGTTTTAAACTGTTAATTGTAAGAAATAGAAAGTTGATCTTGGTGGGGGTTTTTTTTGTATATATTTCTTAATGATTTTAACTTTCCAAGTAGTAAGAGAATTATTGGTTTGAAATAACTGCCACGTTGGGATTAAATCTTTTCTAAGCAGACAACTTGCTTTTAAAAAATGGGTTAATATAATAAATTTCATTTGCTTAAAAATTCAACCTTTTGGGGGGAAAAGGGGAAGAGAAGGTCTAATAAATGAACTAAGTTTATTATATTACTTAAAAAAGAAATGTTGCTGAGCACTGACTGGTGGCTTACACCTGTAATCCTAGCTACTCAGAATCACTTAAAACCCGCTCAGCAGAAAAGTCCCCATGAGACTCTTACCTCCAGTTAAACACTTGAAACAAGTGGTAGAGAGCTAGCCTTGATTAAAAGAGCTCAGAGATAGCTCCTAGGCCCTGAGTTCAAGCCCTATGACAGACAAAAAAATTAAAAAAAAAAATGCTTCCCTCTTCATAAAGCTTATCTGAAATTTCAAATTATATAGATTAAAGTAAAATTTTAGAGCATACTTTTCTAAATATGTTTTCCTTTTACACTAGGCAGTACAGGTAAAAATGTATATCAAAATAATCATTGTTTTTAACTTCATAAACTTAGGATAGCATTTTATAGTTGCAAGGTCAGCAACAATGGACTTGATGGTGTGATTTCTATTTTCTTACACTGCATATATCTATCTTGAAACTTAGTTAAATACTTTGAATGTACATGTCCATCAGATAGTATTTGCTTATCTTATTCTATAAGATATACTTATTCTTCAATTTCATGGTAAAAAAAAGAACCATTCATGTTTTACTGTAATGTTATATAACTGTCTTCTAACCTTTCAGCTTGCCTAGGGTAGTTAAAAGACGAGTGAATGCTCTTAAAAACCTTCAAGTTAAATGTGCACAGATAGAAGCCAAGTTCTATGAGGAAGTTCATGACCTTGAAAGGAAATATGCTGTTCTCTATCAGCCTCTATTTGATAAGGTAATATTTCTAAATTACCTAAAATTTGTTAGGACAAACAGTATAAATGAACTTTTAGGTGGTTTCATCCTTAAACCTCTGAAGTGGAAAGTTAGAGTTACTTGGAAAAGTGTCGTTAATAGTTATATTTGGTATTCATTTGTTAAATATGTAAGGACTCTGAATATGAAAAGCCTGAATGCCAATGTTTTTATACTTTTTTTTTCTTAAAATTATTTTAGCGATTTGAGATCATTAATGCAATTTATGAACCCACGGAAGAAGAATGTGAATGGAAGGCTGATGAGGAAGATGAAGTTTCGGTTAGTATTAACTTCATGTGTTTTTAGATTGAAAAAAAAAACCTTAGTGTTTGTCAGAATATTCACATTTTGTTGACAGGGCACACAGTGTTGTGTAATAACTAGAAACCAGGAGTATTGTTGTTTTGCTGTGTGTGTGTGTGTTGTGCTGTGCTCTTGGTTCTGGCTGGAGCTTAAACTCAGGGCCTAGGTGGTATCCCTGACTGAGCTATTTTTCTCAAGGTTAGTAGTCTACCACCTGAGCCACAACTCTATTTCTAGATTTTTAGATAGGTTATTAGAGATAAGAGTCTCATGGACTTTATTGCCTGGGCTAGCTTTGAACAGTGATCCTTAGATCTCAGCCTCTTATTATATAGCTGAGTTTACAGATATGAGCCACTGGTGTCCAATGCAATAGTGGTGTTTTATACCTAGGAAATGTTCTCTTTTTAAGATAACACAGATCAGACACTATTTAGCCAATTACCATCTGTACCCAAAATCACTTAATTTCCCCTATGTTTTATGTTATTTCATGCTCTAGGATTCATACCAGCACATTTCCTTTGAACTTCAAAATAGGCAAAGCATTGTTTCTATCTTTCAAGTGCATGGAGGCTTGTCCAGGATGATGACAGATGTGACTGATATACAAGGCTGTTAGATGACTTTGCTTCTCTAGGATTGTCATTTTAATGTTTGATAAACACAGTATGACCAGTACAGTATTTTTATTAATGCGAGAGTGAGAAGAGGACAAATGAGTTGATTGCTTCTCTGTAGCTGTGCTTGTCTTTGTTCTTACTGTTCATGAAGTATTTTTCCCCCCCTCCATAAATTTTTTTTTGGGGGGGGTGATTCATGGGGCTTGACCTCTGGCCTGGGCATTGTCCTTGAACTCTTTAGCTCAAGGCTACAGCCCTACTCTTAAGCCACAGCCCTACTTCCCATTTTCCAGTGATTAATTGGAGGTAAGAGTGTCTCAGCTTTGTATTGCCCGGGTTGGCTTTGAACCGTGATTCTCAGATCTCAGCCTCCTGAGTAGCTAGGATTACAGATTACAGGTGTGAGCCACTGCGCCTGACAAAATGTTTTTACCTATAGTTATTAGCTCTAGTGGAGTGGGTATGATTGTTATAATTTTTGATGGATTTAAGATTTGGAGTGAATAAACAGTTGTCTTTATACAGTTAGACTAGAACTTTGGTTGGAAGTTAAATTTTTCAGCAGTAATATGGACTGGAGCAAACACCTTTGGCTTTCTTGCCAAGTAGTCTACTACCTTATTTACTTTGTATTCATTTTTACTTGCAGTATATTTTTCCAATTTGAGTCTCACACTTTCCTGTAACCAGCTTCAGGCCATGAAATTCCTAGGTCCACCTCTGGCGTAGTAGTTGTTCTTACAAGCATGTGCCACTATAACTGGTAGATTTGTTTTGTTATATAAACTTAGGCCATTGCCTAAAATTTAAGAAGATGTATAAAGGTTTATTTATGAAGAGATGTTATATAGATATTCAATAATATATACTGTTGCTTATTAAGGAGGATCTGAAAGAAAAGGCCAAGATTGAAGAAGAGAAAAAGGATGAAGAAAAAGAAGACCCTAAAGGAATTCCTGAATTTTGGCTAACTGTTTTTAAGAATGTTGACTTGCTCAGTGACATGGTTCAGGTAATTTTAAAAACACTGGTTTACCTAAAAGGGTAAAATCTTATATGGCTAGGATAATTAGTTTATTCAGTGTTGATTCCTGAGAAGCTATTTGTTTTCAAGTCTCTTTAAAAGGAAAATTTATTAAAATTAAAAGTAATAATTAGATAATGAAATCACTGTTGACTGATACTTTCTCATAGCTCTTGCATTTTCTTTATGGGCTTAGTATTAGTACACTATAGAAAAATTATAGTTTTGTTTGTGCTATGTCTCAAAATATCCTTTCAGTCTGAAATTGGTCTAAACTAATCCAGGGAAAATAGGCATTTAGAAGAATACTATAATGATGTTTGCTCATTCATAGTTTTCTTGTTATCTGGAACACAAAGACCAGATGGCAGTTCTTTGCGAAGCTTAGCATCAAGTATTTTCTTGAGCTTCTACCATCGATCTGTGTTACTAATAGTTACTGCCCTGCCTTTTGATTGTTGGAAGTTTCATCAAGAGAAACAAACATTCCCAATATGACTTTTAGTGCATTTCTACTGTAGTAAAATAGAAAATGAGCAGGAAATGCTTTTAAGTCATGCTTTTTTGACTTGGTTGTTTATTATTCACACTACTAGCCTGTAATGATTCAGCTCTTGGTCTAGTTACTTTGTCTATACCAGTGGCAGTAGAAACCACAATGTGGAATAGCTTTAGTGTAAGCTATTAACAGGAGAAGTAAGAGTTGTTACGTATAATTTTGTGAAGATAGATATTGGTCATCTAGTATTTGCGGTATCTGAGCACTGACACTAAAATGGCATGTTTAATAGTTTTTTGTTGTTATTGTTTGTTTTTGAAGGAACATGATGAGCCTATTCTGAAGCACTTGAAAGATATCAAAGTGAAGTTCTCAGATGCTGGCCAGCCTATGGTAAAAGAACTTTGAGCTATTTAAACATGTATCATGTATATTTTTAATATTACATGAATGAAAAAATTGAAAATAGATAGCATTTAAAGGTTAGTGATGGAAGTACAAAAGAACTATAACTAATATGCTTACCTGTAGGACATAGTTGGATGTTGCTACTTGTGATGCTATAATTCCGTTTCTTTGTGAACTTAAAGCTATTTTAAACTTGTAATTCTTAATCAATCTAATGTGGACAAAAATTACTGGCAAGTGGGTGCTCGTGGTTCATCATCTATAATCCTAGCTACTCAGGCAGCTAAGATCAGAGGATCATTGTTTGAAGCCAGCTGAGGCAGGAAAGTGAGACTTGCCTACAGTTCAGCATCAAAATGCCAGAAGTGATGCTGTGATTAATGGTATAGTGCTAGCTTTAAGCAAAATAGTTTAATGATAGTGCTCAGGCCCTGAGCACAAGCCTCGGGACCAGCATACCTCCTCCCCAAAAGGTATCAAGGAAGTAAATGCTTAAACTTTAAAAACACCTGGAGGTTGCAGAAAGCCGCTGTTAGAGATATCTTCCTACGCATCTGTGAGGAGAGGTCAACTTCTTATATTGGCTATTGCCAAGATATTCTAGGCTGTTGATTCTTTCCTTGAGTCCTTTAGGTGTCAAGTTCAGGTTCTAAATTCATTTAAACTTTATAGGAAAGGTGACAGAGAAAGGGACGTGGTCGGTTTTATATAGGTGTATTTAGCCTAAATAAGAGTTGTAAACAAGATTTTGCCTTGTCCCATTGTTGATGGCTGTTTTTCAGAGTAAGAAAAAGTTAAAAAATTTTTTAT
Organism: Megascapheus bottae; assembly: GCF_031878675.1. Classification (NCBI taxonomy): domain Eukaryota; kingdom Metazoa; phylum Chordata; class Mammalia; order Rodentia; family Geomyidae; genus Megascapheus; species Megascapheus bottae. The sequence goes on along the minus strand of NC_143510.1, from coordinate 65,548,114 downwards.
TAAGGAGGGTGAACATGGTCAAAGTAGAAAAAGTTAAAATTTTATAAAAAGCAATTTACTAGTATATTGAAATGCATCATGTAAGCATTTTTAACTTACGTGCTTTTTTTTTTAGAGTTTTGTCTTAGAATTTCACTTCGAACCCAATGAATATTTCACAAATGAAGTGTTGACAAAGACATATAGGATGAGATCAGAACCAGATGATTCTGATCCTTTTTCTTTTGATGGACCAGAAATTATGGGTTGTACAGGGTGAGTTACTTGAACTACTTTGAGTGTAAGGCATTTTTGTTATACTTGGTTTATAATACTTGGTATTTCCAATGTCCTTGACATATACATATGTACATAGTTTACTTGAAATATTGTCAGACATTTGCCTAAAATTTTCTTTGGGCCAATGAGTATAACACTTTTCTTCAAAGGAGTGAATTGTTCACTTTATTATGTTTTGTTGCTAGTGGAAACATTTGTTTTAAAGTTTTGTTAGAAATAAAAATTTCCCGTTGGCAAGGTTACAGAAATCATGTGAGTCAGTTACCCACTGAAATCAAATATAACTGAAGAAAAGTAAAACAATTTAAGTGCTAAATTATTATGATAAGATATTTTCTTCTTTGTTTTGCAAGGTGCCAGATAGATTGGAAAAAAGGAAAGAATGTCACTTTGAAAACCATTAAGAAGAAGCAGAAACACAAGGGACGTGGGACAGTTCGTACTGTGACTAAAACGGTTTCCAATGACTCTTTCTTTAATTTTTTTGCCCCCCCTGAAGGTAAGTAGTGTTTGGGTATTGCTAGTTTCTTTATATGTGTCATTGGGTTCTTTTATTCACTTGAATTTCTTCTATTTTGCAGTTCCTGAGAGTGGAGATTTGGTAAGTTGATTTGGTATTTATCTAGATGGAATTAAGCTTATTCCTTAAGTAGAGTATAGGATTGTTGTAGTATTCTTCAGTCTTGGCTGGGAGTTTGGTTTAGAGATAGCGTGCTTGCCTAGCATGCACAAAGCCCTGGATTTAATTCCTTGGTACCACATACCCAGAAAATGCTGGAAGTGGTGCAGTGGCTTAAGTGATAGCGTGTTAGCCTTGGACAAAAGAAGCTTAGGGACAGTGATGGTGGTTCAAAGCCAGCCCGAGCATGAAAGTTGGTGGGACTCCTAAACTCCAATTAATACCAGAAAACCAGAAATGGTGCTGTGGCTCCAGCTCTAGCCTTGAGCTGAAGAGCTCAGGGACAGTGCTCAGGCCCAGAGTTGAAACTCCATGACCACCAAAAAAAGTATTCTTCAGTCTTTTGTGACTGTCAGCTCCCCCCCCACACCAATACTGAGAATTGAACTGACAGCCTCATAAATACTAGGCTAGTGTTCTATCACTAAGCTACAGTTCTGTTGGAAGCTTGCTATGATATGAAATACGTTTATGACTGAAAAATTGTTCCTTCAAAGTAATGTTGGTTCTGTCCCTGATAATCACTGAAATAAACAGCTAAACCAAGCTAAAAACACTTAGAAATGTTTTTGTGAAGAATTTAGTTTTTAAAAAATAAGCTTCCTTTTTTGATGTGAAAGCAGAATGTATTAAGTTCATTTATTTACTATTAAACTCCTAGAGAGTTGAGCTACATTATGATCAGAAAGTGTGTTCTAGTGGAAATAGGATTTCATGTGGTGGCTATCTATGTATATAGTATACAACTAAGAAGTAGTATCATGCAACCACAGTAGTGATATATGTTACTGTTTAAACTAGAAAAAACTGATGGATAGCCAGTTGTATTTTTTTTTTGGTGGGTTAAGTAAGGGGCTTGAACTGTGGGCTTGGGCACTGTCCCTGACCTCTTCAGCTCAAGGCTACCACCCTACCTCTGGAGCTACAGTCCCACTTTTCATTTTCTAGTGATTAATTGGAGATAAGAGTCTCACTTTCTTTAGTTCTTTATTGCCCTATTGCTCCGGTGGCTGGCTTTGAACAGCAATCCTCAAATCTCAGCCTCCTGAGAAGCTAGGATTACAGGTGTGTGCCATTGAGCCCAGCTCAGTTACAATTTTCATTTACCACAATTTTTCTTAGTATGTACCCTGGCCTGCTAATCATCTAAATGGCCTTTCTACATGCATATAAGCTAATTTTAAAATGACAAAGTAAAAATGTAAATCAGAAAGCTTATGAATTAATATAGTTATTTTATATGCCAGTTTGTCATTTAAAATATTATTTTTATTTTCTTTAAAAAATAGGATGATGATGCTGAAGCTATTCTTGCTGCAGACTTTGAAATTGGTCACTTTTTACGTGAGCGTATAATCCCAAGATCAGTGTTATACTTTACTGGTGAAGCTATTGAAGATGATGATGATGATGTGAGTAAATAAAAATCTTTGCAGTCAGATAATTTTGTGGAGGCATAATAGTCAGAACTAATTGGTAATAAGTTATATGTATTAAAAATTAGACAATAATTTAAAGGCTAGGCTGATTACAATAATCCTTTAGAATATTGGAGTTTATCTTAGTTTTTATTTTTCTGCTAATAGGAAAATTATTCTCAATTAGAGAAACTTACTAATAGTATTGGATCTATTGTGTTCTTGTTTTTGACCACACAAATCAGAACAAAATTTTTTTTTTTTTTGGCCAGTCCTGGGCTTGAGCTCAGGGCCTGAGCCTTGTCCTTGGACTTTTTCAAGGCTAGAGCTCTACCACTTGCCTCAGAACCACTTCCAGCTTTTTTCTATGCATGTGGTACTGAGGAATCGAACCCAGGTCTTTGTGCATGCTAGGCGAGCACTCTAGGCCAAACTCCCAGCCCAGAACAAACTATTTTTCTGTTCAAGATAACATTTAGGTGGCATAGAGTTTTTATTTAAGAGAATTTTTTTATAATAGTTTAAAGTTAGTTTGTCCTTAATATTTTTTATAGTAAGCTTCAAAGATTTTGTGTAATGCATTCAGAAGAAAGTTCAGGCGAATATTATTGTACAAAGGATTTTTTCCTTTTGGTGTGTCATGTGGCTTGAACTTAGCCTGGGTATTGTCCCTGAGCTATTCCACTCAAGGCTACCACCCTTTTCTATAGGCTAATTCTATAGGGAAGCCCACTTCCCTTTTCTATAGGTTAATTGGAGATATGTGTTTCAGGTTGTTTTGTGCCCAGGATGGCTTTGAACCTTGACTCTCAGATCTCAGCCTCCTGAGTAGCTAGGCTTACAGGTGTGAGCCACCACCAGACACAAAGGACTTTTTTAAATAATCAGGTCCTAGACATAACTGAGTCAGTTTCCTACTACTAGGGTGTTTTATAATGTCACTATAGGGCAAGATTCTCCCCCCCCTTTTAGATTTTAGTGTTGAAAATAATTGTATCACTTTTTAATTATATGTTACATTCAGTGATACCATTTTTCCTTTGCAGTATGATGAAGAAGGTGAAGAAGCAGATGAGGTAATGTTTACCAAATGAGCAAATAATTCTCTGTATAAAACATTCAGAAGCAAACTAAATGACTTGTGTATTCCTTTACTATAATCATTATTCTGTGATTTGGGATAAATTTTGGAATATATGAATTTAGAATTCTACAGCCAAACAATGTATGTATAAGGTTTCAATAAATAAATTGCAAAACTCAGCAACATTTTTTTTTTTATTTCAAATAATTTTGTTCTGCTGCAGGGTTATCAGCTCTTTGAAGAAGTCAAAAGCTGCAGTAAACTTTTTCAACGTTGGCTGCAGTAAATCTTTTCAATAAAAGCTGTCTGGATGTGTCTCGAGTTGTGTTGGGATATTGTTCATATTAGAAGCTTTCAAATTAAATTGTATTATCACCAACCTGTAATCATGAAAATCTCTTGACCCATAGAGTAACTTGTATTAAATTGTCCCTACACTATGAGCCAATTTTTCCTACTATGTACCTACTTCATGGATGCATTTTGAACTTTAATATAGGAAGGGGAAGAAGAAGGAGATGAGGAAAATGATCCAGACTATGACCCGAAGGTGAGCAAAATTAGTGCTGTTTACTATTTTAGAGTAAGGATAGCCCACACCCTGCAGTTACAGTCAGGTCAGTAGGAAGGACACAATGAATGTCTGTATAGCTGAGCTTCTTCCCCCCCTCCCCCAAACCATTTTCCAGATCACTGTGAACAGTATGCAGTTCAGTGCATCTTTGCTGAAAAGTATTTGGGGACTTTTATATAAAAGCAGCTTTCAGCCAGCTAAATCTAACACTATTTTAATGGTACATTATTTTGGATATTGCAGTTTTTAAAGTTTTTTAAAGTAATTTTTTATTGTAATTAATAGAAGAGTTATAGTTATTTACCAGATAGAAGGTCAACATTGATATCCCTTCACACCGATTGATAATCCCTTCTCATGTTTTTGTCCCTTTTTCTCTCCCCTCATTCCCTCCCCTACTCTTGTTTTCTCCCTTCCCTTTCCTATGTCAAATAAACAAATAAATGTATATACAATATACCAGATAACAAGGTATGATGTCACAGTTTTAAAGCATTAAAAATTACCTTCTTTGGTGGTTTCTCTCCAGAAGAATGCCTAGAAATAAAGGCCAGGTAGTAAGAGTTTTGAATTGCAGGAGTGTTTGAAGACTCCAGGGGGAGCAATTTTGTTGTCTCTGAGTCTAATTGCTGAGGATTATAATTGTTGTAAAGGCCTTTGTCTTTCACAAAATAATAAATTACCAGGATTTATCTGAAATGAGTTTTCCTTTTAATTCCTTCATTTTCTTAGTGATAAAAAGGTATCCAGAAAGTATTCTAACCTGTGAGCAAGAAATAGAGTAATTTAAAGTCACGTATCTTGATAAGTATAACTTAGTTTCACAGCTAAATGTAAATTGAATTTGTATATACTGCACATACTTTATAAATTTATTTTTTTTCATTTTGTCTTTTTGTGGTGCTGGGATCTAACCCAGGATGTTGTACTTAATAGGCAATCGCTTTGCCACTGAACTACATCCAAGCCCTTAAAAATTTATTTTTAGTGTGTAATAAAAGGGTTCAATCAAAGGGGTAAAGCAAAGGGGTTTCATTGTGGTTTTCCTACATGCATGTAATGTAACCTTGATCACACCCATTTCCTATTAATGATTATGGCTTATTGTGTTTCATTTTATGGAATTCTGCAATGTGAAATTTGGGCATTTAGCATTTCAGTGACTTGTATACATTTGAATAAATAATTTGACACTGTCCTGAGCTGGTATTTAATTTAACAAAAATGAAATGCTGTGTACTTGTTACTATTGACAAGAATACACTGAAGCAGGTAGAAGATAGATTGACTTCTTGTTTTCCTTTAACAGAAGGATCAAAATCCAGCAGAGTGCAAGCAGCAGTGAAGCAGGATGTTTGTGGCCTTGAGGATAACCTGCACTGTAATAGCCTAAACACGACTATTATTTACTTCTAGCCTTATGGTTTTGTATTTTCCTGGTAGACTCGTAATTTTTTTTAAAGGAAATTGACATTTTAAAGACAAATTTGTTCTAGCATTTTAACTAGTTTTCTGTCCCATCTGTTGAATGCACGGATCCTCTCATGCATGTCCATTTGTTGATGCAGTTTGGTTCTTAAGGAATATTTTCATCATGTAGCTATTAGAACACAACCATGAAAATTTAACAACAGTTAAACTTTTTTTTTTTTTTTTTTTTTTTTTTGGTTTGGCTGTTTTCTTAAAGAACCAAGGTAGTGTTTCACCTAGTAGTAGGGTGAATTTTAAGTTCGCTTGCATTAATTGTGCTTTTTATTATATTGTTACAGAAATGCAGTGACTTAATACTACTAAAACAGTATCATTAAAAAAAAAACCTTATGGTTAAGAATTTCCAGTAATAAGACCAAACCCGATAATAGTTAGACTATTCATGGATTTTCATATTTTAGGTAATAGTTAATTATAAAGAATGCTGACTCCTAATATATATGACTGTTGGTTACCACAGAGATATTAATAAAACCTAGAGTCTTTAGTCACTAATACTATTGAAGAGTACTTTTAAATTTTACTTCCATTAACTAAGCATTTTTTCTTTGTGGTAGGGTCTATCTACTGCTTTCCTGGAAAGGATGAATTTACATCATTTGACAAGCCTATTTCAAGTTTTTTGTTGTTTGTTTGCTTATTTTTGTTTTTTTTTTTCAGCCTAAAATAAAAATGTCACAATTTTAGTTATCACAGGATAATGTCTTAATTTTATGCTAACTCATGTGAGGAACAGAGGCTCAGCTTAAATTGAGGGTTCTTAGTACTGTTATTAAAAGAAAGCTGCCAACTTTGAAGAGTTATTAAACTAATGTTAAAGAAAGTCTTAAGTTATATATGAGCCTCTGGTTTGTTCTAATTCTTAGTGTTTTGGTATGAGTGTCATTTAGCAATGCTTCTATTTAGTAGGTGTTAAAAATGGGTAGTACTGTTTACTTAACTACCTCACAGATGTGTTAAAGCATATTAAGTTAAATCTTATGAATTATTTTTGAATCTCATTAAAAGCTCAAAAGTTTGGGCCTCTTTTTACAAGTATGACAGTCAGCGTTTTACTAGGCGCTGATAATTAAACTGGAAAATGATCAGGCCAGACGGCACTCCTTTACATGTTCATGTGGCTCTTGCTTTAGTAAAAATGGATAGAATGGGTCACCTACTTTAAAAGATCCATTTTTTTTTTTCCTAGGTGTTTTAGATGACCATATTGTAATAAATGCTATAGAGATCATGGGAATGAAGGGCTTAATAAGGCCATTTTCCAAAATGAGTTGGTGCCATGAAGTCTGACTTACAGAGCCACTTTTAAAATACCTCAGGCTAATTACTGTTAATTTAGGGAGGCGAACATTTTTCCTTTTTTTTTTTTTTTTTTTTTGACAACACAGAATTGCAGTGTAATTAGAAGAGGGTCTAGAAGTCCTGTTTAAAAATTGAGTTCATTTTTTTTTTTAAGAGATAAGCTTTCTTTTGAGAAATCTCATAGTAAGGTCTTAGAATGTAAACACATTGAATAGTGCTATCCATAGCTCTCCCTAAGATTTTAACTACTGGAAATCCTTAACCAATTACAATAGGTTTTTTTCTCTTTACTTTCAAAATAATTTGAATGCTTTTATTAGACATTCTTGGCTGACTTTTTTTGTAATTACAGTTCATCTAAACCCAGCTTTTTCTGAACATTAAAATTTGTAATCTGAAGATAGAATCCCATTTTTAATGAATTTACAGAAGTAGCAAAATCATTTCATTCCTTTAGGAAATAGCTATCGCCAAAGTGAAAAGGTAGATTATATTTCATGTTGTTATATGATGGGGATGTGTTTGGCAGAGGAATTGTTTTCTTTATAAAGTTACAAGGGATGTCAGTGTTCATTTCAGTTCCCAAATGGTTCTATTCCATACTAGAAATTTGAAATATGTAATTTGAAATCCTTAATAAAACTTGGATTTAATTTTATAAAATATACTGGTGACATTTGAATTTTTTAAAATATGAATATGCTTTTTTGACATTGGAAAACATGTCTAGATATTTTGTGTTTAAACCACTAATGACCAGTAAATCTGAGTAACTTAAGAGCAACCTTCCTGCTAAGTGGAGTTGGTTATTTGAAGACTACAAAACCATTGTATAGTTTGTAGACAGATTTTATTTTCTACAAACACTTGAGAGTCTTTACATTCCCAGTTCTTACTTTCCACTAATTCACTATCAAGAAAGTTACTATTTTTTCTTTAAGAAATGGTAAAATCCCATGTAGTCATAAAGTCATGATTTGAAACAAATTTAAAATTTTGTCATCTTTGGAATATGGTATGTGAGCAGAGAACAGAAGTTCTGTACATTGATAAGTTGTGTCTGAAAGTTAATTCTTTGATGGAGTCCATGGAAGCAGTAGTAAAGTATTATATACTAGATGTGAAAATTTTCTTTGAAACTGGTGTATTAGTACTTAAGAAAAATGGGATTCTACCTCTTTTTTAAGCTTATTTAACAAACATGAAAATGAGACAATAGATTTGATTTAAAATTTTTTCATTATTCTATGACTAAGTTAATAGAAGAACCTCAAGTGGATAAGGCCCTTGAAATAACTGAGTTTAACAGTGTTTGTCACTGCGGTTTTAAAGTCCATATTAGAGTTTTGGCTTTATCTAGGATGCAGGCTATTTGCTTATTAAACATGATGAAAACTAGAAGACCTTACTCTGAAAGCTTTTTACGGAGCAGAAGTATTAAGCCTAATAATCCAATATTCTTTGCATGCTGTGATTTCATAGCTTGGTTTTTCAACTTTTGAGTCTTTAATTTATTGTAAGGGTAATGTGAGGTGGACGGGTAGAGGGGATTAACATTACATGAGGTAATGAGTACATTTCTTGTCAAACATTGTTACCCCTCTGAAGTCCCCCTTCTAATCTTATTTTTTTAATATATTTTTATTGTAATTAATAGGATTACATGATATTTGCTAGATAAATGGTGCCTTAATTCCCACACATTGATACCCTTTCCTAATCTTATTTTTTAAAAAACTTTATTTTTTATTACTTAAATCAAGACAAATACTATTTTAAGATGTACAGGGAATTTTTTTTTTTTTTTTTTTTTTTTTTTTTTTTTTTTTGGCCAGTCCTGGGCTTGAGCTCAGTGCCTGAGCACTGTCCTTGAACTTTCTCAAGGCTAGAGCTCTACCACTTGAGCCTCAGCAACATTTCCGGCTTTTTTCTATGTATGTGGTACTGAGGAATTGAACCCTGGTCTTTGTGCATGCTAGGCAAGCACTTTAACCACTAGGCCAAACTCCCGGCCCCATGGAAATTTTTTTAAAAGTATAGTTTTCTTGGAACTTTAGAAAAGGGTTATAGTGATAATTCTGGATTATAGATAGATAGATAGATATGCTCAGTAATCATGAGCCCTATTTTGCTTTGAAAATAAGTTCATAATTTAGATAATTTGTCACTTAAAGCAGTCATCTGAAAAGTAAACGTACCTGACAATGGTTGAAATAATACTGAAATTAACTTATTAGATATATACTGGTGATTTTGTATGCTATTTAAAAATCCAGATATTAAAATACATAAACTGGATAAAATGCCAAGTTATTGGGTTCACTCACCATTTACATGACTTCAAACAAATGGAAATATCCTTAGTAGTGTGTGAAATTATTTTCATTGAGGAATATGTCTGAAAAACTTTAGTTGATGTCCTTTCAAAATAGCAGTATATTGAGTATCTTATTTCATTGCTTTTCTAGTATACTTGCAAATTTTTCAGCTTTAACACTGAAATTGGCTGAAAATCTTAAGTATAAAAGCAGAAATGCTAACAGAAAAGAGTTTTTAGTTTTCATGTTGGAAATGAAGCATTTCTAGTTTTTGTGGATTGCTTTTTTATTTTTTTTTTTGCCAGTCCTGGGGCTTTCCTGGGGCTTGAACTCGGGGCTGGCCAATATCCTTGAGCTTTATCAAGGCTGGTGCTCTACCACTTAAGTCACAGCACCACTTCTGAGTTTTTCTGTTTAGGTGGTAATAAGAAATCAAACCTAGGGCTTCATACATGTTAGGCAAGAACTCTACCACTAGATTACACACCTGGCCCCCTGTGTATAGTTTTAATTAGTTTGAATGTTATTTTGGAACTCAAGGAAAATTTTGTATTAAGACAAAAGCAGTGCTTGTTAACTTCTCATGTTTAAGGTAGAGTAGGAATTAGTGAACAAAAATCCAAGTGCTAGAAGTTTGACGTCTTTAATGGTATTCTACTAGAAAACTCAAAACTTGATTGGGTAGATTAGCTGGGGAAATGATAGACACAGGATAACTGATAATCATAGTCATTGTAAGGGAGGGAATATTTGATTCAGGCTTTCATAAGAAACTAAATTGTGGAGCAGTATGCCTTGTAAACAAATTGGATTGAGAAGAGGAATAGTGAATTTTAGCTGCAGTTTATTTATCAAAGTTATAGGAAAGTTTGTTAGTAAAGAAATACTTTTAGTACATTCAAAGTAGGTCACCTCTAGGGTTTTAATTACAAAACAAACATGGTACCCCCAACTCTGGTTTGCATTTTTGTTGAAGTGAAACTGGTACAGTCATTATGCCATGGTTTGGAAATTTTAACTGAGTTTGACCTCTGGGGCATAGTTTATTGGCCCTGGTACATAAATTAAAGATACGTTGTTTTAGCAACCATGTGTTGACCAAACCATCCCTTTTGCTGATAGGATGTCTTTTTGTTTTTGAAATGATGTCTTTCATTTAACCTTACTTAGGTGGAATATCTAGCCCATTCTGTAACTACCATTTTATAACTGTCCCTAGTGGACTATATGAGTGGGCTCTGCTACTTTTTTGGTGTGGTTTGGTTTGGTTTTGTGTGGGGTGTGGGGCTTGAACTCAGGCCCCTGGAGGTGGGGGTTTCAAGAGACCTTCCCCAACCTGTCTGAACTGCAGTTCTCAGATCTCAGGCTTCTTATTAGCTGGGATTACTGGATGTGAGCCCCTGGCACTCAGCTCAGTGATTTCGTGTTACTTCATCGTCCAATTTTTCCCATCTCATGGCAATTCACTTTTGCATCCTCAAGCACTCAATATTGAAGTCTTCTAGGGAATGGCTATTTTCTGTTAGTATGAAGTACAGGCATATGTCAGGAGTCTTGCCTGTGCTGTTGGGACAGCTGGAATCTGAGGTTACACAAAGTACAGTTTGTTTGAGGAGTAGCAGCCATGCTTCAGGAATGGTAATGGGCTGGAGCCAAGAGATGGAGCATGGCACTGGCAGAACATTTGATGTAATCATGTTCATTATGTTAATTCAGCTTCAAAAGCTTGACAAGCTGGGAGTGGTGGCTCACACCTGCCCTCCTAGTTACTCAGGAGGCTGAGATCTGAGGATCGAGGTTCACAGCCCTGTCACTAAAGTCCAAGAGACTTATCTCCAATTAACCACCAGAAAACTGGAAGTGGCACTATGGATCTAGGGGTGTGGAGGTAGCCTTGAGCTGACACAAGGACAACACCCACAGCCAGAGTAAAAGTCCCAACAAAATAAAAACAAGATGAATAGCATACAAGCTTTTTTTTTTTTCTTTGCCAGTCCTTGGGCTTGGGCTCAAGGCCTAGGCATAGGCACTGTCCTTAGGCTTTCTCGGCACTACCACTTGAGCCACAGTGCCACTTTCAGCGTTTTCTGAGTATGTGATAGTAAGGAATTGAACCCAGGGCTTCATGCATGCTAGCAAAGCACTACCACTAGGACATACTCTTGACCCAAGCATTTATTTTGATACATAATAATTACAAAGAACCTATTAAGCCTATAGACCTATTAAAATGGGTTTATTATAATTACAAAATTACCCATTAAAGCCCTTTTGGAAATGTTACCAAGATCAGAGTGACATCTTAAGGTAAGATTAGGGGTTCTACATCAATACTTCAAACCTTCATTTTAGAATTTTGACTGTAGCCAATCAAAAACTTCAAATGTATATTTTGTACTCTCATCCTTTACAAGTTTTTGTGGTCATTCTTGTTTTTATTCTAGGCTATTTTGTTATGTTGGACAAAACTTACCTTATAAAGTGCTTTTTTTGTTTTATCTTGAAACATCTCTTTTCTAAAAGTACATACCCATGCTAAGTAAGATTTATTCCACTGACAAGTGAAAATTTTTTTGTGTGTCACGTGAATTTTCCTGAGTGATAGTTTTTGTTTTACAGGTTTATTATAGAGCATTTTCTGTTCCAGGCTGGCACTAGCCATTTTACCAATCTCTTCCTCCCCTCTCCCCATGTCCACTGCCTCACACAGAAGTAGAAGTGTGGCTCACGTGGTAGTAAGGAGGAAGCTAAGCTTGCCCGCACCCCGCACACCTGTAGAAAAGGGATTTGCATGGGATCTTTCTGGTCATCTAGCTACTTTTCAAATGAATAGGATTCACTGATTTGACAAGTTTTAAATTATGTTCTTTTAGAGTCAGAAAATTTTAATAATAGAAAAGGTTTTCCATGAACATTTTACAATCCCTCACTTAATGTCTATTAGAATAAGATAGTTCAGTGGTTAGGTAGATGCTGTGGAGTCAATCTGTTACCTACCTTTTAGTGGATATTATCTGGGTAGTGAAAGACTAGTGACTAGTAATCGGAGACCTGATGTATCTGAAAATGCAGCAGTGTGCTATTAGGAGTGGAACTCATAGCCTTGCACATCCTAGGCGTGTCTTACACACCTGGTGCTGTGTCCCTGGCTTTTTAACTTTTTTGGGGGGGGAAGCAGTCCTGGGGTTGACCTCAGGGCCTGAGCACTGTCCTTGGACTTTCTCAAGGCTCTACCACTTGAGCCTCGGCACCACTTGTGGCTTTTTTCTATTTGTGTGGTACCTGGGAATTGAACCGGGGTCTTCGTGCATGCTAGGCAAACACTTTAACCACTAGGCCAAGCCCCTGGCCCTGACTACTTTATTTTTAACCAACACTAAGATATTAGTCAAGTAGTTCATTTGAAAACCACAGGCACCTTAGTTTGTAGAGGCAGCAAAAGGAAATCCGGTGTTCTTCATAATGGGCAGAATTGAATGCTGTAAACCACCAGTTCCATTGAGGCTCACTTGAATGTGCCTCTTCGCCATCCCTAGAGCCAGTGTTATCCTGGGGAAGGTGCAGTTTTCTGACATTGCCTATTGAGTTCCCTTCCTCAAACCTTTTTCATAACCCTTAAGGCTTTTAAGTTTGAGGCCCAAGCCAAACCCCTGCTCCACTTCATCTATTCAATTTTGTCACTTGCATAATAGGGTATATTAGAAAGATTCAGGACAGTGAATCATTTAGTGGGCACACAATGGTAAGTGGCACTCAAGATTGAGTGGAAAGGAGCAAGAAGTTAAAGGCATGTGAGACTTTTATGAAGGGCTTTCCACTCCAGAAAAAGGAATATCAGAAAATGAATGGTAAGCAATTCAAGGTTTTCTGTAGCGTTAAGAATCTCGTGATGAGTTGGATGTGTAGCTCAAGTGGTAGAGATTTCAAGGTGTTGGTTTGATCTCCAATACTGGAAAAAGGCTAAAGGAGGGAAAGGGTTAACTAATTGGGTCACTGAAGGGCTTCTGTGAGTGAAGTAGAACTTGGGTTAGACTATCCTGGATGAACAGAAATTTCAATAAGCTATTCAGCATTGCTTGGTCCGCAGAGATGCTGGGGGCGATACCTGGGACTTCATTCTAAGGCGAGGGCGGCAGACATAGTACTACTGATAGAACATGAAGCACCTATTGCTGGCTACTGTTCAGCTGCATTACACAAGTTGGTCACTAGGAGGCATCAGCTCATCACTTATTGGGAGGGGGGGGACCTGCAAGGAAACAGGTACTGCTATTAATACTTAATCTGACACAATTTCCTGAAGTTAGAATTTTTAATAAAAATAATTGGAGTAGTATTTCAGAAGATGAAATAGGTGGCTAAATTGTACATGAATGGGAGACTTATTTGTTTATTTTGGGTTGTTTTGACAAGACAGTCTTGGTTACTACCAGTCTTGCTTAACTCTTGAAAGACATTTGGCCTTGATGCTATCCAAATCTAACGTTATGGTTATTCTGCTATCTTTTAAGTTGTATTGGTTTAACATGCTTTTAAGCAAGTAGTTGTCTGTTTTAATTGTCAAGTAAAACATCCAATTCCATTACTGCTTATCTTTTTAATTACTCCTGTTAGAAAAAGGATAGTAGCTTTGTATAAACACCAGAGTACTTCTCTGGGAAAATGTAGTGTTACATTTAGATGGCATCTATGGAATATATAAGATTTAGCGAGGCTTAGCATGTATAGTAGTTAAAAATATACCAGTGTACTTTAGCATAGCCAATTTTGAAAGTTTTTTTATAGTCTTAAGTTTTACAAGCTTAGAATACGATAAATGTCAAAAGGATTTGAAGAAATTCCTTAAAAGGGGGGGGATGGGCAGACTGATTCATGTAAGTGCTAAGAACTGTTCTAGAAAATTGGGACATGCCCAAAACAATGGACCTCCTCTTCAAAACCTTACATTCTAGTGAGAAGGAATCAACTAAGTAACAGTTTTAATAAATTACAAAATACTGTGTTTAAAGGTGTTACTATAGAACATGTCACATTAAGAAGGAAAGTGTGAGCTGGGCACGGTGGATCACACCTGTAACCCTAGCTACCCAGGAGGCTGAGATCTAAGGATCAAGGTTCAAAGTCAGCCTGGGCACTAAAGAACAGCTGAGACTCATATCCAACTAACCACTAGAAAACCGGAAGTGGGGCTGAGGCTTAATGGGTAGGGCGGTAGCCGGTAGCCTTGAGCTGAAGAGCTCAGGGACAGGACCCAGGCCTAGAGTTCAAACCTCATGACTGACTAATAAAAGAAGCAAAGTGTGATTATGACTGGTGTGTTAAAGATGGGCTATAGGATAAGGGTAATCAGGTTTTATTAAAGTTTTCAATATTTCTACCATGATAAATGCATGTAAAAGTTCAAGACTTGAATTTGTGCCAGAACATGACAAAGGGAGAGAGCTGTACCCACCATCTCTTTCAACCCAATACTCTGGACTGCTGTGAGGAGCCCTGTCTAGTGGTATGGACACTGGATTTCTTCATCTTCAAATGGCTCAGCCCCCTCACAAATGGCTCACCCCTCATGGCGGTGACTGCATTAACTCCTTGGAATCATCTGATGGCCATTTCAGGGTGTTTCGAATCCTGAGTACCTGGGTGTAGTCTACAGAGCTTTTGTGTTCTAGGTAGGTCATTTTGACTAAATAGTATGCCCCAAGTTCACCTGTAAAAAAGGCTCTTGGCATTGGATTAGGGCAGAGTTTTGGCTGAGCAGCTGTTCAAATGGATCACCATCAGCGCAGAAGATGGATGTGGAATAGATTGGAGTGTTGACATTATGTGGGGAGCTTGTGTCTTGGTTCAAATACTTTAGTACTGTATAGAGGTATAGGGAAAAACATTTCAGCTTGACATCATTGATCTAGGATATATTAGGACAACTTTAAAGTGATCCTAGATACTGAACTAGTAGTTCAACCCAGAGATTGGTTTTAAGACATTTATAGATTCTTCAATTCTACCTAGAGTGCTAGAATTTTTTTTAAAGGATATGTTCTATGAACCCCATTTTCTAGGGCATATAATGTAAACTACTTAATGTCTGAATGAGGAAATGTTCCCTTGCCTAAGTGTGATATGTTTTTAATTTAGTGGTATTTTTGTTCATTGCAAGGAGCAGTTGAGGACAAGAGTTTGGGGTTATAGCATGTGATGAGACTGGATGAGATGAACAAGGGAGCTAAGTGTGAAGACAATGGAGGGCTGAATTCTGAGGTCAGGGAGTAGAGACAGCTAGACTGGAAGAAAACTGAAGAATCACGTCCTTGAAGTCAAATGAATAAGAAAAGAACCCCTTAGAGGCTCCTGAAAAAGTTGATAACATCAACTATAAGACGCGGTTTAAATTGTTTCAAATTTGTTTACCAAAGCAATAATTTCATTAGCTACTTTTCTAAATTTCAGTAACTTCTATTTAAAGTGCAAGTGGGCATTTGAAAATTGTGCTGGTTGGTAGATATTTTCAAATAATTTGGGAAAGGTGATTTTTTTTATTACCCTGAAAGCATCAGATACACTCAAGTTTCTTCTAAGAAAATGGCTTGGGCTTCTATTTTTTGGAGCAAATTTATAGTTTCCCATATGAGATTTCTTTATTAAATACACCTGCCCTCAGACACTGTTACAGATTTGGTTTCCAGAATAACCTAAAGCATATTCTGTATAAAGGACGAACAGCTGGTCAGGTGTCAGAAATGCTCTGAAATCTGGTAGTCCTGGTGCTTGAACTGGGTGGGGTCCTGTGCTCACCACTTGAGCCATAACCCTGGAACTCTGCGGTCTTTCACACTGATCAGTCCGCTTCTGCCTGGGTCGGCTTGGACCATCCATATTCCTCCTACTTATTCCTTCTGGGTGGCTGGGATTGCAAGATTTATGCCACTGCTCTGCTTTTAATTGAGATAAGAGTCCCCTCGCCTTTTTGTTTTTGCCACAGCTGGTCATAACTTTCCTGATCTCTATCTAGAAACATACCTTTGCATAATTCTTGGCAATGCACTTTCTCATTAAAGTATTGGCTTTGTGAGGGTCCGTCCTGCTGTCTGGCCAAGTTCAATTTAGTTAGATCCAATGATTGGATTGGACTCGGCATTCTGAATTAAGATTCTGGACCTTCCCTGTTTAAAAGTCATCTTCAGTTCTAATTTCTCTGGGATTGCTGGTTCCTTATCACGCTCAGGATTTGGTTAGGTCGGCTTGGATTAGGTCTCTTGAATTCCTCGTTCTAGCCTTCTACCTAGCGTCCCTTCCTCCCTCTTTGGGGCAGTGAAATCGCCTTTCCTTCAACCCTGGCCAGCTCCTAATTTGTCGTGTATTCTTGACATATACTTGGGGCTCCCTCTTGACAAACTTCTCCCAGCAGGAAGCTCGTTTGGTTAATGCTACTCCTCCTCTCCTGTGTCCCGGGAAGCAGCTCCTGTGGGGAGCACAGGTTAAGATCCGAGGGGAGCCTGAGCGGGGCCTCCCGGGGTCACCTTTACAGCCAGTCCGCCCACCCCTGTCTAACAGACCAGACGGTGCGGGGTTCCAGGGTCTGGGCAGGAAGCCCAGGGAGCGTGTGCCCTGGGTGGAGGGGGGGAAGGTCCGCCTTGCTCTGCCCTCTTCCTCCTGGACAGATGGTCCTTCCGATTTAGCAACTTTCCTACTTGGAGAAGAGCTATTTCGTGACTCAACCGAAGTACGAGGTTCTCTCTGGGCCTCTGTGCGCACGGGTGTGTATGTGGGGGGGGGGGTCATCACTGCTGCTGGACCTCTCATGCCCCCCCTCCCAGCCCCTGGTCTCTCAGCCCCTGGTCTGGTCTCTCAGCTCCCCCCGCCCCCTCGCCCCCGTCCTGCAGATCTCTGAGCCGGGCCCAACCCTTGGCCGAATCCCGGAGGGCAGGGGCCGCTTTGTATTCTGGCTGTGGCTCTCGGCGCCGTCCGCACGCCGGGAGCCCACGCGGGGCAGGGGGCGAGCGGGGCGGCAGGGGATGGCCTCTGGGCGCCCCCTGGGCGTCGGCCTGCTCCAGACGGCTGGCACGCCCTGGGCGATCTCTGGGGAGGAGAGGCGTTTCCGGAGCTCGGGTTCCCGCCGGTGGCCGCCTGGGCTGCGGCGGCCACGGAGCGGCGGCGCGGAAGCCAGTGGGTGGCGAGAGGCGGAGCGAGGGGCGCGGGGGGCGTGTTCGCGGCCGGCTCTGGGAAGGCCCCACGTTAATGAGGCGTGCGCCGGCCGCCGAGCGCCTCTCGGAGCTGGGCTTTCCCCCGCGGCGCGGCCGCCAGGAGCCGCCTTTTCCGCTGGGTGTCACTCGGGGGTGGGGAGGATGGCCCGTTCAAAAGCGCCGCGAGGGGGCCCGGCCGGTGTCCTTCAGTGAGCGCTCG
The DNA here is from genome assembly GCF_031878675.1 of Megascapheus bottae. Classification (NCBI taxonomy): domain Eukaryota; kingdom Metazoa; phylum Chordata; class Mammalia; order Rodentia; family Geomyidae; genus Megascapheus; species Megascapheus bottae. The sequence goes on along the minus strand of NC_143510.1, from coordinate 65,530,569 downwards.
CCAGAGGACGGCCGAGGCCGGGCAGCGCGCAGCCCCGGGACCTGGTGGCGCATCCGGACGCGGCTGTCCCTGTGCCGGGACTCCGAACCGCCGCCGCCGCCGCCGCCGCTCTGCTTCCTGCGCCTCAGCCTCCTCTGCGCGCTCCGCACCGGCGGCCGCGGGAGCCGCTGGGGCGAGGACGGCGCGCGGCTGCTGCTGCTGCCCCCGGCCCGGACGGCGGGAAGCGGAGAGGCCGAGCTGAGTAGCGGAGGAGCCGCTTATGCCGGGAGGATGCTGGAGAGCAGCGGGTGCAAGGCGCTGAAGGAGGGCGTGCTGGAGAAGCGCAGCGACGGGCTGCTGCAGCTCTGGAAGAAGAAGTGCTGCATCCTCACCGAGGAGGGGCTGCTGCTCATCCCGCCCAAGCAGCTGCAGCAGCAGCAGCAGCAGCAACAACAGCAGCAACCGCCGCTGCCGCCGCCGCCGCCGGGCCAGGGGTCGGGGCAGGGGCCGGCCGGGCCGGCCGAGCCGTCCCAGCCCAGCGCCCCCGCGGTCGCCGGCCTCGAGCCGCCCGTCAAGCTCAAGGAATTGCACTTTTCTAACATGAAGACGGTGGACTGCGTGGAGCGCAAGGGCAAGTACATGTACTTCACGGTGGTGATGGCGGAGGGCAAGGAGATCGACTTTCGGTGCCCTCAGGACCAGGGCTGGAACGCCGAGATCACTCTGCAGATGGTGCAGTACAAGAACCGCCAGGCCATCCTGGCCGTCAAGTCCACGCGGCAGAAGCAGCAGCACCTGGTGCAGCAGCAGCAGCAGCAGCAGCAGCAGCAGCAGCAGCAGCAGCAGCAGCAGCCGCTGCTGCCGCCGCCGCCGACTCCGGCTCCCCAGGTCCAGCCTCAGCCTCCACCCCAACCCAAGCCGCAGCAGCCTCAGCCGATGCACCCCTACCTGCACCCGCACCCGCACCCCCATCCGCACCCGCACCCCCACCTGCACCCACTCCAGCACCCGCACCAACCGCCGCCGCCGCCGCTCTCGCAGCCGCTCCCGCAGCCGCACGGCCACCGGCTACTCCGCAGCACCTCCAACTCGGCCTGAGGGCGGCAGCACCCGGGCCACGCGCGGTAAGGAAGGTCCCGGCAACTGGGGACGCCGGCGAGGGGGGGCGCGCGCGCGCGGGTGGGCGGGGACCCCCGGAGAGGGGCTCGCGGGCGGGCGGGTTCCCTGGAGAGGGGCGCGCGGGCAGGGACACTCGGACAGGGGCGCGCGGGCGGGCGGGGACCCCGGAGAGGGGCGCGCAGGCTGGTGTGGACCCCGCAGAGGGGCGCGCGGACTTGGACACTCGGACAGGGGCGCGCGGGCTGGCGGGGACCCTGGAGAGGGGCACGCGGCCCTTTGCTGGGTGCCGGGGTTAGGGAGAGGAGAAGCCGCGCCAAGTTTCTTGAGAGGCGGGGGGGGGGGGGCTTGACCTGGCCGGGAGGCCCAGTGTCCCCCCCTTCCCAGCTGCTGTCCTTGTTCCCGGGCCCCTGATGGACTTGTGTGCCCAGGCCCAGGCAGGAGCAGCCCGTCCTTGTGATCGGGTTTGATCCTCCGGACGGACCCGAGGGGACCAGGTCTTGCCGGTTTCTGAGTCATCGACTTTATCCGGTGTCTTTTATTTTATTTTATTTTTATTTTTCTTCCAGATCTTAAGGACTTGAGGAAGTGGGGCCGGAACAGTTCGATTATCTTCACTTGGATAAAACAAAAACAAAACAACAATAACAACAACAAAAAAAACCCTGTCAAACGGTCTTCCCCGTCCCGTACCTTCATCGAGAGAGAGTCGTTTGGATGTCAAGAGACGATTCCTTAGACGTCTGCATATTCTTCATCCCAGGACGGGAAAGGATTTTTGAGTCAAGAAGACTTTATTTATGAACCTTTCAAAGGATATTCGTATGAACGTAGTGGACCTTCGAGGAGCGACGATGTACTGTAATTTTATTTAAATGTATTTTTGGTTTATGATTATTTATTAGTTTTTTTTTAAAGATCTGTTCTAAGACATTTCTGAATGTAGGCCACTTTTCAACAAAACAAAACTTTCTTTTCAAAAACGGATTCCGGAATAAGTGCCAGTCTTTCTTGGAAAAAAAACGGGGGTGGGGGGGGCTGGTAGAGGGGAAAAAATTAAAACTCCAGTATTCCTAAAGCATTTTCAGAGGGTCTGGCGGTTTCATTGTTATATCAGGTGATGATACTTCTTTTTTTTTTTTAAGGTTTCTTTTTTAGATACATAGAGAAATGTATAGAAAAGTTTTTAAAAAGCTCAGAATTGTACAATTATGGAAATGTGGCATTCAAGACCCTGCTTTTCTAAATGGAAATCAGTAGTAATGATACTTGATTTCAAAATATTTTGGAACATAACCCAAGTGATAGCAAGATGGTTACAGCCTGATTATGTGGTAGGGCTTGGTTAGCAGGGCTGGCATCACCTGTGTTTTCCAGACCCTGAGTTCAATCCCTAGCACCCCTCTCCTAAAAGAATATTTTTGATTGATTATAAATACAAATGCATAAGTATTCAGTTCAGGAATTCAGGGGGGAGATCATTTAACTTATTTGAAAATATGTGTGTGCCTGTTAAGACTCTGTTCAAGATTTTTGCACACTAGACTTGAACTTTATTTTTCGATTTTTTTTAACTTTCTCCTAGAAACACACTAGTAAGTCTCATCATTGAGTCCACATGCAACCTGTAGCTATTTCCAAGAACTTAGAGTTAAAACTTTTGTTTTCATACTGAAAACAATGTTGAGTAGAGAAGTCAATTTTTTTCTTTTTATTTCTCTGAGAAATTTCAAGAGTTGTGTGTTTTACTTCAGTTGCTAAAGTCAAATAGTAAAAGAAAGGACTGGATAAACACTGGATTTTCAGTAAGAAAACAACCCCGGTCTTGTTTTTAACAGCCACTTGTTTAGGAGTCTGAAGGGTGGGAGGAGAGGAAAAAGGATGTGCTTTTCAAGGTAGAACAAACCCTCTTCTGTGTTAAATCAAAGGGATGGTCAAATCCACAAGGACAGATGCTACTTTAACTGTATATGGAACCACAAATGATACCCAATCCTCCTGGGTTACAAATCACTTCCTATCTGCATGGCTTTTCTAATGGCTTTCTGTTTTCCATTATCTTTTTCACAGGGTCCTGGTCAGAATTTTTCCAGTATCCAAATTGGAACACTCCCTAGTAGACCATTGTTAGGTTATGTGTTCAAGAAATGGAAAAAGAATTTCCTGCTGGAGATACATTTATTCTCCTATAGAGAAAGAAGTGTCAATGAACTTTGAGAAATTGAATTTTGAGATCACAAAGCGTCCAAAATATATGCAGTGGAGAACTAAAACCTAAGCAGAAGCAGTTAAGTGGACTTCTTCAGAGAGCTGTTCACATTGCATTTGTAAAAATAGGCTGCCAAGATGTAAAAATCTAGTATCTGTGTATGGCAGCTTGGAGAGAGTCAGTTGAAAAAAATTCTTTGTTACATGTGATTTGACTTCCTTAGAATGCTTGCTGTGCTCTTTCAATGAGTGCTGCTCCATATTATTTTAGTTTTAATATATGGAGTTACTCTAATTCCCAATTCTTTTCAAATGGAGGATTTTTTTCCTTCTGAATTCTTATGCTGTATACACAAAACCCCTAGCAAAATATCTGAAATATATCTATATATCTCCATATAAGTATACAGATAAGCAAGTATATAGATATATAGATATTTCCAGGCTCCCTCTTAGATGCTGGCAGCTGTGGCTATTAATGGGGCAGTCTGAATCTTTTTTTCTTTTTTTTTTTTGTCCATAGTTCTTGTTCTGCTGTAACATTTATGTTGAGCTGACCTGGCTTTCTAGTCTAAACCTCCTTAGGCTGCTAAACTGTGAAAGTTCAGATAGAAAAAATTTAGGGTGGTTTTAATTATTTTGACACATTGAAATTATGTCCTTATCATTTTCCAGCATAAATGATAAAGCATACTTTAAAAATGCAAATACACACTATGTAGTATCTTGATGGCTTTACCTATTTAAAGAGAAAAAAAGAGATTAAAAACCACCTAAACTGACAAGTTAGCTTAGAGAAAAAGGATAGAAGAATTTTAACCTCAGAAAAGAAACCAAAGGGAAAATCCAAAAGAAAAACTTGCTCCTTAAACAAACAAACATAGACTGTAAAAGGTTGAAAAGTTAAAAGGAATAATGATCCATCTGGAAAGTGAATTTTTGTCCTTGAACTTGAATTACACCCTGCCTCCTACACAGTCTGCTCAATAACTATTTGTTAGGATGAATGAAAGAAGGAAAAAATGTTGCTTTCTCTTCCTTACTATTTCCTTTTCTGCTTTTATATTTCCTGAGAACAACTAATTCTGGGACAAGTCAAGCATCATGAAGTTCCATAAACCTGTTTTCTTAGCAGAAATCCAGTTATATCTGCTTATTAGAGGTCAGAGAATAAATGTCAGTAAGGGGTTCTTTTAAAATGTTCATTCTAGCAAGCTGTAATTCTTTAATCATTGCATGAATTAAGCCAACTTTCTCATTTCATAGCTCACATATTTTTCTCTTCCTGTGATGGCTTAAAAAATATCCTACACATTGCTCAAAAGAGTATTCCTTGCATGTGAATACTGTTAGAAAATCTGGCTTAAGTTGGAAGGCCAACTCTTTTTACTGTCATATATTGAACACTCCTGTTTCTCCTAAAAGCCCTCAGTTTTCAATCTGACACTGAACAAGTATGCTACTGATGTGTGAGTTCAAACATCCCTCCTTTTTCTGTCCACAGGAACATGATATGGCTTAATTTGACTGTAGATATTTATAATTGGGGTTAGCTAGAAGAGATTCTAGGAGCCAGTGAGCATGTACCAATTCCAAAGATATAGAGTTTCATTGAATGAGGATGAGCCTATGAGTATTTGTTGTTTCCTTTGTTGTGTCAAATGAATTGATTCTTGCTTTACCAAGAATATTCTTTCAAGAAGAATATTCTTATTTTAAAAAGCAACATAATATGTGTTAATTGTGGAAGTGTGTTGAGTGGGTTTTAAAGAAACTCTTTTCTATTTCTTGACCCAGTTTTGAAGGGTGACATTTAATCTGCAGTGTTTTATGCCAGTCCAGATTTATATAAGATCAGGTAACACAGTCATCTTGGACTTTGTTGGCAGGTTACTTGCCACATGAAGGAAAGGGGATTCTTTGGGCTAGGGGCATAGCTCAGTGGTGGAGCTCTGCCTAGCCTGTATGAGGCCCTGGGTTTGGTAACCCCTTCTGCCCATCTCAAAAAGGAATTGTTGAAGGAAGGAAATAGACGTCCTAAGTCATCAGAAAGATCTCCAGAGAGAGGTCCTACTCCCCAGTTCTCTGAAGCTGGTTTGCTATGGATTGGTGAGTGGGAAGTGGGTCTTTCAAGAAAGATATGACTGTTGTCTGTTAACATCCTGTGATCAGCCTCTACTTCAAGTTGCAGAATATGTTAACTGCCAGCTTCTGGAAAGCAAGTACCCCCCGGGTACCAGAGGCTTTACAGAGGATCACGCTGTGGACTTCTGTAGCATGGTCAGAATTTGTGTAAATAGGTCTCTTAAATGATTTTGGAGAGATGTGATTTATTTTTCATATTTTCAAAATGCATTCCATTTCAAATAAAGTATCTATTGAGACTACTGACTTGTGGACTTTTTGAAGACCTTGTGCACCTCGCCCAAACACTGCATCCTGTAGGACAAAGGCTCTAGAAAGCTTGGCTGGTGTTAAGGCCAGCCATTGTATTAAGAAGAGGAAAATGACATTTGAGGTATGAGTTTTAGTTTTCAGCAAGTCAGTCAGGCATGGTGGCACATACCTGTAAATCTAGGACTTAGAAGATTGAAGCAGGGAGATTATGAATTCAAGATTGACTGAGGCCATGTAGGTGAGATGCTGTCTCAAAAATGAGTTAGTTGGGAATTTTAATCTAAATCTTGCTTATGTTTTGGTGAAACACTTAGCTTTCAAAAAGCTAATAAACTGGGGCCGGGAGTTTAGCCTAATTAGGTAGAGTGCTTGCCTAGCATGCACAAAGACCCGGGTTCGATTTCTCGGTACCACATACATAGAAAAATAAAAGCCGAAAGTGGTTCTGTGGCTCAAGTAGTAGAGCGCTAGCCTTGAGAAAACCCAAGGACAGTGCTCAGGCCCTGAGTTCAAGCCAGGATTGGCAAAAAATGCTAATAAATTTAGGTTGAACTTTCCATAGTTTACTACAACATGAGAGAGAGAATCAGCTCTCGTTGAGAATCAGCTTGAAGGCAGTTTTCACTTGGGTCTTAGGTCTTTTGAAAGAATAAAGCTTTGACTTTAAGAGAATCCTGTTTCAAAACAAATCTCTATAGAATCTCCTGTCCTTCTGTTGAAAGCAGAGAAGAGAGATTTGGTTCTTCAAAGAAAAGTAGTATCACTTTTTGTATAATCTAAAAGATTATACTGATATCTAAAAGATTTTAAACTATAAGTTTTGAAGACTCACTTCGTGGTTTTGTTTTTGAGACAAGATCTTGGTACATAACCCAGGTTGATCTCAGACGCATGATCCTCCTGCCTTTCTTTGCCTCCTAAGAGCTGGAAATATATGTGTGGACCCATATACTTTGCTCTGTAGTCAACATAGATGTAAAAAAGGAAGTTATTTATAGTACTATCAATTTGATGTTTTATTTGCTTCTTAGTTTCTCCTCTGAGTCTGTGTATTCATGTCTTTTAAAATTACACTGGTGTTGAGCTGATACATTCCATCCAGATTGCTACATGGACCCAGCATGAAGGGAGAGAGGCGTGGCAGTGGCTGTATTGAGTCTTTTCTCCCAGGAAATCACCCCTCTTGCCCTGGACCACAGCCTTGGAAATAGCTCATATCTACTGAGTGAGTTTATGAGCACAGAAAAGAAGTCAGCCAGCCCCTGTGGTCTCCACACTGCCCAACCCAGAGGAGCCTTCCAGCTCCACAGCGCAGTGTTGACTGGCCTCTGGACAGCATGACTTGTTCAACTCTCCCTCTTCCCAGTCCTGCTTCTCTTGCGCCCTCACCAGAGAAGCGCTTCAGAATAGCCATTTCCTTCTTCCCCAATACTGGCAGTGAAGTCTCAGTGCTTGGCGTTCAGGGGATCCTGCCTAGGACCAGGTTTGTCCTATGGACAGGGTTCTGTAGGAGGGCTACTGTGCTGGGATAGGGGTGGATATTCAGCAGCAGGTTCAGCATTAGTTTTAGCCTAGGCTGTAGAGTAGCAGGCTAAACCTGGAACAATTTTCTTCCTCCCCAAAGGAGACACTTGGGAACATTCAGAGACATTTTGTGTATTTGTTTGTTTATCCAACAGATGGGTTGACTGCATTGTTGCTGGCACATATCTCACAGTGTAGAGGGAGCCTGCCCCCCTTCCTGTGACAAAAGACCTTCCACCTCCAATGTTAATTTGGCCAAAGTTAAGAAGCCTCACTTTAGAATCAGGTAGTCTTTGTTCCGTTCTTGAGCAAGTGATGTAGCCTCAGTTTTCGTGTGTAAGAAAGTAGGTAATGAAAGTACCTGACTCATGGGATTTGTGAAACCAAACTTAGTTCAGAAAGTGAAGGATTGTTGTTATACCTGTCACCAAAAAAAGCATCCAATAAACTGTAGCCACCATCCTCATGATTACATGTTCATGTCATAGTTTTAATCACAGCCTAATAATCCATTGAACTGATGCAGTATTTTATTCATGTACTTATGGCTTTAGTGACATTCTGTACTCGGAGCTGCTGTAATAAAATGTCATCATGCATATATCATGAAGAGGATGGGCTGGAATTCCAGTCCCAACTCTCCTTAGTCTTATGACACTAGACAATTCACTTTCTCTGAGTCTTTGCCCATATGTAAGTGGAGATAATATCCCCTCCTTCAGGAACTGTTACCTGTTACCAAAATATTATGAAGTAACAGTGGAATCTACATGAGCCCCTTGACCTTGACAACTTTATACTTACACTACACATTGTATAAATGATGACACCCCTATTATCCGGATGCCATTTTAAGATGAATTAGATATTATGCATAGATACAGAAAATTTAGGCTAGTGGGGCACCAGTGGTTCATGTGTGTAATCCTAGTTGGGAGGCTGAGATCTGAGGATCATGATTTGAAACCAGCCCAGATACAAAAGTCCATGAGACTCTTCAGTTAACCACCAAAAAACCAAAACCAAAACCAAAACAAGCTGTGGCTCAAATGGCCTAGCTTTGAGCATAAAAACTCAGGGACAGCACCCAGGCCCAGAGTTCAAGCTCTGGGGCCAGTAGAAAAATAAGTAAATCCAACTATTTTAGTAACTAAAAAAACAATTCCAAATAATTCCTAATGTTCACAGAATTTGAGAACACAGCATTGTAACTGTTAAGAATTATTCACATACACACACACACACACACACACACACACACACACACAGAATAATAAAGCTATTGGTTTGACTCTTATTGTCCTCTAAAGGCTATGGTATTGAAGGCTTAGATACTGTTCTGTGGTGTTCCTGGGAGTTGATGAAATTTTCAATGAGTGGGACCTGGGGGAAGGAAGTTAGGCCAGGGGGGGGGGATTGTGGCCTGGCAGAACATATTGGCACTCCTGCCACACCTCTCTCTGTCTTTTCTCAGCTGCTGTGAAGTGAATAGCTTTCCGCTGCTATGTGCTTCTTTCATGATGACCTGCCTCATATTTGTCTCCAGAACAAAGGGACTGTGACTGTGGACTAAATCTGTGAGCCCAAACAGGCCCTTTCTTCTTTGTCTATTGGTTATCATGGTGACAGAAAGCTCACTCATGGACCTGTGAGTCTTCTCAGCAAAGCATCCTTCCTTGGTTCTTCCCAAAAGACTTGTTGGGAAGCTTTTCCCCAGCCACAGGGCACAGCCCTAGCAAGGTACATTACATGGGATGGGTCTTCCCTATGAAGTGAGTCAGGACCTGAGATAGTTTAGACACTGAAGTCCACTCTCTTTCCCCTTGATGAAGAACTGCTTCACAGACACAGTCGTGGGAGTGTGGATTGCACCCTGGCAAGGCATTTACCTGAAACATTTGATATGTACTTAGACTCTGGAAATGGAAACTGAGGGGGGAAAAAAGAACACTCAGTGTGATCATGTTGTATCCTCTCAAGCCCTGCCAAAGTCATTTCTCATGGCGTGAGCAAACACATCCCCATCCTTCGTTAAGACCACACAGCCTGTGCTCCCAAAGCAACTGAAAAATGACTGTTCAACACATGCATAGGAAGAAACAGGAAATGACTCTTGGGGAGTTTCAACGTTGTGATTATGTCACGGTCTTCTACCTGTTTTCTCCTGAAGTGGATAGTTCATACAGTTCATTTCCTACTGAGGGTGACAGCTCAGTTATGTCGCAAGTATTCTGAGCTTTGCTGTAGCAAATTCTAACCAGGAGTGTGGCATCCTCCGTCAGGTCTGACTCATCGACTCAAAGAGCAGACCAACCTGTGACTCATCACAGTCAAGGAGCCAAACTTGTAACAGTTTTAGATGTAGTCTCAGTCCCTCCCATCCTTCCTCTCTCTCTCTCTTGCTCACTGGCTCTCCCTCCCTTTTTAGCTACCAATGAAATGTTCATTTCACCAGGTATGGTGATGCGCATGCCTGTAATCCTAGCAGTCAAGAGGCTGAGACAGGAGAGTTGCAAGTTCAAAACCAGCCTCAGATACCCCAGTGAATCCCAGGCCAACCTAGTCTACATAGCCAGAAACCCAAAGAGGAAAACAAAACCAAAAGAAATGTCCATTTCTGTAAAGCTTGGCTTTAGTTGGTAAGCCTTTAATGGTCTTTGCAAGTAACTTTAAATGCATACTGTGTGTGTGTGTGTGTGTGTGTGTGTGTGTGTGTGTGTGTGTACTTATGTTATTTTCCATCTCCCCAGGATTTCTTGCTCTTAGCTATGTTGAGCCATATGAACCATAAAGGCAAATTAGTCAGCTTGAGTATGGGTTTGAAACAGTGCTGGACAGGGTTGGCTTATTCAGAGCTGTAAGCACCCTGCCTTGAAGGCTGGTCCTACCCTGCCTAAATGCCTAGACAAATGCCTGGGGTGATACTAAGTTGCTTTCAGATTTCCTGCTGAATTCCAGCATTCTTGCTGGGGAAAATGGCTTTGTATCAGTGGGAGAAGAATTACCCCCAGGAAGTAGCACTGTGGCTCAAGTGGTAGAGCTCTAGTCTTGAGCAGAAGAACTCAGGGACAAGGTCAGACAGTACAGATGAAGATTAATATATGGGTTGTCTCTGATACTGGTCACTTGAGGCTGGCTCAGTATGGAGGAGTTGTAATCAGGGCCAAATGATTAAGTGAAATTCCTGATGCCTCTAAAGAGTTCCAGGTAGTTCTGAATACCTGAGTTTCTTGACTTTATCAGCTGGACCCTGGTTGCTAGTTGCTTTCTCTAGCATGGTAGGCAGGAATACCTTTCCTTTGTTGAAATAGTGAGTTTGAGATCAGAAAGATAAGCTTTTAAGGAGCTTAGTCCAAAATCAGCCTTCCTCCCCCATTTTAGAGAGAAACAAAATGAAGCTTGGACTTGCAAATACTTAGGTTAAGTGAGGCAAACCAGACACAATGAAACATGGCTTCCCTCATTTGTAATAATTAGAATGTACCCATAAATCTACAAGTAAAGCCAAATGATAATGAAAGGCAAAAAAGTATACTTGAACATGATAAATTAAGACACATTCTTAATTCACATTCGCACAGTGAGACCAGAGGAGGATATTCTTAGGAGAGGATCGCAAAGGCTCAATAGTTATGAAATGATACTTAGCAAAATGAACTCTAAGAAATGGAAACAAGAGGTTTTTTATTTTACTTTCTGTATGTTTATAAAATTGTTCCCTTTTGTCACTGTTTTTTTACTTCTGTACCTTTTGTCTTATATGTCAGTTTACCTGATCTGAAGAGGGTAAGGGCAGACACAGAAATGTAGGGACAAAATCTTAATGTACTATGTTATCTCTCCTCTCTTTTGCTGTCCCTTGGTTATCTCATATTGTTACAGTATCTCACTTTGTTACCTGATATATCGGATATATTTGTATTTGGTTATTTGAAATTGGATAGGGAACGGAGGAAAACAAGATGAGGGGTGGAGGTGGGGGGAGGGAAATGGGGACCAAGACATGTGAAAGGGTATCAATGTATGGGAATTAATGCACCATCTATCTGGCAAATATCATGTAACCCTTCTATTAATTACAATAAAAATATATAAAAAAGAATAATTAAAATATAAAAAAAGAAATGTAGGGACAAAAGGTAAACAAATGCAACTATGACACTCACTAGACACTAAGTTGAAAATGAACTATACCAACTTGTAGGGATGAGGGTCGGGGAGGGTACACACTGGGAGAAAATTCAAGGAGAGGTGATACTGTTCAAAAAGAAATATATTCATTACCTGACTTCTATAACCATAACCCCTCTGTATGTCACCTTTACAATAAAAAGAAAATGAGGCTTCAAGGTGTTATCTGCCCAACATCCCACCAGCAGTTAAAGGCAAAGAGAGGATAAGAACTTCAGTGCAGCTCCCAGGGTTCTTAATTGTGTACACACAAGGTGATTGATATACCTTGCAAATAATCACTTGACCCATTTGTATATCATTTATAATCTTTTCAATATTTAGATGAAAAGATTCACCACATCTTTTTTTCTCCAAAACTATAATTCTATCTATCTATCTATCTATCTATCTATCTATCTATCTATCTATCTATCTATCTATCTATATCTGTTTTTGCCAGGATCTGGGCACTCTCCTTGAGCTTCTCTTGCTCAAGGCTAGCATTCTACCACTTGAGTCACAGCACCACTTTTTTTCTGTGTATGTGGTACTGAGGAATCGAACCGGGTCTTCATGCATGCTAAGCAAGCACTCTAGCATTAGGACACACAGCCCCTCCAAAATTATAATTTTATTTATTTATTTTTTTTAACTTTTTTGGGGGCCAGTCTTGGGCTTGGACTCAGGGCCTGAGCATTGTCCTTGGGATTTCTCAAGGCTAGAGCTCTACCACTTGAGCCTCAACACCACTTCTGGCTTTTTTCTATATATGTGATACCAAGGAATGGAACCCAGGTCTTCGTGCATGCTAGGCAAGCACTCTACCACTAGGCCAAACTTCCGGCCTCCAAAATATAATTTTAATAAAAATCTTTCACTCCTTTTTTTTGAGAGAGGTTATTATTATTTTTCTCTTTTCTGGTCCTGGAGCTTGAACTCAAAGCCTGGGTATTGTCACTGAGCTGCTTTGCTCAAGACTAACACTATAGTGGAGCCATAATCCTCCATCTGGCATTTTTGATAGTCAACTGGACCTTCCTGCCCACACTGGCTTTGAAATACAATACTTAGATCACTTCCCAATTAGCCTCCTGAGTGGCTAGTATTATAGGCATGAGCCATGGTCTCCCAGATAGGGTCTTAAACTCTTGATCCTCCTGCCTCTACCTCCGATCCCTATAGATATTGAAAATATTGGCAAAAATAATTGAGTTGTTTAATTTTAGGATTTTTTAAAAAAGAGCTATGGTTTAGTCCTCAAGCCATAATCTAATTATAGAAATATAATCCACATGAGTTAATAGAAACCGTAAACAATTACACAAAAGAAAACAAGTATATTTTGAAACGAACGTATTTTAAAATATAGCTGCTATGCTGTTTCTCTCTTTGTTTCTCTCTCTCTCTGTAGATAAATAGATAGATACATACATATATGTGTGTGTGTGTATATATATATATATATATATATCATGTATTTAGAAACTGGGTTAAAAAGCTATTTGGAATTTATGTTATCTTAGGATAGTTAAAATATTCATGGAATGTTTCTAGCATAGCAAGTTCCCCCTTGAGGAATTGAAATTATCGGTGGAGGTGGAAAATATTCAAGTGATTTGAATGTTTATTCAGTTACTTGAGGCCTCAGAGGCTTTTCTAGCCTCTGTAGTATGGTGACAGGGGAAATAATCTTTTAAAGGGTTTTCTTTTGTTGTTGTGTTGTTGTTTTTTTGGTGTTGGAGATTTAAGTCAGAGCTTGACAAATTCTGGGCTAGCTGTCTAACTTTGAGTTATCCTCCTTAACCCCTGCACAAAAGGTGTACTCAGAGTAAAATACCTAGAGATCATGACATCTATTTTCTATAGATATATCTGTGAGATGGTGAAAGGTAGAGAGTAAAATCTATGGGGCCCTTTCTTGGTACCAGATGAAAGTCATTCACAATGACCTCAAATTAAATCACATATAATAATTTCTTTTTTTGTAAACCTTTTATAAAACAAAAAAACCAAAAAATCCTTTAACTCAAGGATTCAACTTGAAGATTGTAGAAACAGTAGGGAAGAAAATAAAAAGGATTCTTAGTGAATCCACGTACTCAGCCTCCACTGATCTGCTTTCTAATGAAAATTATGCATGTGTTCTGTCTGATGACACCAATATTTCGTCTTACATAAAATAACCTTCCCCAAGGTTTCATTCATAGCTCTTGGCTTCCTCCCAGAGTCAGGCACTTGTCACAAGGCAGCAGGCTCCCTGCTGGTTCTCTTGCGATGTCTGATATGGTGAATGCTGACAGCCTCTCACTCTGACAGCAGATTGTCAGAGTTCTTGACCCGGGCACTCTGGAAGCCTGGGAAAATACTTTGATTTCAATGTGGCTTTAGAAAACAATATTGAGTTGAACCAAATGATTGTCAAAGAGGTCTGTGTCCTTACCTGATTCATGACTACCTCAGATCACAATCAGGGCTACCTCTTGTTTAACATGTAGTTCATAAAGAATCATTGTCATACAAAATCAATATTCTTATGTCAAACTTATTGAAAGGGAATTAAGGCTTAGGATTGGCTGGGCATTACTTGCTCATGCCTATACATCCTAGATACTCAGAAGTCTCAGACCTGAGGATCCCAGTTTGAAGCTAGTTTGGGCAGAAAAGTCTGAGTGTCTTGCCTCCAAATATGCACTGAAAGTCCAGAAATGGAGCTGTAGCTTACGTGGCTGGAAACCAGCCTTGAGGGGAAAATCCCCCCCCCCCAAAAAAAACCTAAGGGACAATATCTAGGCTGAGTTCAAGCCTTAGAACACACACACACACACACACACACACACACACACACACACACACTAACGAAAAAGGATGAGTTGTAGGCAGGAGAGAAAATTCTGTCCTGTAGATCTAGGGGGGAAAGTGAAAGATTTCCACTAGTCCTAGACAGGGAGGCGGTCTGGTAAGAAAATGGAGAGGAAAGGAAAGAACTTTTCCAAAGACTTTCTTTTTTATTTTTTGCCAGTCCTGGGCTTGAGCTCAGGGCCTGAGCACTGTCCTTGGATTTTTCTCAAGGCTAGAGCTCTACCACTTGAGTCTCAGCCTTTTCTAAGTATGTGGTACCAAGGAATCGAACCCGGGTCTTTGTGCATGCTAGGCAAGCACTCTACCACTAGGCCAAACTCCCGGCCTCCGAAGACTTTCTTTTTTTTTTTTTTTTTGGCCCCTTTCTCTTTCTGGCCCCGCTCGCTCCGGCCCCGCTCGCTCCGGCCACCACTCGGTTGGGCTCTGTTCACTTCAGCTCAGCTCGCTTCTTTCGCTCTCTGTCGCCGTCGCAGTCTTGTCTCTGCCACTTTTCCGGTTTGGTTGTGTCTCGTCTCTGCCACTTCCGGCTTGGTTGTGTATGTGGGATACCGAGGAATCGAACCCGGGTCTTTGTGCATGCTAGGCAAGCACTTTAACCGCTAGGCCAAACTCCCGGGCCCTCCGAAGACTTTCTTAATCCATGCTTCCTCCCCCTTCATGGGGAAAAAATATTTTCCTACAAAATCAACTTCCATTTAAAGGATTGATCCTACAAAATTAAGAACATTATAATTAAACTTCCTCTTCCAAACCATCAAATGTAAATAATGAACATGTATGGATTTTTGTGTACCAATTATACATCAAGAGAGCTGTTAAGACTCTCTTTGAAGACTTTGTTTCTCCCCTAAAGTGAGTTTCTGTAAAAGGAAATAAATCAGAATCCAGTGAAACTTTTATGACTTTTCCGTAGGCTGAAGACCCTTAAGAAATATTTCCTGTAATTTGGTTTGTGTTTGAAAAGCCGACAGTCATTAGACCATTTCTGAATAGCTCCTAATCCTGCATAAGAGATGAAGCAATATATTGTCACATGGGATTGATTTTTGGGATTCATGTAGACAAAACATAAAATGCTTAGTTCAGTATTGAGCTCCTATTGAGTGTCTGGTAAAAAGATAGCTATAATAATAACAAGGCTCTAGAGATGTACACGTAAAAAGAAAAACAAAACAGCCAGGCACTGATGGCTCTTGCCTATAATCCTAGCTACTCAAGAGGCTGAGATCTGAGGAAGGCAGCCCAGGAAGTAAAATCTGTGAGACTCTAACTAACCACAAAATGTCAGAAGTCTCCGTGATGCACAGAGATTTGAGTGCAAAGTTATGGGATAGTGCCCAGGCCTAGAATTTAAGACCCAGCACTGGCATAAAACAGAAGGAAAAAATAAAAATAATGGTATGTGATCCATCAATGGACAAATGTATATAGAAACTCTGAAATATTTACATATGTATATAAATATAGAGCAAAGAATACATAATAATGATCACATAGCATGAAAGAATGGAGAGATCTAATGTGTAATAAAAAACTATTGTTATAGCATATTGGAATTATTCCATCATGAGTAGATTGTGGTGGCTGCTCCTGACACAGAGGGAAAAGAGGAATAACTATGTGAGATTACACCTATGCCAATTTATCTTACTACAGTAGCCACTTTACTTAGGTATTACTGTGTTGTAGACTTACATTTAGTTTTGGAAAAAGTAACGAGAAGACTCCTGGCAGTCTAGCTTTGACTTTGTTATCAACAAACTATATCACATTTGACTTTCCTTCCCTTGAATTTGGTTTTCTTGTTTTGAAGTAAAGATACATTTTTAATTTAATGTTTAACAACTTGATGCTTTGTGACATAATCATACATTAATATTATTAAATGTAATAGTTTACAATTGTTAATTATTTCTACATTTACCTGCCTGCCTTTGGAAAGAGTATAAATCTGGAGGAACTGGATCCAAACCTTAGCTTTGCCTGTTATAAGCTTGTATGGTTTTGCATAAGAAAACTTCCAAAAAAAGACAAAAATAGGGCCGGGAGTTTGTCCTAGTGGTAGAGTGCTTGCCTAGCATGCATGAAGACCTGGGTTCGATTCCTTGGTACCACATACATGGAAAAAAAGCTGGAAGTGGTGCTGAGGCTCAAGTGGTAGAGCTCTAGCCTTGAGAAAAATCCAAGGACAGTGCTCAGGCCCTGACCTCAGGCCAGGACTGGCAAACAAAAATAAAAATGACAACAACAAAAAATCTTCAGGGGGCCATGAGCATAGCCTAGTGGTAGAGTGCTCACTTAGCATGCAGGAAGCCCTAGGTTTGATTCCTTGGTATCAGATTACCCAGAAAATGCCAGAAGGAGCACTATGGCTCAAGTGGCAGAGTGCTAGCCTTGAGCAAAAAGTGTCCAAAGACAGTGCCCAGGTCCTGAGTTCAAGCCCCAGAACTGGCAAAAAAAAACAAAAACAGAAAAACCTTCAGTTTCCTTCTCATTCAAATGAGACTAATAAAATCGGTCCCACCGAGCTATTTTGGATATTAAAATAGATAATATGGCCGGGAGTTTGGCCTAGTGGTTAAAGTGCTTGCCTAGCATGCATGAAGACCCGGGTTCGATTCCTCGGTAGCACAT
This sequence comes from Megascapheus bottae, assembly GCF_031878675.1. NCBI lineage: Eukaryota > Metazoa > Chordata > Mammalia > Rodentia > Geomyidae > Megascapheus > Megascapheus bottae. The sequence goes on along the minus strand of NC_143510.1, from coordinate 65,513,679 downwards.
GTAGAAAAAAGCCGGAAGTGGTGCTGAGGCTCAAGTGGTAGAGCTCTAGCCTTGAGAAAGTCCAAGGACAATGCTCAGGCCCTGAGCTCAAGCCCAGGACTGGCAAAAAAATAAAATAAAATAAAATAAAATAGATAGTATATACGAAAGTGCTTTGTAAAGTAGTAGATGACCAACAAGTATGATCAACAAATTAACCCCCTAAACATCCTTAATACTTAATGTCTACTTTATAGGAAACGAGATAGAGGTTTTTGTTTGCTTATTTTACAACTTCTCTTTGCATCAGAAGAGATGAGAAAGAGGCTGACAGCACCAGTTTATCCAGATCAAAAGGCTCCCTCCAATTCAACTAGTGGGTTTAGATAGGACACCAAAACTGTTTATACTGCTAGAAAACCTGTCTCCATTGAGGCTAAACATCTAAGCAAGCTTACCTGCACTCTCCGTTCATTTTCATTGTCTACACATCCATCCCATGGCTTCTGTATTTTATCCCTCCCTCCCCTTCTTCCTTTGATTACAAGGAAAGCAAGCTAGTTTTTTACTGAGTTCTGTTTTGGCTTTGCTAGTTTAGACAGCTCAGTATGCCTACAATTTCTTTGTACTATGAGAATGACTATTCAGAGTGATGGAAGATGCTACCCCATCCAAATAACTGATTCCTCAGTAAGGTTGGCTGTATTCTAATGTGATCTAGAATTCTTTTCTACGCCATGGCCTGGAGAGAAAATGAGTGCTTCTAAAAGACTGGATTTAGGCCGAAAATTCATTGTAGCGGAGTCTTTTTTTTTTTTTTTTTTATTACCTAAACAGTGTAAGTAGTGTTTTACTTCAATTGTGTATCTAGAGAGAATAGCAATTGGGGAAATAATAATAAAACACTCACAATATTAGTTACCTAGGTAGAGGTGTTTTCAGACTGGAAGGCAATTCTGCAGTAATGTTCTGATTTGATGTACTTCTCGGAGACTGGAAGCTGACTTCCCACAGGGTAAAGCAGGAATAGGTGAGGCCAAGGGCAGTCAGACCCGTTGTTTCCAGAGAGAAGACAGTGTCCTGAGAAAAACAGAACACGATGAGTATGAGTCTCCATCAGAGTGTGGAGCCACCCTCCTCTCAGACCACTCTGTAGACAGTGTGAGTGCTTAGAAGGCATTGCTTTCGTTATGGAATGATGGGGTTGTGAATCAAGGGGAAAATACATGAAGACTGGTTTTCTTTAGCATTTATTAAAAAATGTCTTTATAAGGAGTGGAATGAAAGTCGTGACAAATTCCACTGCAAGGGGACAAAATGAAAACAGCACCATATCCCAGAGGGTGCCTCCTAGCACTCTGTACCCTAAGCCTGTGCCCCGACTTCGTTGAAGAGAAATACATGGCTAATGGGAAGGCTTGGCATAGAACTGTCCAACCAGTGGGCGAAGGGGCAAGCAGCAGAGACCATAAGCAGAAAGGAGGTAAAAATCTCTTCTAGAGGATGGGGAGGGGTACTTCTTGCCTTTAAATGATATTTTGGGGATAACTTACCAAAGTTTCTCTGATCACCTTGCTTCTCTCTTTCTTAAAAGCAAGCTTCAGGAGCTGTCCTGACATCTATCTCTTTTCTGGGCTTCCTCATCTGACTGCATGCTGCCCAACATAGGTATTCTGTCTGCAAGACCCTTTATGTCAGTGTCCTTTGATCGCTCCATCTTTTCTTGGGGATTTTTTGGTTCAAACATCCTCAGGACCCCAGCATATGAAAGCAAGGCTGCCTACTGGCAATCAAAGCTACCATCAGCTGTGGCTACCATGTATCCTCTATCAGAGCAAACCTAGCTTCTCCCTCCAGTGACCATGGAACATTTTGAGATCCTCAGAGATAAGCTTCCCTGGGTCTGAGCTAGATGCTTTTGAGACTCCCTAATTGTGTGGGGGTATTTAGAAGTCTCTGTTGAGCTGAGTGCTGGTGGCTTATACCTGTAATCCTAGCTACTCAGGAAGCTGAGATCTGAGGTTCAAAGCCAGCCTGAGAAGGAAACTCTGTAAGATTCTTATTTTCAGTAAGTCACCAGAAAACTGGAAGTGGCAATGTGGCTCAAAATGATAGGGTGCCTTGAGCAGAAAAGCTCATGGTCAGCACCCAGGTCCTAAATTCAATCCCTAGCACAGACTATAAAAAAGAAAAAAAGAAAAAGGAAAGAAAAGTAGTCCTTTAGTATGTGTTTCCCTATTAGACTTGCTCTCGGCTTCTTGCCCCAGGGCTGCTCCTGGTAGTTTGTCTTCTTCACAGCTTCCCCTGTGCCTCCAGGAAAGCAGGATGCCATTTGCTTCCCCTCCTGGCTCAGAAGTAGGAGTCCCAGTCTCCCAGGTGTCTGTATGTCAAAACCAAAATCCCTTTGCTGTTTCTCCTCAGAGGCTTAGGGGCCTTTAACAGGAATAGGGAATCCTATAGCCCAGCCCCATTTCTCACTGTTTCCAAAATAAACACACAACTTGCTGCCCCAACATGACATATAATTTAAAGAGTAGCAAAAATAATTCTTTCTGAGTGACTTGCAGAAACCAGGCCAGACTTGTGTTTTTAAGCAAAACCAGGCACCATTTCAATGAGGTCTTGTTAAGCCCTGAGCTATTTTTGAGGTTGAGTGCTGAGAATCCTTTTGAGCACAAAAGCAGAGTCCCTTTGGGCAACACTGGACCACCCCCAGTGCTACAGAGTGGATCACAGAGGCATTCCAGAAAGAGGCTGGGAAAAACCTGACAGGAAATATTCCCAGAACACTCTACTCCCAAAGTCCCTGTTGGCTAATGACTAGGGCATAATTGTAAGCAAAGCAGATCAACTTCAAAGAATTGCAATTTATATACATGAATATCAGCCTTAGCAGACAGGAAAATGCCCTCCTGGCTTTTGGCAATTCAGAGCATCTCTTATGCCAGCGCATTCCAATTCTAACCAAGAAAATGCACATGTTCTATTACTTGGGACTAAATCCAAGCCTCACCTCCAGCCCTGCACCCCTCACCCCATCCCCAGTGTTCTCTATGTCCCCACTACTTTTTCTGGGGTTGGAAAAAGGAAGATGGTAGGAGCACAAGGGGCAAGGAGGTGGCTATGAAGAAACTTGGATGACCAGGTAAGTGCTTCTGTTAAATATCAGGATATTTTTCTGGTGATCTTGATAGTAAAGATTCAGGTTAATCCTGCTCAGTACAGCCCAGTCTCCCAAGGGTTAGCTTGGGACTTAGCCTAAGTCTCCAAACCTCAACCACTCGGTGCACTTGGTACCTTATTGCAGTTGGTTTCTCATCTGAAAAAAGAAAAGGCTAACCCTTGATCCATGGATAGGCCTTATTTTGAGATGATAACTGCATTATAAATGAATATATTTAGTACCTGGCACATAGGAGATGATCATGTGTTTCTGGAAGCCCATCTGGTATACCTGGAAGCTGGTCATGAGCTGTTGGATACTTGTGCTGGCTACCCATTGGATATTGGGTTAAATACAGTACATGATACATGTAGTTCCCACTTCTATTATGAAGCCGTTTAAAAAAAAATCATGGTTCTTAATATGGCAGAGCATTGCCATATCTCAATTTAGTTCAGGGAAGGGTGGTTTAAACAGGTTGACAGTTTTGTTTACATTTGCTTACCTGAAATTCATTCATTCTATTTCTTTTCTTTTTTTTTTTTCTTGCCAGTCCTGGGCCTGAGCACTGTCCTTGGACTTTCTCAAGGCTAGAGCTCTACCACTTGAGCCTCAGCACCACTTCTGGCTTTTTTTCTATGTATGTGGTACCAAGGAATTGAACCCGGGTCCTCGTGCATGCTAGGCAAGCACTCTACCACTAGGCCAAACTACAAGCCCATCATTCATTCTATTTCATGAGCAATCTTTATTTGAGCCAAGAGACAGTGTCATATATCAGAAGGTATTAATCCTGACTTGTGTCTGGGATACCAAAAAGATATTAAGAATTGTGATAGTGGACTCTATAGGCTACATTCAAAAGCTGCTTTTAGTAACATTGTCAAATAATTGAAATCCAAGAAAAATTCTACAGGATATATTAATACATAGTAATATATATTAATGCTGAAGATTGAACTCAAAGCTTTGCGTATATTAGACAAATGCTATATCATTGAGTACCGCTCTAGATCTAGACAAACTTTTTTTTTTTTTTTGCTAGTCCTGGGCTAGAGCTCAGGGCCTGAGCATTGTCCTTGGACTTTCTCAAGGCTAGAGCTCTACCACTTGAGCCTCAGCACCACTTCCGGCTTTTTTTTTTTTTTTTTATGCATGTGGTAATGAGGAATTGAACCCGGATCTTCGTGCATGCTAGGCAAGCACTCTACCGCTAGGCCAAACTCCCTGCCCCACCAGTTCTGATTTTTCTTCCCCAAATTTCCGTGCTTGACCTGAGGTACATGGACTGGACATGCCAGTTCCTTGGCCACTGAAATGTACTCAGCACCCTTCTCTTTGGGGTCCTTGAGGTGCTGAAAGACTCCACACCCCAGACACACAGGATGAAAGACGAAAACCATCTTGGCCTTAGATGATAATTATCTTAAGTGGCAGGCCAAGAACAAAGCTGCAGTAGTGACTTTTATTGTCTTTTTTCCCTCCTCTTGCTCTTCCTTCTCTGCAGGGATTTTTATTGATTGTTTAAAGGTATTTATAAGAAAATAAACTGGGGGGCTGGGAGTTTGGCCTAGTGGTAGAGTGCTTGCCTAGAATGCACGAAGACCAGGGTTCAATTCCTTGGTACCATATGCTTAGAAAAAGCCAGAAGTGGTGCTAAGGCTCAAGTGGTAGAGCTCTAGCCTTGAGAAAAATCCAAGGACAGTGCTCAGGCCCTGAGCTCAAGCCCAGGACTGGCAAAAGAAAAAAAAAAAAAGAAAATGAAAATAAACTGGTACAAATGTGAGGATGTTGGGCTGCCGGACTCCCTCTCCCAGCTGTGAGTGTTGCCTGTGCTCTGTTATTAATTTAGAGGTAATCAGGCTTGCATTTGCACCTGTTTAGCATATGGTTTTCTGAAACAGTCATGGCCACAGGCACCAGAACAATTAAGACTGGAAAAAAATGCCTAGAATCTTTTTTTTTTAAACTCTAATGAATTAAGAATATCTTTCTTGGGGCCGGGAGTTTGGCCTAGTGGTTAAAGTGCTTGCCTAGCATGCATGAAGACCCGGGTTCGATTCCTCGGTACCACATACATAGAAAAAAAAAAGCCGGAAGTGGTGCTGAGGCTCAAGTGGTAGAGCTCTAACCTTGAGAAAGTCCAAGGACAGTGCTCAGGCCCTGAGCTCAAGGCCAGGACTGGCAAAAAAAAAAAAAATATCTTTCTTTTATTTCTTGGATTTTTGTGGGTTAGAATTAAAGACCATAAGGCAAACATTTTTTAGAACCTACTGTGTGCCAGCACTTAACAGAAGTCATATAGTGTCCACATGGGAAAAAGCTGATAGATACCACTCATTGGAAGTTTCTATTTCTTTTTTTCTAGTTTCAATTGAATTCAAAGTTGTTCTTTTGTTACTTAGGTAGGAAGGTCTGGATTGCCATATACTATCTGATTTCTGACTCAAACACATAAATCATCTTGATTTTTTTGGAAAATCTTGTAGAATTTAACAGGTCACAGATTTCTTCAAAGTAAAATTGAATGGACAGATAAACCAAGACCAAAGCTTGCCTCTGAGAACCCCTGGGTAATGGAATGTTCTTTTGTTGTTTTGAACATTGTCTTGTACTATGTAAGATTAGCCATTTACAATTATACTTAAAGGCCTATGTATTTGTGCTTCTTTAGCAGATACATAATTTCATCATTATATCTATTTATTTTCTTTTCATTTGCTTTTTGACCATCAGCGATCACGTCTATATCCTAAAAGATGATCTAGCTTAGGAACTGGCAGACAATAGCCTTGGACCAAACCAGGCCACCACCCTTCCATTCCTTCCCTGGTCATTCACTTGCTTCTCAACTGTATCAGCAGGCCAAAGAGCTGTGCTGAACAGCAGTCTGACTCATGTAATTGGCTAGGGACCTTCATTTCCAAAAACCTGTGCTTGGTTTCATGCTCTCCTGTAGCTGCCTTGAACAAGGGATCATGCATTTTCATTTTGCATAGGGTCCTACAAATGAGTCCTCATGCCCTAAATGGCTAAGTTTAAAATGTTACTGAGTGGTTACAGAATTAGTTTGCATATTTCTGACTTAGCTGAGCTTCCATTTTCATACATTTGAAGCATATTTACACTTCTATCTGCACAAACTCCACATCTTGGTTCTGATCTGCCTTGAACTGAAAAAATATATATTTTTAAATTGTCTATTTAGCTGGGTACGGTGGCTCACACCTGTAATCCTAGCTACTTAGGAGACTGAGATCTGAGGACTGAGGTTCAAAGCCAGGCCAGGCACTAAAGACAGTGAGACTGTTATCTCTAATTAACCACTAAAAAACAGGAAGTGGGGCTGTGGCTCAAGGGGTAGGGCAGTAGCCTTGAGCTGAATTGCTCAGGGACAGTGCCCAGGCCCAGAGTTCAAGCCACATGACTGACCAAAAAAATTGCCTATTTGAGAGGCTGAGAGTGTAGTCTAGTGGTAAAGTGCTTGCCTAGCATGCATAAAGCCCTGGGTTTGATTCCTCAGTACCTCCTACTTAGGAAAAGTTGGAAGTGGCTCAAGTGGCAGGGCACTAGCCTTGAGCAAAATGTGTCCTAGGACAGTGCCCAGGCCCTGAGTTCAAGCCCCAGGACTGGCAAAAAAAAAGTCTTATTTGAACATGTATACATTTTTCTTATTCCTTTGACTATATAGTTTAATAACTTATTATATAGTAGTGGCATTGTGTTAGAAATTGTAAGTAAACTAGAGATGATTTAAAGTCTAGAAGAGGATATGCATAAGTTTTGTGCTGCTTTATCTAAAAAATATAAGGGGGGAGGATGGAGCATGGGCTAGTGGTAGAGTGCTTGCCTGTTATGCATGAAGCCCTGGGTTTGATTCCTTGGTGCCACATACATAGAAAAAGCCAGAAGTGGTGCTGTGGTTTAAGTGGTAGAACTCTAGCCTTGAGAAAGCTCGAGGATAGTGCCCTGGCCCTGAACTCAAGCTCCAGGACTGGCAAAAAAAAAAAAAAAAAGAAAAGAAAAGGAATATGAGCAGGGTCGACTTTGATAGCAGTGATGGATCCCAGATCCTATGGAGAGGAATGGCTAGATCAGTTAATGTGGTAAGAATTATCTGAAGAATATGTTTAAAATGGAAGTCCTTGGCCTGTATTCAGAGATTCTAGGCTATCAGGGACATAGAGTGACATAAAGAAAAACCAGTGGTCCTGATGTGGCTCCCTTTGGGTACTTTTGCATTTACATTGTCACATTAGAGTCTTACTGATTTCTTTGCCATTGGCCCTCCCTATTCCAGCCCATTTTGCAAATATGATGGTCAGGTTTATTACCTCTAAATCACTGTTTTGATGTTGTATCTCTTGCTCAAGATGTTTTAATAATTTCCTGATTCCTACAACATAGAGTCCCAACCCATCTGTTAGACATTCCAAAGCCTCCTACAGTGGCTTCCATGAAATCTCACTCCAGATGTTCTCTCCTCATATTCCTATAAGCTCACAAGAGTCAGTGAATGCAGAGTGGAAGGCAAACTTGTTTTCCCACCCAGGTTTGTCACTCATGAGCTATGTAGAGTCTTATAAGAAAATTCATCTTGAAAGTTGAACCAGTGCAAAAGGATATGTGCCAATTCTCTAATATGCTTTCACAAAATATATAAGATCTCATTAACTGTTTTAAAAAAATAAACCTTCATGGGTAGAAATTGAGACTGGAGAAAATAACTGACTGGTTATTTTTCCTGATACCAGGAAACACAGGGAAGACGTTGTCATAGGAGACAAAGCAAATGTAATACAAGGTCTTAGATTAGATCATCGACCAGAAGAAGGACATTAGTGGACAAATTTGTGAAATGCTTCTGCTTTTAAGGTAATAATGCTGCATTGTTAACTTCAGAATTTGTACTCTGATAATGTATGCATCAGAGACAGTGGGGTGAGAAAGAAGACATAGTTCTATATTTTTGGTGCTTTTCGTGTAAGTCTAAAATTCACTCAAAAATAAAAGGTTTAATTAGAGACACTTAAAATACTATCTACATTACAAAAGAAATGGTAAAAATAAATAGTAGTTAGAATTCTGAGGAAATTTACTAGACACTAACCACAGAAACTTTACATGTTGGTAGTTGTTACTAAAAACTCCATAGTGGCCAGGAGTGTGGCTTAGTGGCAGAGTGCTTACCTAGTATACATGAAGCCCTGGGTTAGATTCCTCAATACCACAAACACAGAAAAAGCCAAAAGCGGTGGTGTGGCTCAAGTGTAGAGCACTATCTTTGAGAAAGCTCAAGGACTGTGTCCAGGCCCTGAGTTAAAAAAAACAAAACAAAACCCAAAAACTTCATAAAGAAGGTAAATACTTTCTGCAAGTACAGTAGACTGGGTGAGAGCTTCATGAGTTCATGAATTTTAATGAACTTTTTATTATTATCAAAATTTCTTCGTTTATTTTTATATACCATAACAGAATGGCAGAGGTGGAGGGTATAGTTTGATAATGGATGATGTGCTTTGCCTACAAGCCTTGGATTTCATTGCCACACACCAAAATAACAACAACCCAAAGCTGAGGCTAGGTATTTATATTGAAGAAAGGTGTATTTAACTCACAAGTTTAGAGGCTTGGAAGTCTAAGGACATGGTACTGGCATTTGCTTGGCTGCAGAGAAGACCTTTGTGTTGTGATATCACATGATACAGGGTATCACATGGTGACACAGAACAAACTAACCAAAGAACTCACTTTTTATAACAATGCCACTCCTACAATGACCATGAACCACTGGTGTATGAATCCATTCACTTAAATTCCCAACCAACCTCCCAACACCATCAACAGGAGCAACCATATTTCAAATAAGTTGTTGAAGGGATTAACCATTCAAACCCTAGCACACTGCCTCCTAAATATGTCTGTGTTTGCAGTCTCTATAGAGTCTTTCAAAGCCTCCTTTACTACATTTGCCTTCTGGAAATCCCATTGTCTGTAATACCACTAAAATTCCTGCAGTGGAAGAGTATTTGTTTTCTAGATCTATTTTTCTCCACCAGAAATGATCTCCCTGAAAGTGGAGGATAGGATTTCATAGACATTTGAATATCCTGTGGTGCCTAACACCCAGAACCTTGGCTAGCACACATCCCATCATTTCCTCTTGCAATAACTTTGCCTCTCCCATGGGGTCTTTCACCAGGGATTTCCCAAATTCATCATCCTGCAGATCTCCAGGAAATCTCATCTTGGCCAGGCGTGGCACAGGTTCTCTGGGGCTAATAGAGCTGGAGATGTTTGTTTGTTTCTAGTACAAGGGACTCTTAACAGCTAGCTTCTTGGATGTTTTCCTGGAACAGCACAGACTGTAATCTCACTCCTAGAGTGAACTTCAGAGCTCATACATCTTGTTTTTTTCTTCTTAAAATTGTGGTGGAAGATATGGAATATAAAGTTTACCATTTTGACATTAGGTATATTTACATTGTTGTGGAACATGAAAGTTAAAACCACAGTGAAACACCATGAGATTGGCTTTAAAATACTGAAAACACAGGCAGGCATGATGATATAGGAGGTAGAGGCAGAAAGATTTTGAGTTCAAGGCCAGTGTAGGATACTTGGCTTCAAAAGACTAAATGCTGGGAATGTAGCTCACTAGCTCTAGCTTCCCATGTGCAAGGCTCTGGTCTGATCCCCACCACTGCAAAATCAAAACCAAACCACATGCACAAAGAACCCTAAAACATTAAATGCTGGTTATTGGCCCTGTTATGCCCTGCTGGCAGGAATGCAAAGGTCACATACTTTGAAAACCAGGTTGACAATTTCTTATAGATAAAACACATTCCTATCATTTGATCCAGCATTACCACTTCTGCATATTTTATGCAAAACAAGTAATGAAATGTATCTACTTATATGTAAATGTTTATTCATAACCACTGAAAATGGAGCAGCCCAGTGTTTACCCGTCCATCCATCCATCCATCCATCCATCCATCCATCCATCCATCCACCCATCTCTTCCACAAAGAGCATCACTGCTAGATTTAATACTGTGGGTGAATTTCCAGTGTCTTATACTAAATGATAGAAATTAGACCAAATGCCATGGAGTTTATTTTTTTCTTTAATTTAGTTTTGTGGTGCTGGGCATTGAACCCAGGGTCTCATGCCTGCTGCACAAGCATTCTATGGCTGAGTTAAATATTCAATCTTTGATTTCTTTAACTGGCAGAAATAAGTTGTGAGTGTTAACTAAATGTAGTACTTTTGTGGTAAAGTATTCTGTATCTTGATTATATTTTTGCTTAACTAGTCAAATTTATAGAAGGGTACATCTAAATAGAGTCACTATTTACCATATGTCAATTATAGCTCAATTTGCTTAACTTAAAAATTCTTTTGTTATGTCAAATAGTTGGACCCTTAATTTGAGTTTCATTTATTGGTAGACATCAGTTTCCCTGTATAGTCCACCTGGGGCTACTTTTCCTGGTGATTCAGTTGGTTTAATGTCTGTCCTTGCCGTTTTAAAATCTATAGTTATGGTAGGTACTAGATTAGTGCTGTTATTTCTCCTAAGAAAAGTTATTAATTAGAAAACATCTTCAGTGCTCATCAGTCTGATAAGAGATTGGCACAGACTTTGGAGTGTAGTAGATTTAGGCTTCTAAAGGAAGGTGGCAAAGTATGTCATTGGAACAATCCCCTTTGTAAAATTAGTATTCTAATACCTGACTTGCAGAAGTCATAAGAAAGATACTTAGCAAACTCCTGGGTATCAGTACTTGGTCTGCTAATCATAACAAGTCATTCTTGTCACCACCACCACCACCACCACCACCACCACCACCACCACCATCACCATCACCACCACCACCACCACCATCATCATCATCATCATCATCATCATCATCATCATCATCATCATCATCCACGGTGAGTAAGAGAATTCCTTTTCCATTTATAATATAAAGGATGGCCAGTGATTGGTGCTATGAGATGTGTAGTTTTCATTCATTATGTGTTGTTTGGCATTTGCTGCTTCTTTGCTTAGACACAGAGCAGAGTTGGTGAGGACTTCTTTCTTCAAACCTCAGATTTACTGTGTGATTCCTGGCAGCACCTTCAAGCATCTACCCTCTCCCTGCTGTCCTTGGGCTGGCTTCTTGCTGTCAAGGCAATTTCAAAGAGTGTTCAGGGAGGTGACACAGCCAAGGGGCAAGGCAGCATGAGCATGCATCCCCATCTTTCTCTCTGTAAGGGCAGTCAGATCGTGAGAGCAAAGATTTTGGAGGGAGAGAGTCAAGATGCTCCAAGACAGTTGGAGGTCAGGGTTCTGATTAGGAGCAACCAAATGTCTAGAGAGGTAGTTTCTCTAGACCAACAAATGAGCACTGTATTATGATCCAGTCAGGAAATTAAAAAAAGAAGAATCAAATCCAGAACCTGATTTTTACACAGCAGTTGGGAATACAGAAGGAGAAGGCACAGAGTAAGAGGACAATAAGAGGGCATGGAACCATGTCCCACATTGCAGAATTGCCCTACAAGAAGATATGAGTTAAAGGAGTGGTATATGTCTATGGGACTTTGGGGTTTTGCTTTCTGTGGTTTTGAAAGTTAACTTCTGATCATCCACTCAGTTTTCAGTAACTGTCTAATCCTATAGTGAAGCTGAGCCAAAAGTAATCCTTGTAGATAGTATTTAAAACGGAATTCATTTTATTGTTGGTAGATGCAAGATTGATCTGAGCAGGAGATAATTGAGTAGGGAAATAGAATACTCTTCAAATAAAAAAAGGCCTATTCATGAACATTTAATAGCAAGCTGCCATGGAAACTTCTGAATACTTTTTCATTTGTTTTAATAAATGATGGGAACTCTGTTAGGAGGGAAATTGGAAGCTGAGGTTATTGGGAAGATGTTTCAAAGGGCAAATGAATCCTTCTTTTTGATAATTTTTCCCAAAGTTGCTTTGTGCTTTAAAAAAAAAGACCAGAAAAAGTGACATACAAGGCTTCTGACCTAGTATGCCCTGAATCACTTCAACCTCAAGGTTAGGAGACAGCCCTACAACAAATGGCAAAGCTTTGCCTTCACTGTCTCTTCATATCACTAGAATGGAATTAAATAGCAATTCAAAAAAAGTATCAGTGAGTGAGATCTGATGTTTCTATTTCTCTATGTTGAAAAAAACTATACAACTTATGTGGGGGGGATGAGAGGGAAAAATTGGGAGAGAACTAGTTCAAAAAGTAATGTACTATTTTCCTGACGTATGTAACTGTAACCCCTCTGTATATCAACTTGATATAACTTTATAATAATAATTCCAAACAATATATTTTTTTCAAATAATTCAGAAATTCTTAGCTCTGAGATCTGAACACACACAGATTAACAAAAATACAGTCCTAAAATTATTTTCAAATATGACTTCACGGTGCAGCCACTGTGAAACTAGAAGGTTGAAGCCTTTAAAAATCAAATAAGCATAGGGGTTGGGGATTTAGCTTGGTGGAAGAATACTTGCCTGGTAGGTGAAAGGCCCTGAGTTCAGCCCTCAGCTTTGAGAAAAAAGAAGGCACAAAATTACCATATGATTCAACAATTCCATGTTGGGTATATCCACAAAGTAACTAAAAGCAGGGACTTGAAAAGATATCTGTTCCACAATTTTCATAACACCATTGTTCATGATAGCCAAAAGGTGAAAACAATCCAAATGCTGACAGATGAATGAACTCTGTGTGTGTGTGTGTGTGTGTGTGTGTGTGTGTAATATTTAGCCAAAGGGGGACAAAAACATGAGAAGATTTGAGAAGTAATATACCCACAAAGTAATATACCTGACGAATCTAACTGTAACCCCTCTATACATTACCCACCCCAAATACAATAATAATAATAAAAAGAATAAGCCAGAGTTGGATGACCCTAGCTACTCAGGAAGCTGAGATCTGTGAATCAAGGTTCAAAGCCAGCCTGGGCACAAAAGCCCATGAGACTCTTATCTAGAATTAACCACCAGAAAACCAAAAGTGGCATTATGGCTCAAGAGGTAGAGCACAAGCCTTGAGCTGAAGAGCTCAGGGACATTGCCCAGGCCCAGAATTTAAGCCTCACAAACAAAGAAAACTAACTAAAGCAAAGAGGCCTGGGTTGAGTGGGGTAGAGTGGGGTACAGTGCCTACCTAGCAAGCACAATGCTCAGAGTTCACACTTCAATATGGCAAAACTAAGAAAGAAGAAAGATGGGAAGAAAGGGAAGCAGGAAGGAAGGAAGGAAGGAAGGAAGAAAATATGGTCCGATAGATCCTCTTCTTTGAGGTTCCTAGCATAGTCAGATTCAGAGAGAGGAAATAAAAAGAGTAGGAGGGAGCCACTCTTTAGTTGAGTGCCAAAGTGTCTGTTTGGCAAGATGACAATGTTGTAGAAGTCCACGGGGGTGAAGGTTGCACAGCACTGTTGTACTTAGAGCCACTGAGCTTGTACATTTAGAAATAATTTAAATTTTATATTATATGTATTTTATCCTCATACAAAACAGACATTACGCATAAAAATTGCTTATATAATGTATTTTTTTCCTCTTCCTTGAACTCAGAGCTACTTTTCTTATAAAGTGTAGACAGGAAGAGAACATATTTCTTTCAATTCAGCCAGGCCTTTGGGAATATCTGGCTAATTATAATATTGGCTTACTGCAATTTGTGTAGAGGAATCTGGGAACCAGAGTTGCAAACCCAGACCTAGAACTGGCCAGGCACAAAGAGCAGCCCCTCCAGGTGTGTGTATTTATGGGTACCCTTGGGGCTGAGAGATTCTAGCTGGCTAGAACACTTAGACCCAGACACACGTGGGGTAAGCATGTGGGGAGCTGTGAGTGGATGAGGGGCTGGACTGGAGGGACGATAGGAGGTATGTGACAAGAGGCAAGTAGTGAGGTTAAAATGATTCATTGTGTGAAGTCAGGCTGTGGTGGACAGTTGTTTGAAGTGTGGGGACTAAACATTGATAGAAGGTGGT